>NW_005842128.1:759650-771279 GCF_000455745.1 Alligator sinensis | reverse complement strand
GGAGTTGGCTTGGCGACCCTCCCCCGAGAGGTCCGGGTAATGGAAGTCACCCAGGACAACCATGGTCCTGGAGCAGGCTGCCTCAGCCAGTTCCTGGGCAAACTCCTGGTCAAGCTCAGGACTTTGGGTGGGAGGTCTGTAATAGACTCCCACCATTGTGTCCCCTGTGCCGTGTTCCCCATGGATTTTAACCCAGAGGGTCTCCAGCCGTCCACCCTGGTTGCCAATATTGGCTTGCAGGGACGTGTAGCTTTCCTTAACATAGAGAGCTACCCCCCCGCCCCTTTTCTCTACACGATCCCTCCTGTACAGGGTATAGCCATCTATCCCCGTGGTCCAGTCATGGGTGGAGTCCCACCAGGTCTCCGTTATCCCTATGACATCGTAATTATTTGCACTGAGCAGGAGGATGAGCTCCTCCTGCTTATTCCCCAAGCTCCTGGCATTAGTGTACAGGCAGGCAAGTGCCTCCTGGGGGGCTCCTTCCTTGCACACAGATTTTACCAGGGCTGGGGCAGGGGTGGGCTCCCTGAAGCGCCGTGATCTGCTGGCTTTGCAAGGATTGCTCAGCGGGCCAGCAGTGACGGTAGTCCCCCCGTCCCCCAACGGGCTTAGTTTAAAGCCCGGTGGAGCAGGTCAGCCTGCAACCGCCACATATTGAAGGACTGCAACCACCACATATTTGCATATCATGTTAAGTGGCAGCTAAAAATGCTTTAAAAAAAAAGATAAAATACTTCTGCAAAATAATAATGGTACCTGTGCCAGAACAACCAGAGTCAAGGCTAGAATGGGACCACTTTGTGGGGGCCGAATAAGGAAACATGCACCCACGTAAGCTTGCATCTTTAAAAATAAGCTTTTATGAAGCACAGATGCTCTTTCATAAAGCTAATATAGCATGCAATGAAAATATTTTTCTCAATGCTTACATGTGCAAAGCCCCAGTTTTTAGTCTAAGAAAATGAGCTCCTTTCCAAGGTAGTCAGCTGCTGAATGCAACTAGAATTTAATATCAAGAGCAGTAAAAGTAATATGTGCACAGCAAAACAAAATAGGAAGGGTCTAATAATTGAATAGACAGTAAGTACATGTCAGTTTTACTTCTTGCTTAAGTCTTAGATGTGTTCGGTGCAGTGCAGTTGCCTAATGCTAAGTTTTTTCTGAAATAGCTGTTATGCTTTTATATTATGAAGAGGGACTCACTAAAAGATATTTGGTGGTAATGTTTTAGCAAAGCGTCATTGAAAAGGAACTTTGCAAGTTGGGGAGCATATAATTTGGCCAAGAAATTTCTAGTATTCTAAGGGAATGGGCTATTTAATTAAGAAGAGCACAAAACAGACTGAAGGCAGCTTGCCAGTGAACAAGCAAATCAGCATATTAACCGGGGGGGGCTGCTCTCTCTTTGAGGTACAGGCTGAAGGGTTATGTAACTTGAAAAAAAGGGTCTTGGTCCTGCTTCTATATGCCTCACATGTGTCTTTCATTTGAAAATCAAGGGCCTCTTTCCAAATTAAAGGCAACTTAGGTTTCTTATAAAATTAATATGTGAACATGTGCCACAAGGAATAGCTGACGCCTCTGTGACAACCTTCAAATTCTTCTGCATTCTGACAGTGGTACACAGAGCCGATTCATGGTGTTGCACGTTTCCTGGATAATATGCAGCCAGAAGAACTTCAGTTGACTCAGGATGAGTAGAGCCATGGCCCTAAGCATCCCGTCCGCATCAACCAACAGAGCTGGCCTGTCAGAAGAAAGTAATGGTGCTTCTCCAGAGCCCCTGGAAGCATTGTGATTGCCCACTATACAATACTTCCATTAGTTCCACAAAGAGATTACTCTGTGACTGCTCTTTCTTCTCCAAATGTGGGACTGAGTCAGTATGTCATAATCTCTTTTAAATGAATTTGCACTGAGCTACTATCTCTTTTTCCCTTGGCAAAATGGTGGTAAATTATATAATTCCAGTGGTACGAATAAGTGGAGTCTTAACTGGGAGCAGCTGTTCAGGCTGTGATCTTATAACACAAGAAGATTGAAAAAGATGGGAAGAGAAGATGACGCAAAGATGTATATTTTGTAGAAGAAAGGCTTTGAAGTCCTATAGCTGTCACTGCCCTTACTTTTTCATCAGTGTGTGTGTCAGGTTCATTATTCTTAACTCTGAAACTCAAATGCTGCTTCAGGTTATCTGATGCGAAGGCTGGGCAGATATTATACGGATTACATCAGTGGCTTAATTTAGACCCTCCTATCTGAATAAATGCTACATTTCATCGTCAGGGATTTCACTTGCACTCGGGGCAGACTAGCCAGTGATGGCACTTCATTGTGAGAGAGGTTGCCATAGGCTAGGGGGCTTGTCTATTGGATATGGGTTAGGGGGTTCCTAGAAGAGTTGGGAATTTGGTGGTGGGGCCCACTTCTGTTATCTGGGGTAGAGAACTACACTGGGGATGTGTGTTGGTGGTGGGGAGCAAGCAACAGCTACAGTAATGCTCACAGATCCCACTGCCGCATTCAGATCTGGCCTGCAAGGAGCCCTGCGTTCTGGATCCAGCGCTCAAAGAACTCTGCTGTCTGGATTTTGTCAAGGGAGGGTGGGACAGGTGCATTTGACACTGCTGCTCTAGACTGTCCAACAAGAAGGCCATTCACAAAAGGAAAAGAAACAGACAGAAGCAGCCTCTGTTTGGTACTTCATTATTATGGGGTGGGCGGGTAGGGGGCAGGGAGGTGTTAATCCAAACAGTTCAGTAACCCTGGCAGGAGTGGAGCATTTTAGAATCAGAGAAATGGAAAGACAGTGATTTAAACAGCAATATAAGGGCAAGAGAGCAGAGGTGGATATAACAAACAGATAGGAGAAGATATTTATGGCACATTATTCTGATCTTCATTCGTACAGAAACAGAACCATGCACTGCAGATCCCTGATAATCCAAGTGGAGCTGCTTTTCTTCTACCATTCTTCCAAGAACTATGCTTTCCCCTGGAAGTGATATTACAGTAACTTATTGCTCTTATGGCATGCACCCAATAACAAGGAGATTTACTTGGACAGGAGGAGTTACTGCTGCGTGCGAGCATCATCAATAGTTCCAGGTCTTTCGCCCAAGCCTTGGGCTGCACAGGAGAATCAGGCATGCAAAGCAGTAATTCTTTGTGTGTCCCTTTTGTTTCTACTTCTTGTGCTAAAGAATCTGTCAAAATTAGAGTGGTTTGTGGAATAGTCTAATACTGTTGTGATTACAAATTCTGAAGTTACCGTTACTGCTTCACAGCCTACTCATCACCGTGCCCCATGGGATGGTATCTGGACCCAACTAACATTGCTTTGACCTTGTCATCACTGCCTTGTCATCAGCATACCTTGTCATCACTGCCTAAATTATCCCAGTACCAAAGTTTGGAAGAAATACTTGAACTTAAACATGTATTTGATTTGTTGCATACAATCTTAAGGGTATTCAAGCTTACCACTGTTAAAATGTTATCTATTACTTGACATTTTAAACCCAGCTTCAAAAAATACTCCCTTATATCAATAATATATTAAAATTAATTATGTCCTTAGTCATAATCTCCTATCCAATGTATTAGCAGATGTGTGCTTTCTGATTGGCTCAGTTATTGGATAATTCAATCACTGATTATAAAAGTAAGAATGACCAAATATTGCCCTGAAAATATGAGTCACGGATGAAATAATTCATAGAATCGTAGAAAATTAGGTCTGGAAGGGACCTCAGGAGTCATGTAGTCCAGCCTTCTGCTCAAAGCGGGACCATCCCCAACTAGATCATTATAGCCAGGACTTTGTCAAGCCAGGCCTCAAAAACCTTCAAGGATGGAGATTCCACCACTGCTCTAGGTAACCCATTCCAGTACTTCACCACCGTCCTAGTGAGACAGTTTTTCCTAATATCCAGCTTAAACCTCTCTTGCTGCAACTTGAGACCGTTGCTACTTGTTCTGTCATCTGCCACCACAGAGAACAGTCCAGCTCCATCCTCTTTGGAACCCCCTTCAGGTAGTTAAAGGCTGCTCTCAGCCTCTCCTCAGAAGTCATGTGCCCCAGCTCCCTAACCATTTCCATTGCCCTACGCTGGACTTTCTCCAACTTGTCCACATCCTTTCCATAGTGGGGGGCCCAAAACTGGACACGGTACTCCAGATGTGGTCTCGCCAGTGCAAAATAAAGGGGAATAATTACTTCTAGCTACGCTCCTACTAATGTAGTCCAGTATACTTCTAGCTGTCTTGGCAACAAGGGCACATTGTGGGCTCATATTCAGCTTATTGTCCACTGTGACCCCCCCAGGTCATTTTCTGCAGAGCTGCTGCCCAGGCAGTCAGCCCCCAGTCTGTCTTGGTGCATGGGATTGTTTTGATTAAGTGCAGGACTCTGCACTTGTCCTTGTTGAACCTTATGAGATTTCTTATGTGCATTTCAAGCACAAGACATTTACTGCATAAATGGTCAGAATTTTTTAAGGTACTCTGAGCCCAAAAAATCCTATCTGCATCCCATCTGCATCAGATGGTTATTGAAACTGAAGCTGTAAACTAGATGAACATGAACTAAAGAAAAGAGCAATATGTTGCCCCCTTGTAAAGCTACTTGCTTTGGCATTTTCATTAAAATAACTTTATAAACGATACATTTATTGATATGTACTATCAATTTTTGTTTCTTTACAAGCCTTTAAAAACATTTCTAAGAAGCACTGTGCATTTCCGTATTGTGCTAATGTATATGCAGGATAGTTACTGGACAAGTTGGATAAAAACTAAAAGGTTTTTAGGGAACATTTACATTTATATTGAGTAGCAAGAATGTTAATCACTTGTCATATTCTAATGTTTTTGTCATGCAATTGTAATATAGAGTTAGATGGTGTCTAGAATGTGTATTCATCTTGGATAATTATTTTGCATTTATTTGGACTATACATGCATTTTAGGACACTGGAAATACAGTACTTTCAACTCGTTTACAGATTTAATTTATATATAAAAAGTATAAGCAAATCTTTCTATTACAAAACTCAGAAGAGGACAAAGCTTTCAGGTAATGAGCAAGTTGCAAGTGTAGTTGAGGCAAATGCACTATATTTTTAAATAGTGGAGTCAAACTGATTTATCCAGAATACTTGCCATTTTAAAAGGGCTGATACAATCTTCATCAATCTGATTTTGTTCTTTTTCATTTTAGAGGAAATAGTAAAAGGTTTTATCTATTTTTGTATCTTGAGAACTGCTGGTGATCATTTATTTTATTAAATAGAAAATATTGTTAAACACTAATTGAGTTTGTCTACCTACTCTAATGCTGCTAAAAACATGGAAAAAAATTCATTGACACAACCAGGAATACATTGCAAATCTGTAGGTAACACAGAGTCAAACTTTAGAACATCTGAAAATAAGCTGTGGAAGCACGCTGAGTTACCAAGCTGTGAAAAAGGGAGATTAGTTTTCTGGAATTGTTCAGTAACGTCATGAGTCAGATCAAATCATGTTTGCTTTCTGGAAGCTAAGAGTGTTTTTGTGGATGAATTGAAATAGCTCAATCTAAAAATAGTAATCAAGCAAGTGTCCACGCACAGTGTAACACTCATGTTTCTTTAAATTCTATTGCATTCTTCCGGATTTATTTCACCATCATGCCTTGATTGAAAAATGTTGATGTACCAGTAAATTCTTTTTGGAAATTGAAACTGTTGGAATCGAAACGCTGAGATTGTAAAACTGGTCTACATTGCCAGTTTTATGTGATGGAACTTAACATGTTGTGATTTTCTTCTATTTTGATTATTGAAGAAATAATCCATCAGAAGTATATATGTTTAGGTTTGTTTCTAACTGGAGTTGGCCACAAACTTCAACCTAACTTAAATATAAAAGGAGGAAGGGGCAACAGCCTGATAATGTCACACTCTGTACTTCTTTTCTGAGCTTTTAGACATCTAAGTAATATAAGCAATGTTAGGCACTGACAGCTGAGGTGGGACACAGTTTTCTGGGCAGCTTATGAATGTATTAATTTTAAGACAAGCAAGGAATTTTGTGAGTGATAATTTTATTGGAGTAGCTGCTAGGATTTTATGTCAATAGCTAGGATTGACATAAAAGCTTGCCGTTAAGAATTTTTCAGTAGTTGTATAAGAAAACACAAGTAGTATCCCTCCTCTGTTTCCCCAACCCTCTTCTCCCCTTCATATCTAGAGAGATGTGATTAAACCTGTTAACTTATTTTTCACAGAAAATCATTCTGCCCCTCCAGATGTTACCACTTACACCTCAGAGCACTCAATACAAGTAGAAAGACCACAAGGATCCACAGCACGGGTGGCACCAAAGTATGGCAATGCTGAACTTATGGAAACTGGTGATGGTATGTCACAAATAATTGTTTTTCTCTTAAATATTGTGACTTCCCCCTCTTGAGTGGTCAATTGTACACACTTGCTCCTTGTTTTCTTTGGCCACACAGCAGGTATAGTATTTTTATAAGTCCTAAAATAAACTGGTACATGTGAAATCAAGATAGAGAAATGATTCTTTATCAGTTGAGCTGATTCCTTTAGAAATTGCTTGCAAACTTCAGCAAAATAAAGTTGAAAATTCCTCTGGGGTATGGACAGATGAAAAAAATCATACTAAATTGAATGGATGAATGAAACAAGGCTAGGCAACTATGGTTTAGCTCCTGCTTGCTGCAGGTAGGAGTGGACACAAGAAACAAATACTGTGGATCAGCACACGAAGTCCCTGGACACACATCTGTAAGTCTGTCTATACCCTAGAATTTACTTTTACTGTGCATGCAGAAGAAAAGCTACACCATTTTCAAATGGCATAATATAGGCTATACGAAGAGGGTGCATCTTAAAGTTACTTTTGTGCAAAAAAAATTGTTTTGAGTAGTGTTTTGAAAAACAGTTATTTGTAAAACCTTCCTTATTGCTCCATTTCCTAAAATGGATTAAACATGATTCTGGCAAAGGTGGGGATTTTGAAACCAAGTGTATTATGTATACGCTTAACAGCTTCAACTATGAAAAGCACAATTTGTATTATACGGTAAAAATATTGGAGCCAGCCCTTGAGAAGGGGCAGGAAGGTGACCCATTTGCAATGCTATGGGAGGCTAGATCAGGAGCCACCTATGTTGCAGAGGTGAGATGCTCGGTCTAGAACAAGAAAAGGGGAAGGTACTTGTTGGGATCATATTATACAAGTGCCCAGTGGCTTTTACTTGGAACTGTATTTTGCTGTTAATTTTGCAGTTAAGCACCTTTACCTATTGGCCAATGAAATTCACTGTGAGGATCTCAGTGTTAGTTAAAATGAAGTAGCATGAGAAGAGCATGGGCCAGTTCAACCTAAAATAAATAGGAAGTTGAAAAACACCTGTGACCTGGTTTTCTTGCTGACTGGATCCCTATTTGCAGCTGCAGTGAGGTGAAAGCTATATAATTAGGCAATGTTGATCTGGCTAGTAGATGAGAGAGCAGCCCATGGCTTGAGTCCTGTTTTTCTGCTAGCCATCACCAGAGCCATCTAGAAGATTTCTAAAATTTGTTTCTAGGAAACATGTACTTACTGTGCTTCTTTTCCCAAATCTGCATGTTATTTCCTTCTAACTTAAAACAATTTCACTCTGACATTGTGTGTGCACTTTGTTTTTTTTATTAAATTTAAAGCAGACTTTGTTCCTTTTGATGCATGAATCTGTATGTCTTCATGTTGAATACTTTAATGCTGAGTCAGTATATAGCATGAAACTGTAGTTGTGGTGGCATTGCAGAATGGCTAGAAATAGACATCACCAAGTGGATCAGCTCTGATGGGATGTGTCCCAACACAGCTGATCCACTTGATTGGGTGAAATACATGTCGCCCTTTGTCCCACCCACTGATCCTGTGGGACATTGGGTGATGTAGTTCCGTCTTAAAGAGACATCCCTAGGGAGATTCCCCAGGGCACGTCTGTAAGCTGGGAAAGCCAGGCGGGCAGTGCTGGGGCTTGAGAGGTGCTGTCTTGAATGGGAATTCCTGGGCATGCAGGATTGGGCTCTTCAAGCCTAAGGAGCACCTGTCTGGGGCAGCTGGAGAGCATGGGCAGCTCTGGGTTGCCCTTGCTCTTATACCTTAAAGCAAACAGATATCCACCGCTAAATAGTGGCAGAAATTGTTACCACCTATGTCGTGGCACTAAATTTTAGGCATTTGTAATGAAATATGGGGCATGGATGTCTGTTTGCTTGACCTTTGTGCCACCATAAAAATTGTTATGGTGGCACAAGGGCAATGTCTGTTTCCACTCTTGTAGTCTTTTTTTTTTCCCTATCCCCCTCCCCCTTACCATGTGGAGCCATGCAGCTTAGCAGCCTACTGATATCTCCATTGATCCCTATTCTGCAGGAGTACCAGTGAGCAGCAGAGTGTCAGCAAAGATTCAACAGCTGGTCAATACCCTAAAACGGCCTAAACGACCACCATTACGAGAGTTCTTTGTAGATGACTTTGAGGAATTGTTAGAAGGTAAAATGACTGTTTTTCAAAAGGTTTTGGGTACCTCTTTCTCACACACTGTAAAATGTTTCTTCATTTGTCTTCTACCATTTTGCTTTGTAAAAGTGAAGTAAACCCTTGCTGGTGGTGACCACAGAATCTGCTTATGATGAACCTGAAAATAGTGCAGTGAAATCAAAGATCCATATTGTTTGCCCTGCACATAGAGTAGAGTGGTTAGAGTTCACTCTTGCTTTGTGTATCAGCAAAGGTGGGGGAAAAGCCTGTGCCCTAAAAACACTTACTGTGTATAACATCATTTCCTTTCATACAGCTGGATCAATGTGAAAGACCCAGTTATGAAGGAAGTAGAGTAAGAAGAATATGTTAAATGTTGGTCAATAAAGTACTGAAAATACTAACTAGAAGTCAATGAATATATAGTTTTATTTAAAGATTTACAGCTGCTGACTATATGCTTTGAATATAAAGATTTGCAAGTTACATTGATTTAATAAAAATTATAGCAAAACATTGTAATAGGGTGTAACTTTAATTGGTGTATTTTGATGAGTTATTTCCATTTTCTAATAATTCTGTGGTTCACTTTATTGCTACATTTTCTCAAAGAAAAAACAAGTTTTCTATCTTGCAGCTTTACCTTGTTGATTTTTCAGTAGATACAGTTTTTGTCTTTCTCAAAGAGTAACTTTGCATAAAGTAGCATGAATAAGTAATTCCTTTTTCTATTATTAGTATAGTAAGTGTAAGGCTAAGCACATGCATTCCTGAGACATTTATTAATTAATGAAGAATGGAAAGTTAGGAGGAGATTATCTTACTGTACTTCTCCATAACTTGTTCACTTACGTACAGTGCTGATATACAAAATGACCATTGTGTCCTTCATACCTTTTAACATTTTATTGTGTTCAAGTTATTTTACAAAAGTAAGGTATTTTCTTGGTTCTGCAGTTATAAACAACAGTAGAGAATTTATTTGGTAACTCTATATCTTTTCATAATCATAAGTTCAACAGCCAGATCCAAATCAACCAAAGCCAGAGGGAGCTCAGATGTTGGCTATGCGTGGGGAACAATTGGGTGTAGTTACAAATTGGCCGCCATCTCTAGAAGCAGCATTGCAGCGATGGGGGACCATTTCACCAAAAGCTCCTTGCCTAACCACTATGGACACAAATGGGAAACCACTGTACATTCTCACTTATGGTGAGTAACCTGTTAAACTTCTTCAGTGGGGGGTTGTTATGTTAAAAACTAATATTATTTCTGCTGCATTTTTGGCTGTAGCAAAATATATGGGGTGCTGTTGGTCTTGAGTGCTTATTGTGTGGGAAGGACAACTTTCTGAATATATGAAAGGCTACAATGTAACTTGTTTGTGGGAGGGGGGAAACTGAGTTGATAGCAACAAGGACTGTTAGATTATAAAATAAACCCATATTTATATGGATGTGAATACACTATCCTTACATATTGTACTAGATTTTACAGAAAGAAGACATTCAGGTCTGTTTAGTTGATCAGCTCTACCAACTTCCTCAAAAACACAATATGAGTGCATCTTTCTAATAGGAATTAACTGAAATGTTAGTAATGATAATCTGAATGACTCTTCCTAGCATGCCTCTGAATACGAGCTTGCATGTCATGATGTAGACTTCCAGCATCTATTGCACTGTGAACTGTGGTAATTATAACTGGAGATATAACTGACAATCTGTTGCAATAGCAAAAAGCCAAAAAATCTTTCATATAAGGACATCTCTTCAACAGTTTCCATTTTAGTTTCTAATTATGGAATGTGCTGGTGATACGCAGAGCAACACTTGCAGGTGCTTTATACTTTAAAACACACAAAAAAGAATCTACATTTTGTTGTATTTCATTTAATATGGAGTAAACCAGAGTTTAGAATTCCTGGTCTCTAGCTCCCTAGCTTGGCAAGCTGTTGAACATGCTTGCCGTAAATATGGAGAAAGGCTGGTAGAAGCATAAGAACGTTTAGGATTTAAAGTTCAGATGCTGTCTGTGCCAATCCAGCTGAAAGATGAGCCTGCCTACACTGAACATGCATATAAAGAGAACAAAAATAACTGAGCTCGGGAGGCAAACCTATGATTCACTGCTGCTCCAGATCTTCTTTGAGTAGGTTTATTTGCAACTGAGAAAAATATCCAAAAATATGTGAAATAAAATAGAACCCTGTTGTTTTCTACTGAAAGCACCTTCATACCCAGTTTAATTTACTCATTGTGACCCCAGCTATTGCTGGATGTGGGCACCACCCCCTTTTCCCCCCCGCCAGCCCTGTAGCTCCCCATGACCCTGCAGCTCCCCCGCCCCCTGCACTCTACTGGGCAAGTGACTACACTGGCAGACCAGTGGAATTGGACCAGGACCAGGACCAGGTCCTGCAGGACCAGGACTGGGCTCCCTGGAGAAAACTGAAGCAAAAGTCCCAGATTGGCCTGGACCTTCCCATACATGCCTGACTCCTGACTTAGAAGCTGGGCACATGCAGCCAGGTTCCCACCAATTCAGGACTTTTGCTTCAATTCTCTCCAATTGCTGGGATGCCAAGACACGCTCTGAAATCTGGGACTGTCCTGGCCAGTCCAGGACGTACGGTCACCCACACCCAAGAGGTCTAAGCAAAGAGGTATTTTTATATGACAGAGAGGAGTAGGAAGAGAGAGCAGGGCATTTTACTAAATAAATTAACCTGCTTCTTTAATCAGTACTGCAGTGCACCGAAGTTCTTTTGCAATTATTTCTATTTTAGGGTAAGATTATTTCAAAGAAATTTTCCTAAACCTCCCAAAATTCATTTCCTGCACTTCTTAATGGTAGTATGACATTGTCTACAAAATTCTTAGGCCTTCTCTGCCATTCAGTTCCAGGAAATAGTCTTGGATTTTTAAACAGGCACATAGTTAGAATCAAGTAAGTCTCATGCACCATTGTGCTATATCAATTCATGTGTGTATATATAGGGTTGAGCATGGTTTGGCAAGAACACTCCAGTATTCCATAGGCTGGTCCCAGCCAGCTCGTTAAAATCCCAGGCCGGAGTTCA
>NW_005842128.1:668698-759619 GCF_000455745.1 Alligator sinensis | reverse complement strand
GCAGAACAGCATGGTGCTCCAGGCGGCAGTCAGGCAGGATGTGCCCTTTGTGGGCAGGGTGGTTCCTGCTCCAGTCTGCTCACCAGGCTCCTGCCTTGCCCTCACCACTTCCCTAGGTGACTATTCAACAAACCCTTGTTCTCCTTACATTTAAGCCCTTAACCTGAATTTTCTTTTTACCTATTTAATCTCATAGTTCTTACCTGCTTGGGGCATCCTACAGAATTGATGCTTCTTTGGTTAATTAAGCTTTCAGATGCAATTAGACTTTAGTCTTTCCTTTTCCTCACTCACTCCTTGTCTTTTTTATTTAGGCATGCTATGCATCTAGGCTGTTCTCAAGAATCACCCCCTGCAAACCCTTACATTTGAAGTTTGTTTTGTTTTAATTCCCTCCTTTATTTTCAGTTTAGTAACGAGGTGCTTAGAATGTAGCATTGTGTTGTAGTCACCAGTTGCTATCCCCAATTTTACCCAGTCCTACCACTCCCCCTACTACCTCCATAAAGCGCATCTGTTTCACAGTACTTAACATTGTTACAATATATTGTATTTTAAATATTCAGGGGGTGCAGCTTTAGCACTGTGCTGCCATGGTGACAAAGTTACCTTCAGAATCATGATATAATTAACATGATTTAAGTGGTAGCTGCTGTAGATAAGGATTCACCCATACCAAACTTATCAGCTCCATATTATAAAAATGTATTTTTTCATAGATATCCTGAAATTAGCTTTGCTCACCCCTTGCACTTCAATGAAAGCTCTCATTAAACTTGTAATCCACTTGAGCCTTTAGGTCTCATGACTGCTTTCAGTACTGTCTTCCACTGAATGTTCAGGGTGTTTCCCCCCTTGATGTACTCTTGAATAATAGTTTGCATTTTTTTTTATTTTAATCTCTTGTGTCCTGCCCATATTGCTAATGTAATTTGTATCATTTCTCAGTTCTCATAGTTTTTCACACCTCCTAATTTAATAATTTGTATTTTATGTCCTGCTTGCCCTTTTTTTCAAACTTAATCCCTGTGTATTAAATAGAAATGCTTTGTATATTTTAAATGACCTTGTGCCTCAGGGCTTATAGATGGAAAAAGCATCTCTTAGATAACATTTTTCATAGTCCCACTTTTGGCATGAATGAAGCCACAAAATTTATCCAAATGGTAGAATCTGGAATGTGAGAGAGGGAGAAGGTTCTGAGGGAGCCTGGACTCCGACCAAAAACCTAAGATCAATTTTAGGGCCAGGGAATAGTTTCTTCCTCATACAAAATTTGGTCAGGAATCACAGTCCAGATTCGGTATGTTTGGAATGAATACTGATGTGTCTAATACAGGTGTGTTCATTTAGGAGAAAAGCAGCCTAGTAGCACATTATGTATACCATATAATATGTATGCTTTTGAAGCCAGTTTTCTTACCTGTAAAATGAAAATTGCAACGAAGAAAAGGAAAAATGGCTTAATGAAAAATGTACAGAGATAGAAAAGCAAGAGGATAAACATATTACATCAATATATAGGAATATCAAAGACATCACAGGCAAAGGAGGATGTACTGTTAGGAGATGTAGAAAAGCCAAGAGTGGTGATGTGATTATGGAATGAAAACAAATATTGAAAAGATGGACAGAGTATATTGAAGAGTTATTCCATGACAGTCAAAAAGAAAAGCCATCTATTCAGAAGAACATGGCCGTTTTGAAAATTCTTAAGTCAGCAGTATGAAAAGATATCAACTGAATGAAAAACAAGAAAGCTACAGGACCAGATGGTATTGCAATAGAACAAATAACGTGGTTGGAAGAGTTTGTTATAGAAAAATTAACAACTGTTATCAATGAGTTTTATGAAAGTGGAGAAATACCTGAGGACGTCAGTAAATTGATCTTTATTGCACTTCCCAAAAAACCTGGAGGCATTGAATGTGAGCTCCATCGAACCATTAGTTTAATAAGCCATGTAACAAAGATCCTATTAAAGGTGCTGCTGATGAGAGCTAGAAGCAGAATAAGATGGGAGAAAGTTGCAAAAAGTTCAGTGTGGCTTTGTTGAAGATGGAGATACAAGAAATGCTATCTCCATGGTATGAATGCTTTCAGAAGGGGCAATAGAAATGAGGAAAGACCTTTTCTTATGTTTTATTGATCATACCAAAGCTTTTAATAGAGTCAAGCATGAAAATGCTGGAAGAACTGGATATTGATGGTAAGGACTTGAAAATTTTAAGAAACTCTATTGGGACTGAACTGCAGCAGTGAAGATAGAAAATGAACTAAGTGATTTCATCCAGATTGAGAGGTGTGAGTCAAGGTTGTGTTTTTTCACTTGAATTGTTCAATATGTACAGTGAGAAAATACTGAGGGAGATTGTGGATTTACCAGGGCTGATCATTGGCAGATAGAATTTGAACAACTTGCATTATGCTGATGACAGTCTTAATAGCTGATTCAGAAGAGAAGCTACAAGGAATTTTAGGTAAAATTGTTAGTAAAAGTGAGAAGAAGGGTCTAAGTATCAACTGTAGAAAAACAGAATGTATGGTAATTACAAAGAAGAAGATCATTCCTGTATGCAACATCAAAGTAGAAAAGGAACAGATAAGGCAGGTCAATAAATTTACTTGGGAAGCTGGTTAACATTAGATGATAAACGTGACCATGAAATAAAATGGAAAATAGGGATGGTGAAAGACGAATTTCTGAATATGAAAAAGATATTAACAAATAGTAAAATTTGTATGGGGACGAAGTTCAGAGTTTTGGATTGCTATGTTATATCAGTCCTCGTGCATGCATACGAATGCCAGACAATATCGCCAAGTATGGAAAAGAGAATGTTGTTCTTCAGGCACATCTTGAATGTATATTGGACAAGTCACACTTCAAATGAAGATATCTTGTTAAGAGCAGGCTGCAGGAGGAAGCTGCTGATTTAACATCAGAAAGAGATAGTCGCAGTTTTTTGGACAAATTATGAGGAAAGAGGAAATTGAAAGTCTGGTTGTAACTGGAAAGATTGAAGGAAAGGGAGATCATGGTAGACAGACGTTGACTTATGTCAAGAGTTAATCTAAATGGATGAATGTATTCACACTGCAAATTCCGTATGCCTCAAAGAGAAGAGATCTGTGGAAAACCATGGTCACCTACATCCTGCTTGGATACGGTATTTAGAGAGAGAGAAACTGAAAATCTTAAGAATGATCAAAATGGGTAGGAAAGAAGCAAAATTAATTTGGAGGATAAGTAAGGTTTAATTTTGAGTTTAAACACACACACACACACACACACTCTCTCTCTCTCTGCCAGTTGTGCTGATTGCTACATGTATATTTAGGCTGCCTAATACTTTTCCTTTTTTTTTTTTTTTTTTTTTTTTTGCATCTTGTTTTTGAGCAAAGCTCTGGTTTTACTAATTGCAAAAGGGCTCTTAAACTTGTTGAGGGTGAAGGGGGAAAGCCCTCTTGATAGGGAAATGCCTGTTCTTTGTCAATTCAAGGGTTGCTTAGAGGAGATTTGCTCCCTTGTATTGCTAAGGAAAATGATATCAGCATGCCAGAATAACCAGATATAAGCATCTTAAAGCTGAAGTCATGCTACTGTTAAGCACAGAGCCCATATGCCTTCCCAATGAGGGCACCTCAGAAGCCAGGAACTTTCCAGTTCCATGGGAAAAGAGAGAGAACCAGGCCTGACTTCTGCCTTCGGCCATCTCCATGTCTACAATTACTGGAACAACTAGCTGCTATGTCAGGTAATTCATGGTGGCATAGTGGCAGTGATCTGTGCTGAAATGCTGATGGTTTGATGTAGATAATGTATCAGTGTGGGGGTTGTTACACTTCTACAGTACTTACTGCCTTCTTTCCATTGATAAAAAGAACACCAGAAAAATACTTACCAAAAAAAAAGCTATTAAAAGGACATGATTTAGGTTTTGAAATCATGCACTCAGAAGTAATGTTGGATTTAATGGTTGCTCGTGCCATTTAATTGTGCCCTCCTGTGTGCATACTCACAGCTCTGTAATTATATGGTCACGCAATGGGTTTTTTTCCCACAAGACACCTGTTTCATTCAACACACTGGATGGATGTGAAATAATTGTGTTTGTAGTTAATAAAGCAGCAGAACTGCAGCCGTCTCTTAGCAAATGTGGAAAGTGTTTGTTTGTCTGAAGAAAGTCACTGAAAATGTTACCTGCCCCAGGTTGAATAAATGCTGAGTTATTGAGAACCTAAGAAATGTCCAATTGTGATACTGAAAGATGTCTGATAAATATATTTGCAGTTAACTTTGGCAGTCTCAGAATTGCTGTGCACGAAGATTGGTAAGAGCCCACTGGTTTGCTTTTGCTGAGTTAGTGCTGTGTGGTTATGAGAAGCATACTGTATATAATAAGGAAATTGATTGTGGTTTGTTTTGCCTCTGAGCACCTCTCTTTCTGATGCAAGCTTGTCTTTCATAACCTTCTTTACATTCAACACAAACAGACATTTCCATGAGAGACTGGGGATGGGTGGAGCAGAGCCTAAGGGATTTTCTTCAGAGCCATAGGAAATGTATATTTTTGTCAACTCATCCCTTTTGACATGATTTTCAGACCTCGCAATTTCCTTTACCCTAGGAATATGTTGCTTAGGTGGATGAAATGGAGTATTAACTCACTCTGGGTTTGTTAAATCTTTATTGGATGAACACTGAAATGTTAGCTGGACCTCCTGTATCTGTTGACAATGTATTTTTAAATAGAAAAAGGCCAATTCAAAAGAAAGCTTAAAATATGTGGCTGCCACATAACTAAATCAAACTTCCTGCAGCATCGGCACGCTGCTGTTAGCAAGGTGTAAACGGTGTCTGTCACAGCTTTATTTGCTGCTGCTAGAAAGTGCGATAATTTTTTTTTCTTCTCGTCTTAACCAGCTACCCTCGTATGACATGTTTGTTGGTGGTGAGTAGATTCCAGAGACTTGGCCACCATACTGTGCCCGTGCGAATACCTCGTGTGTACTGGGGACACAGAACTTTAGTTTGCAGTTGTTTAAAGAGCCTGTGAATGGAAATTGGCCCCCTGCCATAATCTGAATTCTGGAATTTGAAAGTCTGGCAAAAGTGCTCAGACCTGGATTAAAAACTAGTGAAGAAAGTGGCTGACAATGAAGATGAAGGCTTTTTTTTAGTAAATGGTTAAGAAATAGTAATAAGAAACAAGTTAGACACTGATAGATTTGAAGATCAGCTGATTACCTATCTACTTGTAAATTTGGGATCATCTCTAGATAGTACTTACAATTTCTATGGCGAAAGAGCAAGCTTGTTTTGTAGCAATGTAAGAGGTCTGCCACATGAATAGATTTGTTTCAAAATCCTTTTAGAAAACACTGTTTAGAAAACTGAGAGGACAGTAGGTGCTCTCTAATAGCATCTATTTCCTTTTTGGTGGTGGTAGATGACTGGTATAAAATTTAGGATGGAAATAAATGAGTTTGCTTTATCAGAAACTTAAAAGAACTCAGAGAAACATACTGATCATGTAAGAGTAGCTCAATAGGAAGATGAGTGGAAAATATGAAAGCTTATGAGTAGAAGTAGGGAGGGGAACACTGCTCCTTCCAGGACGAGTCTACACAAGATGTTTACTGTGGAACTGACTAATTAGCTCTGCAGTAAATGTCTCGGCATCTACATGTGCGCCCCTGTTAGGGTGCAGGAAGCTAATAAACTCCACAGCAGGGTAGTACTTGTATTTACAAAGTACTTGTATCGTGCAGAGTTTTTGCTCAGCAGCGCAGTTGTACACACTGACCCGGCAGGCGAGCGCAAGAGGCTGAATTCAGCCTGCCAGCTAGCCCACACTGAAGCACCCTAATGCTCCAGCCAGCCCCTCCGCAGCACGTTGAGCCAGGTCAGAGCAGCCCTGGGCTGACCCCATGGGCCCCCTGCCATCTGGGGCTGCTCCAGCACGGCTCAGTGTGCTGTGGTCTGGACACATATGTGAATGGTGTGCCTGGGAGCTTTCCAGGAGCAATAAACTCTTTAGTTTATTGCTGTGCATGAATAATACATGTAGACATGCCCCCAACAATAGTAAAAATGTCCTGCATCTCCTGAAGTATAAAGAGAGATCAGCCTGTGAAAGATGGCACTGTATCAGGAAGGATCTCATTTATCAAGAGCAAATGGAGAGCTTTATTTTTGCCCAAATGCAAAGAAATGCAATAATTGTGGGGGGGGGTATGGAAACACTACTACTCTGATGGCAGTATTCCTGCCCTGAGAAGGGGGTTGGCATAGATAGGCTCTTGAGGTCCCACACAGCCCTATTTTTCTATGATTCAATTGGGGCCACTACATCAAACGTGACCTCTGCTTTTCCTGGGTCTCAGGAGATTAGCAAACGTGGGATCACAGATTGTTAAAGGAAATCTGTCACCCAGTGTAAACATGCAGTAGTGCAATCGGTCCTGAAGAAACCATCACTTGAAGTCCTTGCAGCTGAACTGCCCTCTTTAAGCAAGCTGATTAAGAAAATGGGTGACAATGTGTGTAGCCAAACAAGCCTGGACCCTGGTGTAACTACAAACATAGCCAAAGACAAAGTAGTAGATCTCCAGCTGGTGTAAATTGTCATAGTTCTGTTGAAGCCAACAGAGCTATGACAGTTTGTCAGCTACAAGTCAACTATTGGCCTTCAGCACCATTTTCTGGCATAAAGAACATCTGGTTTTCACCTCTTCTCTGCAAAGAACTGTTTTGGTGATGGAGATTAAATTGGCTGCATTTGTGGAAGAGATTTTAACAACTATCCTTTCTTACCAACTTTTAATCTCTTATGTTTGAGACACAAGAATAACACTGCCAGGCAAAATTGAGGAAGGACATGCTACAGAGATTTCCCCCTATAGAAAATTGAGGGCTCTTGTCAGTCTGGTGTTGGGGACATTTGTATACCTCACTGCTCTTGGCAGGCCAGATTGCTGAGGTGTTTAAAAAAAACAACCCTCCACTTCCATCTTTTCCACGTCAGAAGATTATGCCCTGATCTGGTCAGGGTAATTCTTACAGTTGGGGCTGCTTATTCGTTATTACAACTCATCCTAAAGCTCCTTTTGTTTAGGAATGAAGCTACATACCCTGGGAAAAAAGGGCTGCCTTCCAATTGATTGATTGATTATTGTTACGAATATAGTGATTTCTGTAGACGTAGCCCTATCTACTAGAGAGATTGCTATTTTTTCTGTGACTGTTCTTGTGTTGAAACAGTGACACCTTGCTCAAAAAGAGAATTTTTTAACAGAAACTGTATGAAGTTATAGGACTTTTTTCCTCCAGAAAAGAATGATCACATAGTTCACCAGTCTAACTAAACGTAAAACGTTTTGGCTTGATGTCCCTCTATTTTTAGACATAAGCGGATACACATTTGCAAGTACCTCTGTTTCTTGCACAAAGAAAAAGACTCTCCCTTTTGAACCTCTTATGAGTTGATTTGATAGTATGGCTAGAGTTGGAAAAAGTACAGAGGAAAGTGATGGGGAAAAATGCTGGGTTTTCCTAGCATGCTAAATATCAGCAGATTTCAAATACTGTTAGCTGGGCAGTTCTGAATCTGCTTCCACGGGATTGTAAAAAGCTAATGAGACAACCTCTGAATCACTGTACGCTTCACTTCAAAGTACAAGATTAGATGTTGAAAATAACAGCGATGGAACAAATGGAGTAACATGTCTCTTTATTTACAAACTGAATGGATACTAGCCCAAAAGTTTGTAGTTTTCCCCTAAATCTCTGAAGATCAGAAGGGTGGGGGGAGATGCCTGAAATTCCCATGCCTTTTTAGAAGAGATTATACAGTGTACTTCATTTAAGTGCATAAAATGGAAACTAGAAAAGTCTATGCATTTACCCCAGGTTGGGGCAGACAGTGTTTATTAATTACAGGAGCAACTTGCATTAAGTTTTCCATACCTCATTAAGACTCATTCATTTGTTTCTCAGAACTCCTTATGCCTCTGATAGCAGCCTGGAAATTGTCAGGACTGCTCAGTTCAGGCCTCCATTAATAGCCAGATTGAGCTCGTAGCTTCTCTAATGGTGCACTTAAATGGAGGATGAGTAGGTTACAAAGAAAAGAATAGTACTGAAAGATGCTATGTACTTAAGCGGTTTATGCACATAACCAATTTGCAGATAATCAGTTAGTTAGATTATAAACAGTAAGTAACCATTTGAGACTGGCAGTGTATCCTGCAGTTAGGTAGATTATGCACTTTCTGACATGCATATAGGGGGGATACCCTTCATGTGCAGTTTTGGTTATGAATAACCTTTCAATATACAGAATTCTGAGAATAGTGCCCATGGGCTGTCGTTCTCTGTGGGTATCCCACACACATGAATAATGTGTAAACACAAACATAAAACTTGATCATCACCTGGGAATTAATCTACACATTGAATAAATGCTGTGGACCTTTAAATTATCAAGTGCAGAGTTGTCTTGCATCTCATTGCCATCGAACAAAGGATAAACCTTATTCTGTCGGGCCTGGAAATGTTTTGTGTAAAAATGGTTCTTTGCAATTCTGAACTTTTGCCAGACTCTTGATTTCCCTCCTTCAACACTCTGTACCTCTCTTCTATGTCCTTTAAGGTTTATGACCCTTTGAGTCATTAATCTTGGGAACCTTTGAGAGACCAAAACTGATGTTTACTACTTTCTTCTTCACTTCTACCAAGGTTTGATCAGACTTGCTCATCAAATTATAATTATTGGTCATTATACAAATAGTTCTGACAGGAATGCCTTTTTAAGTTAAGGGCGTCCTTTAAAACACAAGCAACTGGCTGGAACCTATTTCTGTTTAGTGGCAATACTTGCATTTGCAAGAAAACCCTTCAGGCACATTAATATATCCCTATTCAGTTCCCAGTGGAGCAAAAATTAACTAATTTTGTTTAATACTAAACACTCAGGCACTTCAGTGTCTAAATACTGCAGTAATTTTAATTAAATCAAGCACCTTGGAAAACATGGTTTGATTCAAGCCAGAAGCAGTTACGGAAGCAGTTACAACAGTGCTTTGCTACTTTACAGTAACAAGCAGTAGTGACCCTTCCAGTTTTCTTGAACAGGGAAAATATTTGGACTTCTTATAGTTTTTGATTTCATCAGCTTTTGCGCTTAAAAATAATAATGTAGTACTCCTACTTTGGGATGTGGAACATTTGGCGTAGCTAGCACGTCTTTGTTAAGAATACAGTATCACTTGTGTGAACTTTGGTGATTGCTGACGCATAGAGCTAGTCTGTTGTCAGAGCCTCTGATAGTTTAAATTATTAGTGGGCATGAATTAAACATGCCTTACTGTGAGACTAAATATTACTTAACAGCAAACTGCAAAGCTTTTGGTTAATATTTTTGTAAGGGGGTCTTTTTAAAGATCCCAAATAATGTAGTATACAAATTGTCATTAAAATGCATTGGCTTTTTTCAAGAATGGAATTTCTTCTCTATTATTTATTTCATTATGGTACTACCTGAGAACCAAGTAAGGACAGGGCCTATCATGCTAACTGTTATACAGACATAAGTAATGAAGTCCCTGTCCCAGCAAGTTTATACAAGCTATTTGGGCAAAGCTGCCAAGAGGTTGGGAAAAAGGAGCCAGTGTGCAAACCGTCATTATGTTTGTCAGTGTTAGGTTGGTGCTACTGTTTTTCTTTTGATGCGGCTTTGTTGAGAAGGATCAGCTAACTAGAAATAGAAGCCAGGGAGCCGGGATGGGACATAGAGCAAGGGAGAGAAGAAGAATGGAGAAGGGAGCTCGGAGGGCAAGAGAAATGAGGCCGAGGGGAGGAGGCTGTGTGGACTGGAAAGAAGAGTCATTCAGCACAAGGGAGAGAATATAAGGAGTTAAAACATTAGAAAGTAACCTGATGACATCATCAGTTTTTGAGGGTCCCTACTGCTTCTGTGTGCCCATGCTGACTAGTTTGTCTGTCTGTCTTTCCTTTCTTTATGGGATGAGGAGGGTTGGTGGTGGGAAGGGAGGTGGCTGGCTCCTTACTGGAATATGTCACCCATGGTTTGGGTGTGGGACACATGGCATATGGGGCCCGATAATATCCTTGAATAGAGCAACCCCTATAGAATTCTGTCAGGGATGTAATTCAACATTGTGATGTCTGCCCTGCAGTGGTAATGATGCTACAGCTTTCTGTGACAGCATGGCTTCGGGATATCCCGGCCACTTAGGACAGTTAGCTGCTGTAGGCAGTAGCAGAGACCCTGAAGTTCAGATCCTGGCAAGTAAATAAAGGAAAAAATGACTTGAAATTTAAACAAATATAGTGAAAACTTGAGTTTCTTCATTTTATAATAATGTTTCATGCTTAAGAGGAATGTTAAAAAAGAAAAAGCCCCAGAGCTGTGTTTAAATGTATGTGCAGATATGCTTATTGGCTCTGCTGGTACAACAACAGGTGTAAGAGAAAAGATGACCCCAAATGCTCTTGCCAGTAATCACTTTCAGTACACAGGTGCATTTTTCCTTTAAAACCTTGCTTGTATAATTTAAGACATAATTTTAATTTTACAAATTATTTGTTAATAGGCAAACTTTGGACCAGGAGTATGAAGGTTGCTTACAATATACTGCATAAATTAGGCACAAAACAAGAACCGATGGTGCGACCTGGAGACAGGGTAAGCGTTGAAATGGTTTATAAAAAGCCAGTATATGTGTTCAGGCAATATGATGCATGTTATAAAGTGATAAAATCAAATGTGGAAAAAATGTGCTTCTTAATCACAAAGGAGATGGTCAGGTAACAACAGTTTGTGTGTATCATAAATTATCTGTTGTAGCACTTTCTGAATAGTAACTCCAATTTGCTGCTCTGTCAGCAATAAGCTTTCTCATGAAATAAGGTTTGTTTGGGGGAGGCTTTGACAAAAATCCCAAAACAAGCAGTCTGTTCCAGAGACTTGTGTATATAAAGAGCCCAAAGAACAATAAACAATATATTCATGTGTGTAAAACGTATTGGATAATGACATGGTAGCTGTTGAAATGGTGGAAACAAGAGAAGCATTGTGAAGTGAAGAAAACCAAACTGAGCATCCTGTGGCAGCCTGTTAAAAGAAAAGATGCTGCAAGTTAATGTCGGGAGCGTTGCACATTCCATATTCCCAAGCGCGTGCCAGATTGGGTCCGCTGCTGTGTGATTAGGGTCGGAATAAATGACCACAGTTGGGTGGATTAAAATCCACATAGAGCAGGGTTACTGAGGCAACATTGTACTTTAAAACGAAGATACCAATGGTCTTCAGCTCTCCACTTCCAAGCTTACCTACTGACCTCCTCAGTATCCTTCCCGCTCTCTGCTTTACTCCCAGAGCTGTGTTGTCGTAGTGACAAGCGACTGGCTGTGGCTCCCTTGATTTGTTGGTCTTTCTCCATTCTCTGCCAGAATGTGTCTTTGGAGATGAATGCAAGCTTCCAAAGGTCTGCAAGTTGGATTGGTGTGGACATTAGACATCCCTGTAATTCCTAATCTGACTCATAAATGCAAGATAGTCTCTTGAAATAGCAGTCGGAGTCTTGTTTGGGGGACTGAGACCCGCCATGTCCAGGGCCTGGTGCTACCATTCACTTAATTACTTTAGCCCACTGAGAAGCAACCATCCCTAGTAAACACTAGGGGTGTGCGAAGCGGGCCCTATCCTCCTGTGCCCCTCCTCCTCCCCTGGCTCTGACTGGCCACAGAGGGGGAACCCAGGTGCCCCCCCAGACCCAGGAGACCCAAAAGTGCTTGTGGTCTGCTTGCGGGTCTGCTGCCAAGCACACTGGGGAGCCCCCCACACTCCTGTGGGATGATCCATGCGGCCCAGCATCATAGCATTCACAAGCTGCCTGCTACCTAGAGGTACGTAGAAAAAACATTTAAAGCTGTCTCTATGTCTGAATTGCCGAATCTTTCTGAATCTCTCCAGATCGATTTGGAGGGCTCTGATTCGATTCGGAGTGATTAAAGGGTCCTCTGATTTGATTCGGATTCAGAGATTTGGCCACCAAATCGGGCCGAATCTCCATCAAATCGAATCAGGGACCAAAGCTTTGCACCGCTTTAGTAAACATCCCCATCTCCTCTGTTCCCAACTGTCAGGCTTTTTCTAGTCTGGATGAGAGAATGACAGTTGCAGAAAAGCATATTTAATATCTGCTAAAATGGCTGTTGATCTAAGCTGGCGTGGACAGCTGCGGTGAAACCAGTCTTCAGTACTCTCTTTCAGGTTGAGAAGAGATCAGGGTAGACTTTTAAACATGGCTGTTCTCCTAATGCAGATAACTTGATGTCTGCCCTGTGTAATATGAGCGTGTTAATACAAGCCCTACTGCCCCTTAGGGTTTTGAAAGACAATTGCTTTGTAGCTATAAGAAGATACAGAAGTTGGAACTGGAAGCTCTACATTCCTGTAATTTACTCATTCAAGTGTATCCTCAAAAAAGAAAAGTGCACCCACTGTCCATAAAGCCTCCCATAACTGACCTTTGCAAAACTTAGTCACTGATCTCAAATTTATTGCCCTTGAACCATAAGCAGAAAATGTATGCATATATGTACATGGTATTTTCTGCAGGGTGGGGATTTAAATAAATGCTTCCCAAAAGAAAAAGGACTTAAACAAAAAAAAGGCTAGAAGCACTGTTTCCTATGCTTCGTTCAGAAATAAATCCATAAAAAATTAAACTAAGAAGTCTCTTGATGTTTAATTTAAATCACTTCCCACAGTGGCATTTAGCCAAGAGTAATCTGAAAAATCTCTGTTACTTGATTTACAACTATATGCTTAAGGAACAGCAGAAGGGACACTGTGCACTCATGTATAAACCTACAAAGAAACCTGTGAATGAAAGGCTGTATCTATATATCATATGTTGACTGACCATCTTTGTATCAGTTTACTCCACAGTGACCCTTGACATTAACTAACACGAAAGAAGAATTTGTGGGTGATTCAGACTGAGAACTGAATGTTTAGCAAGAGTGAGACAAGTACAGACTTCCCATCATTTGAACAAATTGCAGTTCTTCTAAAATAAGTCTGTCTAGATTACAGTGAAGTAAGATGTTTATAGCTAAATAGTGAAAGCATATGCTTTGCATTGTATAAATATCTTGCTTTGCATCTTTGTATAACAGAAACATGATAATTTAAAGCCACTCCAAGTTGAAGATGAGGTACTATTATACTCCTGATGTTTGAGCATTTGTTCTGTTTACTTTTCCCTTTGCAATGACACAAAAGCCTTCTGACCTCTTTGAAAAAAGCTCTTTTCCAAATAATACAAATCATGTGACAACAGATGAGAGTGTGTTTATACCACTAAATTAAATACAGGTGGATACTTGTAATCTTTTCTAAATGAAAGTGAAATATTTCCATATGGTAATTATATAGAAAACTTGGAAAGGCCTTGTCTCCTTTAGATGACTTTTTTAACTATACAGTCTCTTGTTTCCATTATTAATGACGTTCTGCTACCTCGCTTCTCAGTTTCTTTTGTTTGAGCCCACAGATAACTGTGGAGAGCGTGTGTGTGTGCTTGCACATGCACGTGTGTTTCTAGGTTAGTTACAGTGAAGCAACGTTTGCCTGAAACGCTCATTACAGAGTTGACCCTCCTTCACCCTTACCCATTGTTTGCGTTCAGTGGAAATTAAACAGAGTTCTGTCAGATACCTACTACTTATCCAAATGTTTGGTTTGTTATTACACATAATACATGTATATTTTGTTTTCCTCCTGTCTTAGTCTTTATTTTTGGTACAGTTCTTTTAGTGATTAGTGGCTTTCAAGGAAGCCTTAGAGAGGCCTCACTTCCCATTGGATCTTAAGGGAGTTACACACCAAACTCCCTTAAGCTCTTCGACAAAATTTACAGCCAGAATCTATTCTGCCTTCATTATTAGCTTCCTGGGCACTGATGTACTCCCAGGGCTTGTTCCCAACTTTACCTGAATAAATCAACATCTTCCGTGACTTCATTAAACCATTTAACAGCAGAAAGTAGCATCCTTCCTTCCACCCCTTTGTCAGCATGTTGTCTCTCTAGGTTGTAACTTCTTCAGGACTGACACTCTTTTTAACAGCTGTAAAAAGACTTTTATAAAAGCACTCCAATTTCTCTAAAATTAAAGCTTTGTGCTAGATGGCTTATGAAATAAGACCAATGGAAACTGATCCAGTAACTTTCATCCAAAGTCCTAAAGGTCCACTTTATTTTTCACTGAAGTTATTGCTACAATCCTCAGCTGGCAATGCACAAGACTTTCCAAGTGAAATTGATTAGTTGGTTTTAGTAGTTCAAGCTGGGAAACATAAAAAGGTAGGGTTAGGAAGGAAAGAACAGTAGTGCAGCCAATCAATAGGAAAAATCACTTAAGAAAAGGTAAGATTACACATTTCCTTAACCTGTCCTTAGCTACTCTCTAAAGTAGTCTCAAATTAAACAGTAGCTTTTCCTATAACAGAGACTTTCTAGGTATGTGAATTTAATAACTCATTATTTCTCAGTTTAGCTACAAATTAGTTTTAATCATTTCAGTTGTACTACATTTGGTTTAGGTATTACATACCTTTTAAAAGCTGTCCTTTACTTTGGCATAAAATAAACAAGTAACGTGTGAAGTTACGCAGAGCAGTTTAATAGCTTGGTTGAACATGCTTGGTTGCTTCCCTGCTTCTTTGTCTGAAGACGCTCAACAGCTTGAAATTCTGAAAGGTCCATCTCACTGAGGTCATAGAAATCCTGAAAACACTTGAAATATAAAGTTAACAGAGCCTTTGAACCTATGGGAGGTTGAAATAGTCATCATCACAAATATGTGTGGCTCTGGTAGGTATCAGAATATCACAGATTAAACTCAGTAAAGAAGTCAATGAATTTTAATATGCTCTAACCCATTGAGTCTTCTCTAATATGTATGTGCATTTGTAGCATCTTACTTAGCCTTGTAACTAAGTTACCAGCAGTATTTTTTAATTGTTTAGGTCATGAAAGTAATGAAAAACATCTCCGAGTAAACTGAAACAGACATTTAGGTAGACATTAATTACTTAAGTTAGAAGTTAACATGGAGGCTACATCAATGTCCTTACTCTTGCAAAAAGAACTGTGAGATCCATAATAATTAGCAGTCTACTGAACTTGAGAAGCGGCTGCCAATTTAGTGGGCAGATCCCAGGGCTGGTCACCATTTTTACAGGCTGAGTGCGGTGGGGCCCTGCCACGCTTGTGGGTGAGGTGCCCTGGCAGTCCTGCTCTTTCCCGCAGATTGCCACATGGCTCAAAACCGCAGCTTAATCGGGGTAATTAAGCTACGGTTTTGGACCATCCCCAAGCAGCAGGCTCCGTGATTTTGGAGGGCTTGCTGCAAAAAAAAAAAAGGAAAAAAAACCGTAATGGCAAGCAGAGAACAGGCCAGAAAGCCATGCAGTCTTAGAGCATGGGGGGAAGGTAGAGGAGGGAGGGGGGCAGGACAGGGCTGTTGACAGCAGGTGGTGTGAAGGCAGGCTCTATGCCTCCTGCTGCTCCCTCTTCTCCCCTCTACCCTCCCACCTGTCCTCCCTGCTCCTCCTTCCCCTGTGCTGCAAGACTGCAGGACTTTCCAGCCTTTTCTCTGCTTGCTGGTAAGGTGTTTGGTTTGGTTTGGTTTGGTTTGGCAGCAAACCTGCCAAAATGGTGGAGCCTACTTTTTTTGCAGTGCCCACCCAAAATCACGGTTTCTGCAAAAGTCACACAGTTGCAATTTCTGTAGTAGGTCCCTAATAATAATACATTGGATTGTCTATTAGATAGCGCATTCTCACCTTTCACCCCCCCCCACTAATGGATGTAATGCCATTGCCTGCAGATGGACATAGTGATATGCTGGACAACTCTTCAGTAGATCTCAGAAGAAAGAGGGCTACCTAGGAAGCACACAAATGGTTCTCTAAGGCAATTGAGCCTGCCTCAGAGTTTTCCCCAGCCCCAGAGTTTTGCCCAATACGTCAGGATCTAAATCTGCTTGGTTCACAGAATCTGGAAGAAGGATAGAAAGCTCCTCGCCTTCAGGGGCAGGACTGTTTCTGAAGAGAACTGATGAAGATGTTGCTGTTGTACTTCAACAGTTATGCAGGAGCCACTCATTGTTACAGGCTGAATGAGCCTACAAGCAGTTGAATTTATGGAATCTGACAGACAGGCAAAGTACACTGCAGAGTGCTTGACATAATGCATAATGGTGCAGTATGTCAGGTTAATCCGAATGGTCATAAACCCATTTTATTTTTAGTAACTTTAAAAATTGATACAATTAGGTTGCCAACGTTTCTGTCTACAATTCCATTAGTCACATTGACTTCAAAATTAAACATCAGTCAAGCCATCAATAAACCAAAGGACAGAAGAAATCCACCATCTTTTTGAAAAGCAACAATGCCTTAAACTTACATAAACACACTTCCCAAGGGGAAAAGCCCCAAAAAGAAGCATCAGTGAGAACAAACTCCTCTGAATTGTCATTCCTTTCCCTCAAATATGCAGATGGACCTCTGCTGATAAAGAAACCTTATGCAACAAAGTCGTCTAGTTCACAACACTTCTCTGAATATTAATATACCTCTGCAAAAGGGAAGCTCTGCTTTTATTGTTCCTGAAATATGTAGTAACATTTACATTGTAGAAAATGTTTAATGGCGCTCTCTCTGTTTCAGGTAGCACTCGTATTTCCTAACAATGATCCTGCTGCTTTCATGGTAGCATTTTATGGCTGCCTATTGGCGGAGGTTGTCCCTGTCCCTATTGAAGTGCCACTTACTAGAAAGGTAGGAAACTAAATCTCTTCTCTATACTGCATCATAATATTTATGTCAGAGTGAATCACCACTGAACATAGCTATCGAGTAAATGCCTTATTGTAAGTGGTTCTGTATCTGATGACCAAAAAAATAGTACTGCACTGTGAATTGTTATATATAACTTTTCCATTTTAGTAAGGGATCATTTCACTGTTTTTCACTTGCTTATTTTTAATTGCAGACAATATAAGCTTTGTCTACACTAGGGAAATATAGCAAAATATCAATTCCCCCAATGTTAGGGTGTGCAGCCTCCTGCCATGAGTGCTGCAAGTTCTGTGTTGTATAACCAGGCTTTAGTGCATGTCTACACAGTGATTTTAAAGTAGTGATGCCAACCAGTATTTTGCCTATCCTGTTCATTTGCAGCTGAAACAATTATAGCAGTTATGCTAACTTTCCCTGATGTAGAAGAGTCCCTGGAGTGTGTCAAATTGCCCTTAATCAGATCTCCTTGCTGCTAACCGGAAGTATTTCATATCTGATGTTGATTCAGTCATGCAGCCTAATTGACTATCAAGTTGCCAGTATAACAAGTCTGGTGGTTTTAACTTCAGCTCTGAATTGTGAGGGTGGGTCGCTTTTACTGGCACAATGCATGCTGTATTTTTTCTAAAGGTTTGAATTTCCAAGGCTCTCAATACTAAAGGGTTATTAATCCCTTCAAATTCCATTTTGTCCTGTACCTTGGAACTGGAGCTAGAGCTGGAGCTGGCAGCCAGGCCTCCTGGAGTTGTCAAAAACTTCCCATTACAAGACTTGCTGATAACTTTAGCCAAACTCTTTAATCATGCCATGTGTCTGCTTCAAATAGTAATTTTGAAAAAAAAATTCAGCCCAAGTGTTCAGACATGTCTGAGAACAAGGCTAGGGAAGCCGTCATATTTTTGGCCACATTAAAAATAAATAATCCTTGGACATTTCCTTTGAAATGCTGTAGTACCTCCAAGCTTTGGAGCTGGTGCTTGAACTCTGGCAGAGAAGTAATGTTTGTGTCAGGGAACCTTGCCATCCTCATGAAAATCTGTCTGAAATTTGGCCAAGTAACTTAAGCCTTAGAAATGAGTTTGCACAGGCTCAGAGCCTTGCTATGTTAACAACTGGAATCAACTTTTATCAGCATCTAATGCTGGCCAAACTGTACACCCGGGTGCAAACCAGCATGCTTCAGCTGGCAGGTACGGTGTTCCAAATAGGCTTTCACTGGAATAGCTGCTCCCAGCCACTCTGAGCCGGGCAGAGGACAGTCATCCAGGCCTGAGTGTAGGGAACCTGTCTCTTTTGGATGTTCAGTGACCATCGTCCTGACACCAAAGCAGGGCGGGGAAAGAATCCGTCTGAACTGAATGAACATTGGGGCACAGGGCACACTAAAAAGAGGGAAAGGAATAGACTGAGAGTTCCAATCTCTTATGCTATTCTCTGTGTTTTACCTGCCATGACACAAGGATTAAAAGCCTATGGGATAAGTATTAATACTAAAATGAACTGCTACTGGTTGGGTTTGTTTTAGAATGCCTGCTACCACACACTACTCTCTAAACTATAAAATCCAGCTGTCCAAGTAAATATCCTATGTCAAAATAATTCTTTCCCTTTGCTTGACTGAATCTCTTGATTATTTTTTCATGAACAGTTGAAGGTTTGGGCTGTTTAAATCTCACCAAAACCATTCTATACTAAATAAAATATGAAGTTAGCACAAGAACTGAAGAGGTACTGCCATCATTTAAAAAAAGGGACTGGATGATCTTTTATAAATGAAACTTCACATTCGCAGAGCATATCTAACTGCAGATATTTCTGCATTTGCTTATATATAGCAGGAATTAGAGTGGAAGAAATGAGATAAAAATCATACTTCATTAGCAATCCCAGAAGGAATACCTTTACTTGGGCATTTGCTTCTGGCTTTGGTTAGAAGATGTCATATGTGTCATCACACAATGGCCTAGCCTGTTCTTTTATACTCCTCCCCGTTATTCGATTTCTTCACTGCATGCTTCAGTTAACACTGGCTGTGTGCATTTCGTAGCTTGTTTGTTGGACGAAAGAGATATGAACCAAGTAGGTTGGTTACACAAGAGGTAAACAGTAGGCCAGCATGATGGGTGTGGTAGACATGATTATTTATACCCAATAGCATGTACTGAGTATAGATTAATGTTTATGGTTTTACTCACCTACAAATTTCCTTTGCTCTAATGCATGATTATAGCTTTTTAGACATTAGCAGAATTCTTCTCTGTTTCAATGTTAGGAAAATGCCCATCTGTATCTGCCCCTTTCCAGCTATCACTTATCCTGCCTTGCATTTCCAAGATACCCAGAGTCGGATGTAAACTCTCTCGGGGTGTCTTGACAAGTGCTCTGGGGGGCAGGGCTTTAATTAGAATGGGTCCGAGAGCTGCTCTAAATAAAGTGCCCACAGCGTCTCGTGTATTCAGCATCCTGTTCTTCAAAATGGAGGCGGGGGCACTTTAACTAAAGCTTGTTTGATGAGCTTTAGTTAAAGTGCCCTCACTGCCATTTTGCAGTGTGGGGATACTAAATACACAAGATGTGGTGCTGGATCATTAGCTTGCTCGTTAGCACGCTTCAGCAGACTCTTGAATCAAGTCTGCTCCGATGCGCTGTAATTACGGTGTGTTGGAACAGTGTCCCTGCATGTCTACAGGCACCCTCCGTAGCTCAGGACAGCTGTGTGGCAAGTAGTCTGTCTAGAATGGGCAGGACTGAAATTCCCAAGAGACACTGGGTTGCCTACAGTTTAGTCTACTCTGTAACATCCCTTAATTGTTAGCAGGGACCTGGGAATCTGTTTTCATATAAGTCTTGTATACATTTGGATAAATTGGGTATAGTTCTTTCAATTGGGGTGTGGTAGGAGAATTAATGATTGAAAAACTGGAAATGCAGGTTCCGAAATACACCAGCAGCAAGAGCCTATGGGACTTCATGTGACAATAGCGTCAACAGAGGAGTTTTTAGATGGGGGGTTTCCATTAATTTTCCCTTCCTCTAACATTCTGCAGTGTCATAGATAAAAATTGTCCCCATTTAGGAGAGCTAAGCACACCTTTTTTGTACACATTACTCATTGTTTTTATCTATTCTTGTCTTTTAAAATATGTTCCTTATCTCCAAATGCTCTTATTTATGTTTTTCAAGCACTAGTAAATTTAGGTATAGGTATTCTGCAGTATGTGTCTTTCTGCAGCTGCGCTGGTTGGTTGCTGGTCAACTTCTGTCTGTGGAGAACTGGAAACTCTCCTTTTCTTCATACATATTTTTCCTTTTCTCCCTATATAAAAATACATCTAGGGACTAGAAAATTGCCATTTATATGATTCAGGATTTTGGCTTTCAAAATATTGATTTCCCCCATGCCTTGCCTCTTGAAAGCCATGTACAGTACTGCATTCTTTGTGTATTCTGCCTTTTTCCATCCTCCCTGGATTCTGCTGGTTAATAGACTTGTTACCCACCCTACAGGGAGCATCTCTCAACTCTCTGATGCCTATTTGTAATAAGGAGAACAACTGTTTTAATGTTGCATCATCTATATTGTCTTTGTGACACATGTTTAGACTCTGTGACATGCTTTGACTAAAAGGGTCACTGCATAAATATTTCTTTCCCTTCTTGTTTTTGAGTGATAAAGCTCATATACCATGCATGACACTGAGGCATAGGAGAGCCTGTTTTCTGATTAAAAAATCATGTGCTTATAATCATAACTAGGGAACATCTAATATGAAGGGCATTTGCTAGACCATCCTTTCTTGCAGAATAAGCTGCTTCTGAAGTAATATAACTAGAAGAGAGCACTGGTATGTGAAAGAGGATGGACTGTATTTAGGGGGTTGGAATATCTGCTCTAGGACACATCTAATGCATGCATTCCTAAGGCAAAAAGCTGTTCTTCAAAAGCTCTTTTTTACAAGTACCAAGGAAGACAGGGCTACCAAGGATAGCAGTCCAGGAGGGAGATGAATTCCTTTCTTGAAGCGATTAAATTATCTTAATTCTCCCTTCAGTTTGGAGATGGATCTTAATGTCCCTAGCAAGCCCAGCCCCAGTGTTTTTCTAGTATATGAACCTTTTCAGTAACTGTTTTTCAGCTCAAAGGAATTGGTTCATCTCATCTCTTGTTAGTTACATTGATAAATGTGCTGGTACCAGATATGCCTTTAAGGAGTCTGAGTCTACATGCTTGCCTACATATTATAACAAAAAACAGTATATTTAAAACTGGCATAAAATGCTATACATTTGCATTAAGTTATGACTGGTCACACCGTTCATTCAAAGAAACACAAATGTTAATTAATTCTATGCCCATAGCCCATGCTGATTAATTCTACTGCTTCCTTCACTACTCCAAGCCCCAGTATCATGCTCCTATTTCTAGGTTGCCTGTGCTCCTTGTCAGCTGCCCACTGAGCAGAATTCATGGTTGAAATGACCACAAGAAATGACATACCTACCTTTCTCCCACTTCCAGCAGAGAGATCCCACTTCTTCCCGTTATTCCTAAAAAAGTAGACTGCCACAAACAATTATTGCCCTATTTTCAGCAAGTTGTTTATAGCTGATTAAGATGTCAGAATTTGATGTGCTTGCCCATATGGTTAGATACTAGAGCCATTCATTTCTGATGGGGCAGGTTATTAATTGCTCTTAGAGCTAGTTGCGAAGGCTACTTCTATTTTTTTCCCCCTATAACTCTTTGAGATTTTGTTCAAAAAGTTAAGGATTTTCCCTTGATTCTCCTTCACTTCTGGTTGTGTTCAAAAAGGAATGAACTCCTAATCTGCCCTCTGGACTGCTTGTTCTCTCTGCAGGTTTTCATTAGGGTGAGAACGTGCAGGAGGAGCAGGCAGCGTGCTCCAAGCCAGTTTGCAGTGTTCTCATTGAAGAATGCTAATACCACATAACTTTCAGATTATTGACTTGTCTTATATCTATCTTGCTTTTGCTTGTTGATGGGTTTTCCTTATGCCAGACGATCAGGAAAGTGCAACATTTCATTTTAGACATGCTGCTCTTTGTTGGATAGGAATATGCATTGTTACAAGGAGAGTAAACCATAAGAGTTCACTGTCACAAAGAAATATTTCTCCCAGAGCACTTTGTAAGCCATGTTCACACAGTACTGAAATGCAGCCACCTGTGGGTCTTTCATCCACACATCGAATTGTCACATTATGCAACAGGCACTGATGAAAGCCTTGTTCCAAAAGTCTTTAGGGACCTCTTAATGACTGCCTAGAGCAGACAGGACTTCTGGTGTGTTTGATTTGAAAGGTTCTTTTTGGATGTGTGCATACATGCTTGGCCACTCTCTACAGACACCACATTTTATGTACCTCAGAATAAAATACTGAGCTGAGCCCCTAAGTAATTTGTAGTGGTGGTATGAAGGCTTTAATTCTATTCTAAACTGTAGCTGGTGGCCATTTCTGTCTCTTAGGATCTTTAACAAGCCCTCTCTGCCTACACAGTCTGGACTGGATCAGTTCATTTGTTGAAATTGGAGATTGGAACCTAAAGGTTTCATCCTTCCCACCAGATTCAGCCTCATAAAAGGTCTGTGGGGATTAATATGTTGTCTCTGCAGGGATTAACATGTTTTTTCACCCTTCCCTCCCTACCATCCTCCCCCAACCCCCAGCCAAAATGTGTCCCCAGTCGTGCTCGGTATACTAGATTTTGGCATGCTGAGTACTGTCGTGTCTTGCCCGTCTCTGATGCCTCTTCTTTAGCTCATCATCGACCTTCTCTGTCACAGAGCAACATAGGCCATAAGTCACGGTGGCTTTCCACTCACAGTGGTCTGAAGCGATTGATTCCCAGCACTGGCCATCGACGCACAGCTCAAAGAAAAACCTTCGTGAGCTACGCATCAATGGCCAGTGCTAGGAATCAGTTGCTTTGGACCACTGCAAGTGGAAATCCACTGTGAAGCAGGGCCTGTGTCACTTTGAGCTGGAGAGGGTCAATGATGAGCTAGAGAAGAGGCATCAGAGGCAGGCAAGACAAAATGGTATTCAGCATACCAGTGCCAGCTCAACCGAGTTTGTATGTGCAACTTGCTGGAGGGTCATGCATCGGACTCCTCAACCAACCAAAAGCTGTGGTGGTACCTGGTAACCTACCAAAGGCACAATCCCCATGGTCTCCCGAGACTGATGGCTGCCAATGATGGTGTTAACTGTTGTGTTGGAGAAGCTCATGAACATAACTAAACAAAAGAGCTCCAAACAAGTCTTAAAAACACAGTGTTTGGTTCTGCATTTCTTTGCAGTGCAGTAGAGTGTTCTTATTTAGGATGTTTCAATTTACTGGTGAGACAGGACATCTTCATGCAGATGTGGTTTCTCTGCCTTAAATACCTATTTGGTTTTTCAAGATTGCACATGGTACATACTACACTCTCTTTTGTCCACAAGGAATGTTGACTACTAGGTGCCTGAATCCAGGAGGATCAGTGTTGTAGGACCTGGAGGTTTTTCTTGTTGCACGTAAATTAAGCCAGGAGTGTCAAACTTACTCAGTTGCCTGAGCCAGATCCAGGCTGAGGAGTTCCTTGCAGGCTGGATCTGGACCCACCTCTGGTGGTGGGATGAGCAGCACTATGTCAACTCAATGACTCAAGGAGCTACAGGAATTAACATGTTGTCTCTCCCTTCCTTCCATCTCTCCCCCCCCCTTCTCCACTGCTAAAACATGTCCCCAGTGGGGCTTGGTATCCTAAATTTTGACAGCAGGACCCATCCCTGTTCTCCCCACCCTCAAATTCTTGGACCCTTTAGGAACCCCACAGGCTGTATGACATGGTTCCTTGGACTTTTTCCAGTCCATAGGTTATATATTTGATGTTCTTGCATTAATCTGTCAACTCAAACTAGAGATATATTTTGACATTTGCCAGCTTTCATCTGAGCACAGGGGGTCAAAAATGTAGCCCACAGAGCCCTGTCATCCAGCATGCAGTGCTGTTTGTGGGTCTTGGACTGGCCTGCATGTAGTGCGCAGCAAGGTTCCCTCTAAGGTGTGTGCGTGCGCGGCTGCGCACAACTAAAAGTGTGGCCGTGCACAGCCTTTTCAAAGCTGTGCACCAGGAGAGGCTGGGAAGGAAGCCTGGCATGGGCTCCCCGGCTCCGGGGAAGCGTTCCGCTCCCCCGCATCAGGGCTGAGGAGTGGAGCACTTCCCCGGAGCTGGCAGAGCCCGTGCCAGCCCCCCGCCCCAGCTTCCATCCCTGTCTTGCCTCACCTTGGGAAGGAGCCGTTGCCTGCCCCAGTGAGGCTCCGCCGGCTCCGGGACACTGCTCCGCTCCCCCTGCATCGCATCGGGGAGCGAGGAGGCACATGGCATTGGGGCCAGAGAGTGGAGCAGTGTCCCGAAGCCGGCAGAACCTCACTGGGGCAGGCAGCAGCTCCTCCCCAAGGTGAGGCAAGGCAGGGATGGAGGCTGGGGTGGGGGGCTGGCGTGGGCTCCGCCGGCTCCGGAGAAGTGCTCCACTCCCCAGCCCTGATATAGGGGAGCGGAGCACTTCCCCAGAGTTGGGGAGCCTGTGCCAGGCTCTGGCTCCAGCCCCTGACTCTGGCTCCTGGCGCAAGCTCCTGGCTCCCGCCTCCAGCCCCTGGCCTCTAGTCCCCAGCTCCAGCCCCTGGATCCTGGCCCCAGCCACCAGCTCCCAGCTCTTGCCCCTGGTTCCAGCCCCCGGCCCTCAGCCCCCTTCGGTAAGTGTCTCACGCCAGACCAAGGCAGCGCACTCACGGACCGAGGCGGTGCGCTCACGGACCGCTGCTCCTTAGAGGAAACATTGGTGCTCAGAGTCCATCTGGCACCAGATGCACACAACACGGAGGCTGGAGCCAGTGTGCTGCATGCAGCACACGGGGTCGGTCTGGAGCATGCATTACATGTGGCACCTGTGCTGGACCAGCCTTGCATACTGGATCCAGGTTCATCTAGATTGGGCTCCTAGATGAGTCCTACATGCTGGATCCTGTGTGCAGGGCCAGTCCAACCCAGGCACCACATCCATCATGCAGACCTGCCTTATGCATGTTGCATATGGTACACAATGCTGGAGCTGGTGCACACGCTGCAAGCAGAACATAGGGCAGTCCAGGGTGCATACTGCAACAAGCCTTGCTGGGCTAGCCATGTTCCCTGGATCTGGCACATGGGGCTAGTCTGTGAGCCCAATCCAGCCTGCAGACTGGCTGCAGTCCCTCATATGGCCCCTGGGCCTGGACAAGTTTAACACTTCTGATTGAAGGCACTAAGTTCTAACATGTGAAGTGTAGCAAAAAGCCCCCTTATATTTACATACCTTTGTGCTGCATGCAAGACTGCAACATGTTGGGTCACCAGGTTTAATATGCTTATGGTTGTCTGCCCTGTCACATCCTCCCATATCCCAGCTGTCAACACAAGCTTTCAGCAGTGTTTTGGAGAATCAGAAAAAACTTTTTCTCTAGGATACCTCAGTGCTGCTTCCAGGCTCCCTGTCTTTCAGTGCAGTGGAGTGCAGGCCCTCTCGAAGCTGTATGCACATGACCTAAATTTCCTCAGTGCTATCAATAACACTGAGAGCCTCATTTCTTTTCTCTTTGCATTAGCAACCACACTCCAGATTTGGTAGAATATTGCAGCAATGTAGCATGTACGTTTTGTTTGCATGTGTTGAGAGAGCTTCAGCTGAGAAACATCCCTTACTGTTAAAAAACCTGTGAGTTTTGAGCCTTTTACTTCCAAACTCCTACTGCCACATCTTCACTTGCTTCTTTGCAGAGTTAACTTAAGATCTTTTGTGTGAGAGAATGTGGTCTGTGCCAGGGATGCTTGTGTTTAGCCAATTTAACAGGCTTTTGGCATGGAAAAAAGTATAACCCCTGAAACTAAGAGCTAAAAGGTTATGAAGCAAACCCAAGACTGTCTAGGATTGGTGAATGCAGTCCAGATCTCCCACGTACTCTTGTGTTATATGACTTTAAATACAATGTTATCAATTAAAATGAAAAAAAAACCTACCAAAAAGAGTAGGCAAAAATTTATAATGCTACTTGTTTATCAACTAGACTTGTTATGATATAAAATGCAGTCTGTTACTAGAATATCTAACACATAGATAGATTTTACCAAATAAAATATACATGACTCTCTCTGCTTGCATGTGAAATTTTATAAATTAATGAATGACTGTGAAGAGGAAATGCTAGAAAACAGTTGATCTACTAAGTGGGAACTGTTATCATCCTGCCTTATGGTGTTTGAAAGCCCAGAGTGGTTAATATGCATTTCCTTTTCCTGTAAGCTTCTACAGCAGGGGCGGGCAATTATTTTGGGCGGAGGGCCACTTACTGAGTTTTGGCAAGCCATCGAGGGCCGCATGATAGGCAGCCCAGGGCAGATTAATATTAATTTGCTAAATTTTTTAGGGGCCCCGTGGACTGGATAGAATTGCCTGGCGGGCTGCATCCGGCCCCCGGGCAACATTTTGCTCATCCCTGTTCTACGGCATTATATTTTTGTGTTATGAGCTGAACTTGACAGATCACTTTCTAGCTGATGTGTCTAGAAGGGATCACAACATTTTTAGCTTTCTGTGAGCTGTACACCATCTGGATTGACTTCCAGTTGGTCTCTGAGTGGCATTCAGTGTATTCATTTCTGCCTATAAAGTCCTAAATGAGCTGAAACTTGGCTTGGAGAATCTGCCTCTTTCCTAGAGCTCTGCTGCAACAACTGACATTATTTCAACTGACATCTCCTTGCTTTAGGCCCTGCTCACCAACAACCCTTAATGAGTAAAGCCCTGAAGCATGTGCTTTGCTGAATCAGGCAAAGATTCTTCCTTTCCGTGATGGGCATCCTATTCTGGAACTTGTGGGACTTCCAGTTATGCTAAGCTATGGTTAAGCTAAGGCTTCAAAAGGGAGCCCAGGAAGAGCAGGCTTTAGTGACCTTTGAATGACATGATGAGAGGTGTAGAAAAATGAGCAGGGAAGCTGGTACAAGAAGGAAATCATAGGAGCAAAGTCAAATTAATGAGGACAGGTGTTGAGATAAGACCGAAGGGATCAGGTATGAATTTGGCAGAGACAAGTAAAAATAGGTACTTGGCAAAAGGACAGATAAATGATGACACAAACTTTGGTATTTGGGGTATAAATATAGGTGCTGTAGGGCTTGTTTCTTTGTTGCAACCTAGAGGAGTGCAATTAGTGCACAAATTGCTACCTTGGGCTTGGGCAGCTTCACCTAGTGAGCTGCTTACTAAACAAACCAGCTAGTGCACTGTCCACGTGACAGTAAACTTCTCTGAGCTTTCTCCGCTGATCGTAAATGTGAGTTTTTCTTTGGGTCAGACCTGGGCTCCATGAAGCTGCTTAAAAGCCACAGGCTCTTGGGTTACACGGACCGTAGCAGCCTGCTCACTGAGAACAACAGTAAGCAGGAGGCTACCCAAACACATGCATTAGAACAACAGGACTCGCTGTACTCCCTTTTCTAGTCCACCAAACCCTAAGCCTGTTTTCTGGCTCTTGGGCAATGCTGCAATCTCTGTCTTTTTGCTCAAGATTTTGAAAAGAGTTGAGTCAAATGGAACATTCTTCCTGTTTAGTTTCTGACTGACGTACTTTAATAGCACTCTTTTTGTGTACGCTTCTAGATGTAGACAGACTTTAAAAACAATAATTAAATGCTATATTTTCCTGCAGTTCACTTGGGTTTTATCACCATCATCTAGGCCACTTAAAACCACAGTGGTTACTGGCAAATAATTATAAGTGTGTATGTGCGTGTGTCATTATTAGCAGCAAGCATAGCTTAAGTTCAATTAGCAAATGCCTGGTAGGTTACTGGAAGGGGTAGAAGATGCAAGAAAGCCTAGGTAATTGCAAGGTGTTCCTTGTTCCTAGCTCCATGTGGCTTCTAAGTGTGTACAGTACATGGGTGACTGTTGCCACCTTAGGGGAAGCATGTGCTCCCCCAGCAACCAGTCAGTGACTGGGGGAAGGGGTACCCCTGCAGGCAATTTTGCCGTCTGGAGGGGGATATCTTCCCCGCCCCTCCCCCCTCCCCCCCGCCAATCATGCTGACCGGGAAGCAGTCGTGGCACTCCCAGAAGTGGCCACAGCGCTACATCTGGTGCTCCTGCCTGCCCATTGCCTAAGTGAGGAGCGCGTGCACCAGCGCTCTTAGGGGGTGCACATGGAATTGTGGTTGATAAAAAGAAACACCCCCCCCAAAGGATGAGGAAAGAAAGGGTTTCTCTGTGTTTTAGCCCAGTAGTGAGGGCATTTGTCCAGGAAACAGGAGGCACAGACCCTTCTCTTGTAGCTAAACCACTGCATCTTGCATTTAGTATTCCTTGGATAGACTGGATAAAGAGCAGTGAGGAAGTTTATGCCCCATTTGGGAGAAAGGGTCGAGGCTAGAGCCCAGCAGCCATCTCACTGAACCATGGTTTCTTTCTTCTGCCCCTGCATATCTCTACTCTTGGCTGTCCTGGATTCTTGCTGGCATCCTTTCAGTCCTACAATCCTATACATTCATACTTGTCTAGAGATACTGCAAGAAAGAACGAGCGGGTCTCTCTGTTGTATTCAATATGGTGGTAACTCCAGATGTTCTAAGACAGATCTCAGACTTACCCTGGATTCAGCGAGGACAGTGAAGTAACTGTTAGCAGCTTTACTTATGGCCATCCGTGCTGAAAGTCCTAAGATTACCTGGGCATGTCTACACATTCATTAATGCACTTTTGCTAATGCGCATTAAATCTAATACCTCCACTGTGAGGTATTAGAAAAATGCTCATTAGCCTATTTTAATGTGCATTAGCAAAAGAGCATTTTTTTTTGTGATGCTTTAATTTGCATTAAAATAGGCTAATACACATTAAAGCACACGTGTAGATGATCATCTTGTTTTGTTCTGTGTTTTTTAAAGGGCATTTTTCCCCTCTACTCTCTGGACCGCTCTGCTTAAATTCATTTGGCTTAATAAAATTACATGGAAAATTAGGTTGGGATCTGAGCTGAAAAATTCTGCTCTGTGTTTTCCTTCTGTCTTCATCTTTTGCTTTGAATTAATATAGTAGTAGCCACTAGTTGTTGCAGTTTCAAGTGTACTTTCTGGACTGTAACTGCAAGCTTCTCCAGGCTATTTTCCTGGGATCTCTCTTTTAAGAGAAGATTAGCAGTTGAAAAGAATTGACATTGATGGCTTAATACTTCCAAGAATCCTAACAGTATAGATGGCATGCTCATGAAAAAATCATGACAAGAAAATATGTATATAAAGCAAACATAACGCTGTGGAGAGAGAGCATCTCTTGGGGAGCAAGTGTTCCTGCTAGTAAAGGCCATTTAAACAGCATCCCTAGACTTTAAAATCATTACATTGCATTTTAACCTCTTGGCATAGATCCCCTTGATGAAATAAAGGAGTGTGCTTTCCCTAATGGAATTGTGAAGAAATGCAATGTCCTGAAATAAGAAATGACTTTTTATTGACAAAATTGACGGAACAAATTGGGCACAAGCAGTGGCACTGTCATCAGCGTGCATCGGTTATGAGGTGAAGGAGCCCATTTTCTACGCTGAGACAGCAGCTCAGGCTTTCCCACATAGAAACCTCTGTAACCTGAATTATTTCCTACTGGAGGTGTTTTGCATAGCCATGAGAAAAATGAAGCCAGCATATCTCATAATGGATAAATGTAATAGGGTGATGGAGGAGAGCATGTCTAAATTATGGAATTCCCGTGTCGGGGAACTTGACTAAGGGAAGGAAAGATGGTTTTTTGTTTCCCTCCAAGATACTGTGTGACAACTACATGCAGTCATTTCTGATTAATATTTTTTCCTCCTGTTTTGTGATCAATTAGGATGCAGGTAGTCAACAAATAGGTTTCTTGCTTGGAAGCTGTGGAGTTACTGTGGCCTTGACTAGTGATGCATGCCATAAAGGACTGCCTAAAAGCCCTACAGGGGAGATACCACAGTTTAAAGGTAAGATAATTTTCACTTAAACTGCATCCTGTACAGAAAACCCACATGTGAATGTATACAGCAAATTTATAGAACATGTCACATTTACTTTTAATGGCCAAAGATAGAAATTAGTCTCAATATAGTAAGTACTAAACTAAGCACTCAAATGTATATACAGTGATATTATCATGTAAAATCCTCCTAGCCTTTCCCAGTAGGATTGTTTCTGTGAATAAAATGAGTAATACTGAGTCAATTATAATACACAGGCATAGAAAGCATCTAAAATAAACTTACGTGAAGAAGAATTATGTTCATTGGTGCTATTTTGCCAGCATTAACTCAGGAAAAGTTTTTCTCTGTCTCTATGTGATTGTTTTTCAGGCTGGCCAAAGCTGCTTTGGTTTGTAACAGAATCTAAACATCTTTCTAAACCACCTCGTGACTGGTTCCCACATATCAAGGATGCAAACAATGACACAGCGTACATTGAGGTGAGTTAATGAAGATTCGTTTTCCCTTTGACCAAGTGTATATGGTACTGTTGGATACCATAAGAGAAGCATAATTATCCTTTGGCGTTTTATAGAAACAAAGAGCATCCTGTTTAGCCTGCTGATAAGTAATCTCATTATAAATAGAACTATGTACCGAATGCAAAAAGGTTAATGCAATGTTAAATCTGCATAGTTAACTTTCTTTTTCTCTAAACTTCTATAGCAGGGGTTTTCAACCTCTTTGGGTCAGTGTACCCTCGGCGGCCAGTTGAGAAGGCAGGAGTCCCCCTGCGGCCAGACAAGTGGGGGGAGGGGGTCCCCCAGCAGCCCAATGGCGACCGGGGGTCCCCCACAGTCGATTGGCGGCTGCTGGTGACGGAAGTGCCAGTGGCAGCGGCAGTACTTGCTGCCGTGTATCCTCTGAGGCCATTCCAAGTACCCCCAGGTGTACGCGTACCCCCAGTTGAAAACACCTGTTCTATAGCATTTGGGATTCTGGTTCAATAATGCTTTAAAGTACAGACTTTACTCAAAACACGCACTTATTTTAAATGTTTTATGGAATCACAACCTTAAATATTAGTGACAGGTGCTTTACAAACAAATAAGAAGTACCAGGGTGGATACCCACAATTTTATACTGCCAGATGCTTTTTTTCTGTTTTTTTTTTTTTTCATTACAGCTTTCATTAAATATAAACACAATTGTTGACAGTAAGGGTTTTGGGGTTTTTTTTTGGAAGAGTGAGAACTATAAAATATAAATTGATGTGTTCTGGGCTTATCTTTCCTTTATCCTCTTAACGCTGTTTTGCCCCAAACACAACAAGCTATGCATCAGGGATGGTAATAAAAGGCAAGAATGGTAATAAAAGGCAAGAATGCAAGGCCAAAAAATAATAAATCAGCTATCAAACTGATGTCTGCTGATATGGCTGGTTAATAATGAGCCATTGGTATTGGTCAAAAAAATCTTTATCTGTGCACCCCTGGTTTTGCATCCTTGATTAACATTTTCCCTCCTGTTATGGAGTCCAAATTCCCTCCCCAAAGACGTAAGTTCTGGATAAGAAATCAGCTTATCTTTTTGCCTTTGAAATTTCCATGTGTGGTGTTCTGCCTTCTACCTCCTCCCCATTTTTTTGAAATGAGATTTGCTTTGGATTCAATAATGTCATCATTTCAGTATTCCCAAGTGAAGCTAATGCCCCACTCGGTTAAAAAAAAGTCAGGAGTGTGTATTTCCTATCTTTGCACAGCTGCTAATGGAGAGTGGGGTGAAAGGAGCAGTAGATATTCAATCTTGATGAAAACTTTCATTGTGGAAAGAGATGAAAGATTTATTTTGTGGAATGACTATTTCGAATCTTCCCACTATTGCAGCAAATAGTAAACATGCTGAAGGCTTCATACTCAGATCCGGAATTCTCCCCATGTGCTTGTCTTCCCTCAGTCCCTCCTTTGTTTTCCTCTGTTGTCAGAGCAGTTCTGATGCGTTTTGATGAGCGTAAGTGTCGGCCCCCCCACGAATGCGTGGAGCAGCCAGCTCCGCAGCAATCGCACTGGGCAGAGCTGTGTGCAGTTATCCTGTGCTCTGCTTGATGTCAGAAGGTGAAAGTTCAGCTTTATTAAGCTGCCTCAATAATAGAACAGACAGCTGCAGAACAGGCTCAGAAGTATTTTTTTCTATTTTTTAAGTTATTTTCTGCCAAATCTAGCCAACATATTAGTCATTAATGACTCCTCATGTTTCAAACTTCTGCTGCTGCTTTTGCCACTGTGACTCAAAGGCACAGCTAGAATTCATATAAATGCAATTCTCCCACCCTTCCCAAGCTCAAGTAGCTGAAGTATTCCTGATACTAATTGTGGCAGGGTTCAGCCAAAAACAGAGAACCTCTCTAGAGGAAAGAAAGTGGGCTTTAACAAAACCTGGTTTAAAACTTCCACTGTAGCTCTCTCCAGCTGTGAAATCTAAAATAAATCATGAAATCCACCAGTTGGCTTATATTTCTCCACGTTAAACACTTTGAATCCAACTGTTGAATAATAGCAGCAGTGGAACTGTTTCATACAACGGTATGTTGAATCTTCAGTAATAACTCTCTTGCAGTACAAAACCTGCAAAGATGGAAGTGTGCTTGGGGTGACTGTAACACGAATTGCACTGCTGACCCACTGTCAAGCTCTTACGCAGGCATGTGGATATACAGAAGGTACGGAACACACTCCTTTACCTTCCTCCCTAAAACTGAAATCAAATTGTGTATTGTCTAACTGGGGTCTCTTTTAATATTTTATGTTAGGGCCATAGTAAATATTTCTCAGAATAAAAGTTAGAATTGAGGCATGCAACATAGTTTTAAAACATATTTAAGAAAAAAAAAGCATGCTTTAAGTATCTTTATTAAATATATCAAAGAAAAGGCAAATAATGGTCTAGCCAAGACAGAACCTTATTCTGAAAGTTGTGCTTTGAGGTCATCATACAGGCCACACAAAACCTTGTTCTGTTTCTATTTGCTAAGTGGGTTTCCCTTGAGTCTGTGCCATGCTCTCAAAAATAAACCATATTTTGTTTTTGTTGGACAGCTGAAACAATTGTGAATGTATTAGATTTCAAGAAGGATGTTGGCTTATGGCATGGAATTCTTACTGTAAGTAATTTATTTCCTTTGTGTGAACTTGTCTACTATGCTTGTTGCCATGAACAACTAGGATGTCCTCAGATTTCTTTTAACAAGTTTGTCTGGATTGAAAGCAGAGAGTTAGTCTGCTTTGCTACTTCCCCGTAAGCGCACACACAGGCGGGCTAAGTCACCTCAGCGTGTCATGTACAGTGCTTTGTTTGGCACTGTTATTGCCGAGCACAAAGTCCATTGCTGCTGTGTCCTTCTAAGACCTGAATTCTGTGTAGCGCCAAAGCAAGAGCATCAGCTCTATGTTATTTCAGTAAGACCTTCAAGTGGAATGACTATATTCCCACCGATAAGTCCCTCATCAGATAGAACTACTGCTACTAATCCGGAGACTGTTTTGCTGCAGTGGACTCGACAAGCTGTCTGCTCAGTTCTTGAATATCTTTCAAAGCAAAGGCATGGCAGGTCATTGGTGTGGAGGCCCACATCTCTGTTTTTAAAGACATTCAAGCATTCAGTTCAAGTTAAAGTTGCAGCTTATCCTGCTCCCGAATCAGTGGTGAAAATGTCTATTTATGAATAGTGCATACGCAAGAATCTGAGGCTGGGATTTCAAGGGATTTTTAGGATTTCAAGGGAACCATTATACCTTGCCCTGCTGCTGTCGTCATCATAAAGAGACAGTGATGATGAAGCTTTTGAAACAGAAACATGTTACTAGTGTTGTCTGGAAGGCATTCATTTACTAAAGCTAAATGTATCATTTATTCTGAAAGCAAATATCCACCAGGGTGTTTTTTTTAATCCTTCTTTACTTTTTTTTTGGCATGGTCTGGTCTTAATGAGTTCTATGACTAATCTAAGAATACTTTTTTTTTTTTTTTTTTTTAAACCTTCAGTTGCAATACACTGAAAAGAGAAATATTTTCTATGGCCCTAAACCTTCAAACACACACACGGGGTGTCATTTGGGAGGCATACCTAAGCTGGGTTGCCCAAACATATACCACATATATCCTGTGCTGATATAAGTAAATCTCTGTGCCTTGTAGGAATTTACTTTCAATGATAATGAATGATGTTCAAAACTTCCATTTTTAATGCTTTTATTTATTGATATTGTATGACAAATCACTATGGAAGATGAGTGCTTTGAAACATGAGATCAATTTGCTGCCTCTGGCTTATTTGAATTTCCTGTTGGTGTAGTTATTGCACCCAGGAGGGCACACAAAGCAACAACAAAGTCTCCCTGTGCCTGAAGAACAGTGTTTGTACCCGAAAGCTTGCAAAGAACAAATTTTTCAACTATTTAGTTGGTCTAATAAAAGATATCACATTTACCCAAAGAGTCTTGTCTGCCTATGCAACTTGTTGCAAACTTGTTCACAATCTACTGGGATTGCTCTATTTTATAATGGGCCTAAAAGTCCCTTAATTTTTTTGTCTGTTGCTTTTTAAAGAAAGTAAAGGAGAGAAGAAATGAGGGGGAATCTCTTTGGAAATATTTTCAGCATTTCAGATATGTTGATGATTCTAAATTAGAGTCCTTAACTATGAACTTAGTGAGCTGTGTCATAAGGTGACATGCTATATATTTTTCCTATACCTAATATTCTTAATTCTTTTTTTTTTAATATTCTTGTGTGTGAAAAAAAATCCACATTTACTTTATTTAATTTCAGAGTGTCATGAACATGATGCATGTTATAAGTATTCCATATTCCTTAATGAAAGTGAATCCACTTTCCTGGATACAGAAAGTCTGCCAGTACAAAGGTAAGGACCAAGAGTACATGCTGGTATATTTTGAGTATCAGATTTGGCAACGCTAGTCCTTGATGCTATTGACTTGAATGCTGTTTACTATAACATGGTGATTGACTCATTTCCTGATTTTAAATTTTTTTCCACACAGTAGATTAGTAATCTTTTTGCTCTTATTTTAGCAAAAGTCGCTTGTGTAAAATCCAGGGACATGCACTGGGCATTAGTGGCACATCGAGATCAAAGAGATATCAACCTCTCCTCACTACGTATGCTAATAGTGGCTGATGGCGCAAATCCTTGTAAGTGATGCCTGTAAAATAAAACAGGAAATGAGTATCCTATTCTTTGTTTCATATCTGACGTTTCAGACTTCAGTCACATTAGCAAAAAAATGTTTCACAAAAGCTTGAGGCGGCTGCAAACTATATGATGTTTATAGAAACAATAATTCATTTTGGATTTTTTTAAACCTACTTTTCTTTAGCTAATCTTGCAGCAAACTTTGTATTCCACATAATGTAAGTTGCAGTAAATCCAGTTTTGTTTAACATGACAGCCATATGTAAAGAAAAGTAAATAATCTTAAACTGTAGAAAAGAACAGAAGGTTTGCTTCTTTTCAATGGCTTTAGAATGCGGAAGCAGGGAGAATAAACCTGAGGAGTTCAGGTGGCACCCTTGCCCTCTGCCCTCCCAACTTTTCAGCAACCCCCTCCTGTCTTCTTACTATCAGACCTTGCTTTCTTGAGCACGTGGAAATAAGGGGCAAATTTGAAAACACTGGCTTAGTACTGTGGGTACCTATAGACTTAGTTCATCAAGAATTGACTCATTTAACCTTTTTTGAAACTGCTACAAGTTTTAGCACATGTAGTCCATAAACACACTTTTAAGCAGCACTTTTTTACTTACTTATATATGGTACAAACTATGCATGTTATTAGTCCACAGCCAGAAGGCTCATGATTGACCATAGTTCATTTGGGTTGGACCCCAGTAGAGCCAACAGCATTTCAAGCCATGGTAACCCCATAGCTCAGCACTGCTCTGTATGTGTGTGTACTCCAAATACCCCCCACAAGGATCCATGTTCTAATTAGCCCCCACTCATGACTGGAGCCATGTATTCATCATGAATCCTGGGATCCTCAAAAACATATGTGCAGATGTGGTGCTGGGCAACCTGGTCCAGCTTTACCTTGGGAGGGCAGAGCCATGCTAATCATATATGACAGGCAGAAGGATTCTGGGTGAGCTTTTTGGGGCTCCACTTGTTGATGTTTGCCAGGCATTTAAGGCTGGTAAAAAAACTGGAATCACTGGAAATGGGAAAAGGTACAGCTCTGCTGTGGGAGTGAAAAGGAAGTCAAAATGTATTCTCCGCAGTGGCTCACCGTGACTTGAAAAAGAGCCGGCACTGAGGGGGACTGAGCGTAATGGGGACTACCACGTATCTTATTTAGAGGGGGCTACGCTAATCTATCGTTGTAGTGGATTCCCATCAGGATATTCACCTAATATGAACCGTGTGTTTTATTGTCATGCTCCCTGTTGGCTGCATTTAATCAACTTCATAGTTGGTTTCTGTCACTGAGCCCATGCTGCTTTTGTCAGGAGTTTAATGATAGGCAGTGTATTTAATAAAGTTTCGTTGTATATGAATGTGAGACAAGAGGCTTTCTTCCCTATGCTGATTGTGGGGACGGGGGACAATTGTACCATATTCAAGTAAATACAGTAATCTTTTCCTAGTTGTCTTAGATGATTGCTAAATATTTTGTCATGAAAAACCAACATACTTGAACAAAGATGTTTGATGTGTCAATAGCATTGCTTCATAAATGAGATTATTTTTCTTTTGTTGTTTTTTCTCTTCAGGGTCAATTTCTTCCTGTGATGCATTTCTCAATGTCTTCCAAAGTAAAGGCCTAAGACAGGAGGTCATTTGTCCATGTGCTAGTTCACCAGAAGCTCTCACTGTGGCTATTCGAAGGTACGGTGTTGCACAAATTAAAATAGTATTCAGAACATTCAGTTTCAAAACAAAGAAATGAAAGATCATATTAATTCAAGATCAATGCTACATAGTTAGTTTCTACAAAATGGGTACATTTTGCATCTATCTTTATTTGTATAACGATAAGACATGTAGAATTTACTGCTCAGTAATTCATTTTAGAGACGTACAACAGATACCAATTTCATAATATGATTTTAATGTAAAATTAAACAGACCAATAGTTAAAATCCAGCTCTGGTAAAAGACCAACTCAAGTTTATTAAAATGAGATAAATGAAATGTGACAGTAAAAGGGGGAAATCGTGGGATTCTAGGACTCAACAGGTACATCTACGCAAGACGTTTACTGCAGTTTATTAGCTGACTAATTAGCTCTACAGTAGACTCAACCTGTACACATGCAGCCGTATTAGGTCTCAGGAAACTAATTAACTCCATTGCAGGATGATACTTGTAAATACAAGTACTATCCTGAAGCCAGGTTCTTTACTGCACAGCCACGTATGTGTAGACACTGATGGGGCTGGCTTGGTTATGAGGGTGCTTCAGTGCAAGGCACCCTCATGCCCCAGCCAGCCTCTCCACAGTGTGTTGAGACAGGTCGGAGCATCACTGAGCTGGCAGGTTGACCCTCCCCAGCCCCTGTCTCCCAGGCACCCTACCAGCCAGGGCTGCTCTGGCCTGGCTCAACATGCTGCGCTCCCAGGAAAGCTGCTAAACCCTTGTATTCATGATTGTGAAGATAGTGGCAACCAACCCTGAATTTTGAGACACATTATAATCTGGAGTGTAGAAAAATACCGTTAGTAATAAATGAACAGTTATTTAACCAGAAACCAAAGCTATGAAATGTAGCTGAAAGGTGAAAAAAATAATTTCTTATACATAATTCTGATCAAGTTGTTTGTGCAACTCTGTTTGAAAAAATATCTCCAGTTCACAACAGCCCTTAAGCTTAAACAAGTGCTTAATTTTAAGTGTAAGTCATTTTACTATGGTCAGTGAATGAAAAGCTAAGTAAAAAGTGATTAAAATACAAGGTTTATGTTTTTAAACAAGAGGGATGTTGGTGCTTTTGCACATATGATCTTTTAATGCAAAGATCTCAAACTGCTTTACCAATTTTTAATATAAACAAACTTGAACACTTTGAAGTAAGAGGTGTCTCTTATCCCCATTTCATAGATAGGAAAACTGAGGTACAGATATGGTAAATAACATGCACAAGTTCAGTTAGTCTGTAATATAGGTGGAACTACAATATTTACCTTGTTGTTTTTGTGTCTTAATCACAAAACTTCTCCTCTTTCCTCTAATGACCCTCTGTTCTTAGAAATGTCTAGTGTGGAAATGCAGTTCAGGATATTGTTCGTAAGCTAAAAAGTCTTCATATCTTGGAATCAGGCTACTCGAGTTCCCTCTTCTCTCAACTGCTTAGTAGAGATACAAGTTGGAGAGGCTTGTGGTTGCATAGCAAGAGCTGCTACTAAACTCTATTCCAGAATCTTCAAATCTGGATGCACTAATTAAAATAAGGGAAATGTATGCAGGATTATGAATCAGCCTTTGCCCTATTAATTGTGTGAGGAAAAATGTGTATTAATTAGACATTTGATTTTCATCTTTAGCATTGTATGAACAATGTGTGTGCAGTTAGGAGGGGAAGGGTGAGAGAAAGTTGATCAATAATGTGGTTGAGAGACTACATTAAATGATGGGACCATTATTAATCATAGCTACTTGTTTACTAGTCTCCATTTGTTATGCTCTAATGCATTTTCAAGCATGCCCATAGCCCTTTTTGTTGACAGTGTCACTTGAGAAATATGCCTCATAACACCTATTAATTAAATTTATGGTACCAATCACTACAAGTCTTACATGACCCTGATTGCCTGGGGCCCATCTAGTATTTCAAGCACGGCAGAGGAGATATGTCATATAATAAGAATATTATCTTTTAGCAGAAGCTTGTGTTATGATGGATTGCATAGCAAAACTGCAAAAACTTAAGACGAACATTGGCTCTTTCATTGATCTTGAAAATATCTTGAATCTGTCTGCATTACAAAGGAACATTATCCTTAACCAAATCAGCATCATGTTGCCCTGAGTTTTGCATTTTAGTACATAATGTGGTATGAGTTTCTAGCCAACCATAGAAACCCTCACACTTCATTCTGAAATCAATAACTTGTGTAAGTCAAAGTTAGCTTGTTCAAGCTGCAGACTGTATACATAATATTGGAGTTGCTAATACAAAAGTACTGAAACAAGCTGACAAAGCACCCTATTGCCTGTGTTGTAGAATCACGTAATATTTGTGGGTGTGTTCAGACATGCATAGACTTTTGGTATCCCAGGGACAAGAAGCAGCGGTGCACCTTGCACCGCCGCTTCTTGTCCCTGGGGAATGCCCGTGCTATGTGTGCTTTGGCGTGCAGCAAGTTGCCCCAGCAGCCTTACCTGGGGGCTTCCCGGGGCTGCTGCCATGGCAATTCTGCCATGTGGAGCCTGGCTGGCAGCAGAGCGGGCTCTGGGTGGGCCGGCTCCGTTTTTCAGCAGCACACGCTGGCCAAGTGTGCATTGCTCTGGGTTTTTTTCCAAGGGTTTTTTCGACCCCTGAATATGTGTTTGCAGCACCCCATACCGCACGACCACAATCATCTGGACACGCCCTGTGGGGGTGAATTTAGGCAAATCAAGGAATTGCTATTCACAGAGTCTTAAATTCATGTAACATGCAGGAGTTATTGTCACATAAAAAATTTAGTATGGAAAGATAGTCATATTTTAACATAATTGTGTCATGGTGTGTGTCTGCCTGTCTATATATATATATATATATATATAGCCTAAATGTAAAAACTGAGTGTAAAAAACTCTAGAGTCCTTAATATCTTTCACTCTCTTCACTCCTTCACCTTTTCCTTTGTATCTGTGAAATGGGGCTAACTCCTGTCATTGACAGGACTGAATTAAGGTTTGTAAAACTCTGAAGATTAAACAAGTTGCAGTGTGTAAATACTATGTATTACCTTAGTCTCTATAGCAGTGCATTTTTGGATAGGCACTGAAATTGAAAGGGTGGTATATTGCGTTACCAGTAGTGATTGGAGACAAAGATTAGGTCAGATGTAAAAGCAAAGATTAAGGTGATAAAGAATAAATCCAAATTAAATCTGAAATATACTACTATTAAATGTGATCATAAATACTTGCTATTTGTTATGGTATTCCACTGCGAACAGGGAAATACTAGCATTTGCTGTTTAAGGCATCCTGTCTCTTAAAATTATAAACAATTGTTCCAGGCCAACAGATGACAGCAATCAGCCCCCTGGCAGAGGTGTATTGTCCATGCATGGTCTTACCTACGGAGTAATTCGAGTGGATTCTGAAGAAAAGCTTTCTGTTTTAACTGTGCAAGACGTTGGCTTGGTGATGCCAGGAGGTAGGAATTAGAACTGGATTCTCTGAAACGTGCTTTGTGGAACATATGAACCTTTTTCATTTATTGCACTGTTCAGTGGCTGCAAATACCATATTTTCCGAATAAACAAGAAACATTTGCATGAGAATGTGGGTGTTTTAATACATGACAAAACACCAAGAAGCATCTTCTCTTCTGTGTTGACTCTGCTGCTTCTTCCACTCATTAGTAACAACTTTCATTTTAAATGATTTACTCTGTTTTGCTCATGAAGAAGTACTGATGTGTTACCATTAGATAGCTGGGTCAAAAAACACAAATACTTGAACCATAAGTTCAGAGTTTAGAACGTTGTTATACATAGCTGTAACCCAGGTCAGGCTGAAGTACTGTAGATTATAAAATAAGCTACTGTAAAATATAAAAAAGCTCCTTGCCAAAAACTTGCAAAATGTTTCCCTAAGCTCCTGTGCCGAGGCACAGTTGGATTATTATAAAAAAAGATAAATGTTTTTAGAATATGGTCGTGATAAATTCAGACTAAAGGCAGAACATTTAAAGTTGACATCTAGATTTAACATCTAAATTGATTTTATACAACTGCTGTGCAGATTGGAAAAGGCTAATATTTTAGTTTTTCTTTCTAGAACTGCTAAATTATATTCCAAATAAACTCTCAGTTGCACATTTACAACTGAAGCAAGTTAAGATTTTTTTTTTCTAATAATCATAATATAAAATAATTCTCTAGATATATCAGATTGTACTGGATTATGTAGGCTGATCCAGTTTAAAGCAAGCTATTGTATTATGATTACCTTTACAGTAAGTGAAAAAGCAGTTTCCAGGACTTTTACACTTGCACATATAAAGACATTCTGGTCTGCTTCTCTCTTCCCTCTGTCACCCTGGCTTCTTTCCAATTGCAGAGCTTATGTTCTTGACAGGTTCCTACTCCAGGGTAAGCTGCTAAAAGGCATACCTGATCTTAATCTTATGCTTATGACTGGAAAGAGCAGAAATTCAACAGGATCTTTATTGCAGTGATACGATGCATCAGCCTGTCACACCATCGACTGACTTGCTGGGTGACCTTCCTGTTGCCAGTTTTCCTGCTTCCTTTGGCATCCTTCTGCTCCAACATAATTTAACTCAGAAGAGAACATAGCCCTCCAGGTTCTCCCCCTCCCTGCCAGTTGCTCGCTGGACTCTGCTGTTCCAGAACACTGCCCCTTCGCAACCCTCACACTGTGCTGCAGGGAACCGTAGGCTGACCATGGGCAGTCTAGGTCAGCCCATCAGGGCTGCCCTATGCACTGCTGCCATCTCTCACCAGGCAGACTAGGGAAGCTGAGATGTGTGCACAGGGCAACCTTCCTGCCTGCCCGCCCTCCCAGATGCACAGCTGTCAGCACTGCAAGATCCACACTCTTCAGGGCATCAGCATTTGAATGTCTGTGTATGTGACTTTGGGTTTCTCTACCTGGAGAGCAAATCTGTGAGAATTCTCCCAGGCTATTTGAATGTGTGTACACATTAACTGGCATACTAGACCATTAAGCAGAAAAAACTTAGTTTTTGCATGGGTTTTGCTTATTGGTGAAAGCTAAACTTCATGGCTTTATGTTTGTTGTACAATGTAATTATCAGCAAGCAACCCAACTAAAATAGTTTATTTTACAGTGACCATAGTAAATAGATTTTTCAGTACATACGATACAGGGTGCAGTCATGTTTTGCAAAGGTATCACAAAAGCAAGGGAATCAGGCCACGTTCAGTTTTGTTTTTCAGACTAGATTTATATAAAGTTCCTGACACTTGTACTATAAATATTAATTTATCTTTGATGCAAAATGTCTTTGTTTCACAAACAGTGTTTCTTTGGTAGTCACGTCTACATGTGCTTTATGCATTGAAGTTTCTAGATCATAGATTCTTCCCCTCACTTTACTTTGTCCTGTAGTTGTTTTTTTATAAAATATTTGAAAATTTTTTGCTTTTTCTTCAGCCATAATGTGTTCAGTGAAGCCAGACGGAATTCCTCAGCTCTGTAAAACAGATGAAATAGGGGAACTTTGTGTATGTGCAATTGCAACAGGTACATCATATTATGGACTCTCAGGCATGACCAAAAACACTTTTGAGGTGAGTCTAAGGAAAGGTACAATATAGAATCTTTTCTTTTTAGCATTTTTTGTCTTCAGAAGATATTTTTGGAGATCCATGTTCACGCTAATAATGGGTTTTTTTATTAGTGATGCCAGTTTTGGAAGGCTTAGGGAGGTACAGTATGCAATCTATAGTGGAGCCCAGTTTCAACTAAAGAGGTTGCAATCTGATGTTGAAGCAACAAGCAGAGGTAACAATCAATACAAGGCAAGTGAGAGGGAGAGGCAAAGTTCAGTAGGCAAGTTGTGTTCAGCTTGATGGCTGTGTACACTTTGAAAGTTACTTCATATGTGTAGCTTAAAGCCACGCCAACAATTTCACAACTAAGCCAACGTTAGAAGATTGCTTTTCTGCAAATATCCTCGCAGATGTACATCTTAAAGAGATTTAATGGTAGAAAGCATCCTGGCTTGCCACTATTGCCTTGTTCCTAATTGCTCCTTTGCTGTTTATGTTTAATGCCTAAAGCAGGCCTGTCCATTTTCTAAGTGACTGGGACCCAAACACCTTGCAGGCAACACTAGTGGGGGCCACACTCCCACAAGCTAGCTACAAAAGGCCAAGCCATGCCTCCCCCCAGCCATGCTGATGCTCCCCACACTACTGCACCATGCAGATGCCCCATCCTCCCCTAATGCACCTGTGTCCCATCCCCTGCCCCACTCCACTGCACCATGTACCTGTGTTTCTTCCCTCTCCCTGCTGCTGCACCTCCAGCCTGTGTGGCCCTGGGCTCACCTTCAGTTCCCTGGGCCCTGCTGCCCTCCACCGCCCTGTCACTGGTCACAACTAAACCCCTCACAGGCTGAATGTGGACCATGGGCTGTCAGTTAGACGTTGCTGGCCTAAAGTATCATTTTTTGAATTTGTAGAACCTACTTGTTGTTTTGTGTACTGAATTTTTATGATAAAGATTGTTCCATTGATTGCTCCATAGGGACTGTCTATTTTTCAAATTAAACTTAAATTGAGGCCAGTATGAAAAGGTTACCAGACAGGGAAATACAGAGAAAAACTGAACTGAAACATTTTGAATGAGAAACTTATGGTGAATTGTTCTCCTCGGTCAGTGTTGGAGGGAACGAGTAGGAACAACTCTTGTATAACTTGGACACCTTGTACAACAACTCTTGTACAAGGTGAGCTAGCTTGGGTAGCTCCGTGCAGCTCTCTATTGTACCGCATAAACATGGAGGATAAGGCAATAATGTAGAAACATTTAACTTGTGTAAAATGTATTGGTTTTAAGAACCATTACTGCACAGCATGTTAAACTGAATCTACTACTTTTGGTGGTTTTAAAAAATGCTTATTGTAATAGGGAAGGACATCCCCAGAAACAATTAGTCTCTTAATTGCTCTTTATTAGTAACCTAAATTTACTTCTATTCCACAAAAAAACTGTTGTTATTAATCTGGTTTTTGCATTGTATATTATTTATGGAGCTGAAGCCACAGAAAGTGTGCTAAACCAAGGCCTGGCACTGCTGTTACCTTCTTACATCACACTTTTCCCTCCAGACGAGTTCTTGTTACAAGTTTTTATGGTGATAAATGGAGAGCAACATGGTGCTCATCTTGACAGTCAAGTTTTTCCTGAGTGATATGATGACTCCAAGTCCTATTGAAACCAAAGGTGCTCTCTGAGCACTTGGGATTGTGTTCTCTAAGGACTGCATTTCTATGTTTTACAGGTGTTTCCTATGACCAGTTCAGGAGCTCCTATAAGTGAATACCCTTTTATAAGGACTGGATTACTAGGATTTATAGGACCAGGTGGGCTTGTCTTTGTTATCGGCAAAATGGATGGTCTGATGGTCGTCAGTGGAAGAAGACACAATGCTGATGACATTGTAGCAACTGCACTCGCAGTGGAACCAATGAAATTTGTCTACAGGGGAAGGTTTGCTTCGTTTTTCTTTTCTTTTAAATAGAAATCTCTGTTTTGCTTAGAGCATGTCTAATTGTCCTAGTCTTTAAAATGCTTGAGACATCCAGTAACCCATAAGATTCTGTGTACAGTTTACGTGGTACAAATGGCCAGAATAAAGAGAAACTATTGCAGACTCTTCCTGAATAAATAAGGCCACATCCAAAACAGGATTTCAGCAGGCTTTAGGTATTTAGATCCAAAACTGCTGTTCAAAACCCTTTGCTTTCCAACTGCCAAATCCTGGAGGCACCTAAGAATTTAACTTTAAAATTCCCTAGGTTTGTGCAGTCCTGCTTCTGTATAATCACAAAACTGCCCTGGCTAAGCACTGGGAGCCTGTGGTTAGGCTACTCTCCATGGAGTTAGGGAGAGATGGTTTTGAAATCCGTGAAGCTAAAGAGGATGTAAAATCCAGGTCTCGCCCTTCTTGAATGGGCACTCTAACCATTTAATGACTCTAGGTCACTAAGTAAATGGTAGCAAGTGAAACTACCTCCTCCTTTATTGGCTGCATTTCAGAGAAATGGGTGAGCCCTTTTAAAGAGTGGATTTAGGAACGTGCCATCAGGAGAGACTCCTATGCTATGCACTCTGTGTGGATAGAAATGCCTCCCTGCTTCAAGCACCTTAGCTCCAAAGTTGGGAAGTTCAGATTAAACCATTTTCTCCTGGCTTCTAAACAACTTAATTCACTGTACACACCTTTTGGCTTGCCCCTTTTGAGGTATCTGTCTCTGTCCATATCTGTATACAGAGCCTAGGCACCTAATTTTGGTTTTAGCTTTCTGTGCTGGGGGCCAGGCACCTTTTAAAATATATAGCTGCTTGCAGATGTTAAACCCTGACCCCCCCCCCCCCCCCCCAAAAAACAAAAAAAACAAAACCAAAAACAAAACCCACCACACACTCCCATGCTGACCCCAGTACATACCCAGAAAAGGCAGCACATTAGTTGGACCCAGCTTGCCTGATATCCATCAAATTGGGCACTTTATTAGGGCTTTTTTGGCACTTTTATCTGATACCGGATTGAATCAGCTATTAGATAAAAGCACGAAAAAGCCCCGCTGAAGCACCCAATCTATACATACACTGCAGACCTGGGTCGAAGTAATGCATTGCTGCTTCTGATAAAGCATGGTTTTGTTTTGGGGTTTTTTTTTAATGTCTGCAAGCAGCCATCATGTAAATACTGCACACCTTAGAAGACAATGGGTTATACATACCTGTGTGTGTAAGATCCCATAGAGTCTTCTAAGGTATTCAGTGTTCAAATTTCAGGCCATTGCAAAATTGCACATTGTGAATGACTTGCACGTTGCAGAAGATATTCAAGCCCAACTTATTTACTTTGTATGTCACCCTCTAAAACGGATTGTTTTAATTTGTGTATGTGTAAGAAGTTATGGAATCTTCTTCAATGATCAGAGCTAATGTTTATAAAGCATTAGCTTGCAGCACTTTGTTCCAAACTTCAAACAATTACTACATTACTAGGGCCCTAAATAATCATAGCCTTCATTTATCTTTGAAAAGATGAAGGCTAATGAAGCGAAGACCAGTTGGAACACTACTTGAAAAATAAAAGGAAAAGAAAATAATTTACTGCTATTTCATGTCTTTGCAGTAGCTTTTCTCCAAAGCCAGTTGATTTAACAGCTATTGCAGGGTTTCATGTAACAGGGGCTTTTTTTTTTTGCTATAACAAATTGTACATAAAGCTCCATTCTCTGAATAATAAGAAACAAATAACCGTGACAACAAGTTAAGAATAATCTTTTCTGCAGCTTCCGGTACCCTTACCCAGTACCGTTTTTTTCTGTTCTACAGAATAGCAGTGTTTTCAGTGAGTGTACTCCATGATGAGAGGATAGTTATTGTTGCTGAACAAAGGCCAGATTCTACAGAGGAAGACAGTTTTCAGTGGATGAGTAGAGTTCTCCAGGTAATGCTCCCAGTTTTTCTTATTGGATATTTCTTTTGTTGATCTGCCAGTCATTATGGAGAAAGTAACTTGACGTGTGTGCTCTGAGTACATGAGTATGCAGCTATATGGGTGTGTCTGATGAATGCAAGGTCAGATTCCTTCGAATAGTGGTGGTCACCTGAGCTGCATGTGTTCTGTGCCTCTTTGTGCTGCTGTGTGAGAGCATGAAGGATGGAGGAGCTGAAACCCACTTCTTATTCCCCTGGGCAACCAAATGGAATAGAGGAAATGCCCAACCAGCTAATTTTCTTAAACCTCAGAACTGTTTCTTTTGATCAAATCTGTGAAGTAATATTAACCCTCAAACTTCCTTTATTTGGACATCCCAAAAGAGGAAGAAAAACACTGGAGGATCTTCCTGTACCACAGGGCACAGAATTTCCTACTTCAGGACACACTCAAGCCTTCAGAGCTTAAACCACGCTCATCCTATGACAAGACTTGGTTATATTTGAGGTCTTTCCGACTTAGGGGACCATCCTAATAGATACTATTTGTGTAAACTCTTTTCATTCAGAACCCATGATCTCAGCAGGCACTGGAAACCTTATCTTGCAAAACCTCAAAAGCCTCGTCACTGATGGCGCAGGCACCTGACATTAGTCCAGTGCTAATATCTCAGTCAAGAAAATTGTTACCCATCTATACACAAAACGAAGGTTCACATGTAGAGCCCAAATACAGCTCCACATGCAGAGGGCATTATTTTACCACTTACGTTGCCAGTGAGAGAACAGCAAAAAAAAATTAAGGGAACTTCCATTTCCTTGGCTAACGCAACTTCCTCTCAGAAGGCTTCTTTGTCCAATATATTCCACTGTAGTGAAGTTCAGGTCTCCTTTGATGTCTTTCCATTAATTCCCTTGATCCCTAGAGTGATTTCTGAATTCAGGAGACAGTCATAATCATTATTAGAGCTGCATTCTGGACTGACTGATCAGTTGTAAGTGTTCATCCAGCTCAGACAGTTCAGACAGTAGTACTATGAGATACTTCATCCAGATTTTCAGTTCCCCCACCTGATGATAGTCTGGATATTGTCTGATTACGTGCCATGGACAGGGGCTGTCTAGACAATTCCAAGAGCTCCTGATAACAGATCAGGAAGAGGTCCACCATAAAACAAAACTGTCAGAAGAGAGAGCACAGCCCTGGCATTTTGCTAGCTTTACTACCACAGATACTGTACTAGTGGCTGCGTTTCTGGTATTCCAGACTTTTGTCCAGTTCCACTGTAGTGCAATTTTTAGCTTACTGTCTCCTAGTTAGTCATACCCAGATTTCTCTCACCCTACAAGAGTAAGTTCCATAAATACCTGCCACATACATACGTATTGGCCAAAGAGTCTACTTCTTCCTGGGACCTTAAGTATTGTCCTCTTGAGACTCATGGGGGCTTTCTGTAGAGTCCCTTACATATTGTTTCTTTCTTCATTTGATTCTGAAGAAAATATTCCTCATTGTAACCACCTCAGCCAAGAATCTGAAAGCGGTCCAAGCACACGTGGCTGGCCCTCCCTATATGATATGTCATAGATATGAAGTGATCAACATACCTTGTTCCAAGTTTACCTCTAAGCTGAATCAAAAAACCTAGGTCTCATCTTACTGTGTATGTATCCTCTTTTATGAGTAAAATTATATATAGCAGGTGTTCCCAGAGGCTCACGGTACTACATTGGCAGAAACAAAGAGTTCAGGTTGTCTACTTATCCTTTTCTGACTGTTGTCATCCATGTCAAACGATGGCCTATCTTATCACAAAGAATAACAGAATGTACCCCACTACTTTTACCAGCTGCTTGGCTTACCTCTCACTCTGAATATTAAGGCTCACTCCACCAGACCTCAAGCAGATCATTCGCTTGCTTCAGAAATGTGCCAGTTGCCAAAGATCTGCAAAATGGTCATTTGGAGCAACCTACTGCTGATTTTTGGCCAAGCATTTGCAATTAGACTTCTCTACATAACAGCATATGCTGAACACCATAACCATTAGACTGATACTCCCCAGCACACACCCAAAATGGGTATTTCTTGCTACATAGTTGCACTGGGATCCAGGCTGCCGTCTACTCAAAAAAGAAAGAATGATTACCTACCTACCTGACAGCAACCGTGACTCATCAAAATGATGATGTAAGTGGGGATCCAGTGACACCCTCCATCACTGAATCCTTAGCTAGTATAGAACTAGTGTATGAGCTGAGAGGTAACTAATGGAGAGCCACAGCCTCTCTATTCTTTACACACTCTAACAGGGACTCGGGAATGCAAAAGGTGGGCAGAGCCCCAGCAGTTGCTGCTGTTCAAAACAGTCCAATCTCACTCATATATAGCACATGTGTACCTACAGTGGGACCCACAAGGACTACAAACATCTCAACTCATAGTTATGGTGGAGTAGCTACTCCAGGGGTGGGCAAAATGTAGCCCGCAGGCTGCATGCGGCCTGCCAAACCATTCTATCTGGCCCGCGGGGCCCCTAAAAAAAATTAGAAAATTAATGTTAATCTGCCCTGGGCTGCCTGTCATGGGGCCCTTAATGGCTTGCCAAAACTCAGTAAGTGGCCCTCCGCCCAAAATAATTGCCCACCCCTGAGCTACTCTTTCTGTTCAGTACATTCTAAGTTCAAAAATAGGAAAAGGGAAAGCTGAATATCATCTAGTCATCATTAAATATATACTGGAAGAGACATATTGATGTTTTTATAGTATATCTAGAATACAAGATTTTATCTTTAGTGGGACCTGCAGAGGTGTGAGTGGGTATGCATAAACATTTTCATCTTTGCTAAAAATAAAGTTTTGGTTATTAAATAAATGAGATTTTTACAAACCTTGACTTCCCATCAGCCATACTGTTTGCAGTTTGCTCTTCTCTGTCTGGACAGTGAAAGTCAGTTTAATTTTTCAGATCCCTTGCCTTAGCACATTCCTGTAATGTGTAGGTTAAAAATATTATAAGGAAAAATTTTAATCTGTAAATCTGGATTTAAAGAATCTCCAGATACATATGTTCATATTTGGTTTAATAACTCATTTTATTAATGTAAATACTCAACATAACAGCTCAAACAATAGTTCTCTCTGAGAAAATTGTACTTGCAATCTTTTCAAGCAGGGACAAAAGTCATCTAAAGTAAAGGATTAAAGAGTCAATTTCTTATTTTTCCTTGCGCATTTGGAATAAGTCAGTTTCCTAGCTCCCTTGTGTGATCCATTAGTTTCTGAGTATCTGTCACTTGGTGATTAGGGAGAAAAACATTTTCCATAAATTAAAAAATGATATTGGTCAGAGGGCTGAGATGTGGGTGCAACATCTGAAATTGTTGTAGCTCTTTTTCAAATGGTCTGAATTTTAGGGTGATAGTGTCCCTTTCAACAGTAATGCTGAAAAAAGTGAACAGATTAAAATCACCTATGATTGTCTTTCTGCATACTACATCTAATAGAAAACTATTAGGAGAGCACATGTAGGAAGGGTGCTAGGCACATCAGCTGAAATCTAAGGGTGCCTATACATGTGCTCCGACACAATCTAATTAGAATGCATGGGAGCAGACGCATTGAGTCTGTTGGAGCATTCTAATTAGAGCACTCAATTAAAAAGTTCTAATTAGAACACTCCAGAGTGCCTAATCATCATGTGTATTCAGTGTCCTGCACTTCAAAATGGTGGTGGGGGTGTTTTAACTAAAACTTGTCGGATGAGCTTTAAAGTGCACCCACGGCCATTTTGAAACAGTGACACAGGTCACTGAATAAAGGTGACACTGTGGCATTTTAATTAGAGCAGCTGTCCAGGAGCTGCTCTAATTAAAAGGCACCCCTCCTCCCCATCCCAGAGCACATGTATAGACACCGTAAGTGGACATCACCAGGGTCTTCACTTAATGGTCATCTCAGTATTTGTAGCCATCTAAAGTTTTTATCTTTTTTTTTTTCAATGCATCAATTATTTTTGGATTTCCTTTCACTCGTACCTAATACAAAAAAAAACTTTCTTTCTTTCATATTGCTGAAGATTATGTTTATAGTAACAAGTAGTTATTTTTGGCTTTCTGCAGCAGTTTAGAGAAAAAAGTATTGTAATAATAATAACAAATTCACCATACTTCATTAACTCCAACTTGAATTTTTCTAGGCTATTGACAGTATTCATCAAGTGGGGGTTTATTGTTTAGCCCTAGTACCAGCAAACACACTCCCAAAGACCCCACTAGGAGGAATACACTTATCAGAAACCAAACAGCTCTTTTTGGAAGGCTCCTTGCATCCCTGCAATGTGTTGATGTGTCCCCACACCTGTGTAACAAACCTACCAAAACCAAGACAAAAACAGCCAGGTAAGATGGGTAACTGCATTAGGAACGTTTATTGATATTTTGTTTGTGGTGTTACAGGAAGCTGCAATGCCTCCAGGAGTCGTGGGTGCTCTTTTCCTTCAAAAAGAAGTGCAAATCTCTAGAACTCTTGGTTCAGAGATGATACCTGGAGTTCTAGAATTTTGCATTTCTTTTCATCTCAGACCAACACAGCTACCAAATACATCCCTTTTCCTTCAAATACTTTTATCCCATCTCTAATGGTATATTTGTTTTCCTGAAAGTACTTGGTAACTCGTGAAACAGTTTTGTAGTAGAAGACAGTAGAGGGAAAAAGAAAAGCTTGGGTTGCAAAAAAATACTCAGGACTCCAGTAGAGAGTGGAAAATATTAGTGCCACTGTAAAAAGTAAAACTTTATGTGGTATTCTTTATATGGTTCTGGTCACCCCATGACCAAATAAGTTGAATGCAAACTGGAACGCATACAGGGAAAGGCCATTACAATCATTAGGGAAATGGAGATCCTGTCATAGAAGAGCAGACAAGAAAACCATAGCTTGTTTTATTCTAGCCTAACAAAATAAAGGCTGAGAGAGGATATAACTGATCCTTACAAATGTATGAAAAGGATAAACACAAACGTGTAAAAAGTACTATTTAAGCTAAGGGACAATGCTGGCACAAGAACAAATGGGTACAAACTGCCCATGAATAAATTTAGGATGGAGTTTAGAAGCAGCTCCATCCCAGGAGTAAGGTTCTATAACAGTTTTTTTGACAGTTCTTTTTCCTGCCCTTTCCTAGTTAGTTTTAAGATGGGATCTTGATAAGTTTGTGAAGGGAATTATATCTGTGAAGGGAAATACCTTTGTTTCCTGTAGTAAGAAGGGACTGAAATTGCTGACTGTGGAGATCTTTTCCAATCCTATGTTCAGTGACTCGAAGCCAATAATCAGTCACTTTGCCCACAAGGTTGGGCCCATGCTGTAAATTGGAATGTAAATTTTGAACTTGCATGATTTGAGAGGTGCCTGGGTCTGTGGCTCTGACTTGGGCCCCATTGGTGCATACTGGTGATAGAATGCTAATGATTTTGAACATGAAAATACTATGGAATCTGGAAAATCCTTTCCTCCAGTGTCTCAAATCTGGGGTTGTCCATTACTGAACCAATATTTATTTGCAAAAAGAGTTTTCTTGTTTCTCTACTCTGGGACAAATGTTTGAGAACCCAAACAATTTAAAAAATGAAATAACAGACGCTGATAGTAGCTTGTCAAGCAACTAAATAATGAGATGTTACCTGAAGTTTCAGTTTGATAGATTCTTGTTGCCACATCCCAGATGAAATGCCAACTGTTCCTGAACTAGAGGTTTTGTTTGGATGCGATATGTGCAGATGCTGCAAATGGTAATAAGGTGACTAGTCATGGAGGAAGATTGCAGCTGAAGGCTCCATATCATCCTCTCATTTATACTTATGGATCTCCCTGGTCAAATTTGTTTTTAAAGCAGAATAACTAAGATCCTCCTCTAGTTTTGAAAATTTTGTATTTCGTCATATCCCTTTGTTGCCTGTCATATGTACAAGGTTTGCACATCCTTGATAGACTAAGCTCAGTTCAGCTGATACTTTATCCACAGTCGACTCTTACAGGTCCAAAGCAAAAATAACAATGTGGTCATGTCTTGGATGAGAGCATTCAGTGCAAGTTTAGGTAGTCTCCAGCTTACAATACCCAGCATAAACCCAGTGAAGGACAGCTTATGAGAGAAATAATAGTCATGATGTCTTCCTATCTCATACATTTATGGTGTCTTTTTTCAGTGTATTTGGTATATTAGAATTCCATAATATTTTTATTGTTTAACAGCCCTAACACTCATTTCCATATGAGAAAGTTTAAAATGTTGATGCTTTTACCTTTATCTAAAGGAAATTACTAATGAAAAATGAGATACAGAAACATACAGTGACTACTTGTCAATGGCTAGGGACAGATATTCAAAAAGCCCAAGCCTGAATTGATTCACTCTTTGCAGGTTAATCTAAGCTGTGCAGTTTAAACTGATTAATAACTGGACAGACATTTTCTGTTAAAACCAGGAAATGCAGCCACATGCCTGCAGTGGATCAAGCCAGAAGCCGGGGGCAGGGGGGTGCTAGACCATGCCTGCCAGCTAGTGGCAAAGGGGAGAGAAGAGAGATGGCCTCCAAGGCTCTCACCCCCCCCCCCCCCCCCCCACTGGAACACAGGGGGCATGGCCAGGCACCAGCCAAGGCTAGCACAACACACGGGATGTCAGCCACCAGCCTGGGGAGGGGGGCAGCTGCTGCCAGACTGAGGAGAGGGGATGGGGGAAAAGTCCTTTCTCTGAAGTAAGCACGTATTGAACACAGCAATTTGCAAAGCATACAACAGGGAACTACCAAAAGTCTTCGCTTAAGTTAAGATAAAGCCCAGTAAAACACAGTATACACAATTTAGTCTAACTTAGAATGTAAACCAGGAGGACAAGAATTAGTTTTACTAATCCTGAGGGCAAAGTGTCTCCTTACAGCCAGGCATTCAGAAAGGCTTTGTTTTTTTATCTGCACCTTTTACATGTTCTGCTTTATAATGTAAATGTATCTCTCTTCATTCTCTGGTGAAGCTGTCTGCAACTTCCCTTAACTACATCTCCAGCATGTGTGATGATTGTCAGGTCTTTGCCAACACTTCCCTCCTCTCAGTCTGGTCCTGCAGTTGTTAGCTCTGGCCTCACAGGTGCAGGGCTTGGATCTTCACACAGGAGATTAGCTTGCCTCTCTCCCTCCACACTAGGACATGCTGTTGAATTAATTCCCTCCCTGCCTGGCTGCAGGCAAGCTGCAGAGACTACAGCCAACCCCCCTGGGATTCTGGGGGAGAGAGGGGACAGAGGGAGGAATTAACTGTCCCTGCCTGGCTGCAGGCAAACCATGGAGGTGTGGCTGGGGCTGGCAAACAGCAGCTGCGGTCCCCAGGATTTGCCAGGAGGTAGAGAGGGAGGAACTTGCCTCAGGGGCCATAGCAGGCTGGTGTCTGGCCACAGCCTGCCCCTGCTTCAGTGAGAGAGCAGAAGAGAGGGGCCAGCCCAGCTCACTGAATCAGAAAACAGAGCTCCGCCAAGCCCCGAGAGCATGCCAAGATGCTGGGAGAGTCTGGTTTATCTTAAACCAGCAAGGGACAGACATTGCATAAACCTGTTTGACCCAAATCAGTTACGTCTGATACTAAATTCAACCAGGTTTATCTCAGACCAGTTTCAGCCATTTTGAAACTGGTTTATGTACACTGAATGTCTGTTCTGTTATAGGTTTAAACCAGTTTCTGATCACTTAAACTGGTTTATGTGTAATGTCTGCCCCTAGCCAATAGGTCCTTCCTGATTCATCAACTCTGTAGGAACATATCTGCTGGAAAATGTAAGAGATTCCATGGTTTTTATGCTTGGTAGGATGTCCCTGATATTATGCACTAAAGTCAGCAATGGGCAAAATTCCATAAGGCAAGAGAAAGGATAATAAGACTTGTCCTCGGTAAACCTAGTGCTTTCTTTATACTCAGTTTGTTTCTAATACATTCTAGAAATTGGTCCTGCCTCTGTGATGGTGGGGAACCTGGTCTCTGGAAAAAGAATTGCTCAGGCTAGTGGCAGAGATCTGGGTCAAATAGAAGACAACGATCAGGCCAGAAAGGTAAGATGTTTTTCAGATACATCTTGTACATTGCTTAACTGCAGCTTTTGTTGTTAATCAGATATTTTCTACTGTTTGATAAATTTAAATAAGATTTCTTGAGTCCTGGTAGACACAGTACTGGAATAGGCAGTGGCCAGCAGTTCTCTTCATTTTTAAAGTCTTTGTTAATTTTGACTAAGAACAGTGTGGAACAGTGTGTCATACATAGTTAACAGCTATCAGTGTTTCCAGTATAACTCATCCCCTACTTGATTTTTTTAATAGCTCAGCAAAATCCAGGGCCTTCCATTTGCAGGTATAATTTTAATCTTATTTTTTGTTTGTTTAAGTTTTCTTATGTGTATTGCAGTTGAGCTTCTGGTGATCTTAGCGGTATAATTAATTATGGGAAGTCAAAGGTATGTTTTACAAAATATGATGATTTCTTAGTTACAGATTAAAATAGGGCAGTAGGGAGAGAGACTGCGACTATCGTTAGATCCAGAGAACGGACTTCTTGCTTTGAAAGTGCATGTAGTGAAACATGATTCCAGAAATGGCACAACCTCCAAAAGGACCTTAAATATATTGGTAAAGCAAAGGATTTCTTAGGGTAATATCTTGGATTGGATCAACTATTTAGTTGGGGTAGAGTTAGACAAGCTTTCAAATGCAAGACATACTTTGTCAGGTCTGATCAGATGACGAAGTATGTCTCACATTTGCAAACTTGTCTAACTCTATCCTAGCTACAATATTGGTCTAATAAAAGATATCACCCTAAGAAATCCTTGCCTCTTGCATAATTTCTGGCCCATCATGACTATAATATCACTCTTACACCACAAAAATATGGTAGCATTCAGCAGTTTACTGCTGGCACTGATGTTTATGTGTAGACATAAAACAGAAGCAAGAACGGGCTATATAAACTAGGGGAAAGGAACTGCTTCTTGCTTTTAAAGAAAACAAATCCACAGTGTATCATGATTATCACTTTGCTTTATTGTAGTTCCTCTTCCTCTCAGAAGTTTTACAGTGGAGAGCTCAAACCACGCCTGACCATGTACTTTACACGCTGCTTAACTGTAGGGTAAGAAATTCAGGCAATTACTTTGACTGGTTACCTTTTAGGGAAATGCACATTGAGAGCTAACTGCACTTGTTTGCACCAAGATTTGGCTCAATCTCTGCGTTAACAGTCAACTGTTGTATTTACTGTTCGCTGGTGGAAGGAGGGATAGAAAATAAAAGCAATTTATCAAGTGTGTCACTTTTACCATGTTAGGTACCCAGCTTTATATATTCCTACTTCATGAGCTCACAAGTTGCTGGAGATCTTAGCTGTGCAGAAATATTTAGATCTGGGAAGAGGTGAAGTACTGTTTGATGCTGCTTTGCAGCCTCTGTGCTCTGTTTAAAGAAGAGCACTGAAAGACTCAAAACCTGCCTTGGCTAAAATAAGAAATGTTGTATGTGAGATTGAGCCTTCCATAAAATAGCAGGGGATGTAAGAAGCCGTGGATCAGGATTGCAACAAGGACTTCATAGGACCCTAATAAGTTAATCTGCCTGCTTATATGAGATCACAGTATGGCTTAATTCCAAAACATTTCATTAGTCTCCAAAAATGGATTATGATTTATGCAAGAGAACAATGCTGCTGGTTCATGACATAGACCTTTTGATTTTTTTTCTGGGTTTGGAAGATACTAGACTTCCTAATATGGTGATTATAAATGCTAGCCCTTCATAGTTAGAAGTTGCCCCATGTTATCACACTACTATCAAACTGCTGTGGTCACCTTTAAATTCACCTGTTTACTGTGGATAAAAGTGTTAAATCAGCACTTTCAACTTTACAGCAAATGTTAAAGCATTTTAATCTACTTAACCAGGGTAAATGAAATCTTAAGAGATACTGTGCTACTCATGTGCAGCCCCTAAATAGAGCTAGAAGCAAGTAAAAGTCAGAGGCAAGTACATCTATCATGAGAGGCATTGGTTTTGAAGAACAAATCCCCCCCATGCCCTCAGTAACTAAATCAGATTGTTTATTTAAATGATAATATAATATTCTACCTTCACAAAAAGGTGGAGATAGCAGGCAGCTGGTAGGAAATACATGAGGAAAATGATTGTACAGTATAATGATTAATAAAATAAGTCACCATTTATTATACGTGGAACAAGTAAATTAGACATGATTACTCTGTTAAATTTTTAAATCTACTGAACTTTTAAAATCTACTTGCCTCTTGATGTTTGTTATTTTATTTGCGAGTGAGTGATGTTTGGCAGGTTTTATTTCAGCAAGTTTTCTTATGCTTCTTCATTGTATTCTTCTGCTAACATGTGCAGCATGTGCTTTTGAGCTGACTGCCCACACTTTTATGAGAGCGGCTGCAGTTCCTCTTTTGAAAACTTGGTGCAAATGATTCTGTTGTGCATGAGAGAAATAGCATTGTCTGTTCTGCGTGATTGACACCAGGTAACCCCTTTCAGAGTGGGAGATAAATTGGCAAGTGGGTTCCTAAACTGTCCAGCTCAGTGGGAGGATTGTCAATAGTAGTGAAAAAGGAGGACATCAAATCCCGTCTCTGCCTAAGTTGCCAACATATTCACAACTTAGCCTAGTTAAACTTTCTGTAGCAAAGTTACTACAGTACTAAAGTTACTGTACTAAACTTGCTGTACTAAAGTTACTTTCTATAATGATCTCAGACCGCTCAGTTAATGCTGTTAGTTACTAGTGTAATTAAGGTTGCCTCAACTACTTTTTAAAAGGGAGCTTGTAAAGAGTGCTAAACCCTTAGTTCTGCCTTCAGTTACATTACCCTCTATGCTTTAGGATGACTGAGCCATTCAGTTCATAAATGCAAATGATTCCTGATAATGCACTGTGCTGCAGCTCCCACCGCCAGACCTGTATCAGACACTAGGCCTGTGTGAAGCGGCTAGCGTTTGCTTCAGATTTGGATTTGGCTGATTCGGGGCACAGTGATTCTATTCAGTGATTCAAATCACTGTCCTGAATTGATTTGGATGAACCTGATTTGGAGATTCGGCTCCTGCCGAATTGGCCGAATCTCTGAATCACATAGGCCCATCCCCGACCTGCTGTTCCAGCCCCGTCAATGGCTGCCCCACCCAGCACCAGCGTCCTGGATCTTTAAAAAAATAAAAAAATAAAAAAAATCAAAGCCCTGCACTCACCAGCTCCTGCCAGGCAGGGGAGTGATCCCCACTGCCCTGCACTGCATGGGGGGCTCTGCAAGGACCCCCCAGAGGCCCCGATGGCCACTGCAGCAGCCAGTGAGTGCAGGGCTTTTTTTTAAAGCACTGAGACACTGGGGCCGGGCAGGGCAGCCATTGACAGAGTGGGGGCTCATGGCAGGCCCCCCCCATGCAGCATAGGGCGGGGGGGGGCAGCAGTGATCACCCCTGTGCTTTGCAAGAGCCAGTGAGTACGGGGCTTTTTTTTGTTTGTTTTGGGTTTTTTATTTTTGAGGGTTTTTTTTCAAGTGCTGGGAGCTGGGGTTGGGTTTTTTATTTTTGAGGGTTTTTTTTCAAGTGGTGGGCGCGGGTGTGAGCAGGGCAGCCACTGACAGGGCTGGGAGAGCGGGAAGGGGTTAGGAGGCGCTCAGGGGGGCTGGGGGAGCAGGCAGGGGATGGAGCCTGGTGGGGGTCCCCCCATGGTCCCTTTCCCCAGCCCCCTAATTAATGACATGGAGTCCGGGTCCAGCTCCCTGCAGCGGCAGGCAGGGACTGCCTGAATCTCCAAATCTCCTGCAAATCTTTTTCTGAATTGATTTGGAGGCTTTGGATCGATTCAGACCTTTTTATTGGTCTCATGATTCGATTTGGATTTGGAGATTCAGCCGCCGGATCTCCTCCAAATCGAATCAGCAACTGAAGTTTCGCACAGCCCTATCAGACACCTCTCTCCCTGTGGAGTCTGCAATGGAGAATTACTGTGGTTGTGTGAAAGATGTTCACAGTGAATAAGAATTAGTTTCTTAGAAATCAAACAAATACTTATGTTTTCTTAAACTTCTTTGAAATAGAAACCCACTGTTGCTTTCCTTCAGAATAGGGACATGACTAGGGTATTTTCTTGTACCTCATTTTTGACTCTCTGTTTATTTTATAACCACGTAGAAGCCTGAAATGTAAATGTTTCCTTACCAGTCTTTTTTTTTTTTCCCCTCAATTTCTTCAGCTTCTCTGTTTTTTAAGTGAATTTAGTGCTTGTGAAAGGTGCCACATATGCCAGTACTGGAGACTGAAATCTTCTTTCTCCACAGAACAGGTACCGCACAGGCAGTAGAAGCGCAGGTCTTCCCTCCGCTGCCCTACCCCATCAGCCTCCCGCAGCCAGGCCGGGAGACAGCATCGCTAGGGACAGTCAGTCTTTGCCTCTGCACTCGTGGGCTTCTCTGCTGACACTGTCAACGGAGGGCTCAGTTGTAGTGGTGATTTTCATGCTCTGGCTATTTGTTAGCAGTGTGTTAAGATCACAACACTGCTCTACTACAGACCACTACAGCTGTCTGATAATTTGGGGTCATTACCAATTGACCTGTTTTGTAGAAATGAGAGGCTGCGTAGCCTGTTACCACTTCCTAAGCTATCTAGATCCTCTCCTCCTTGCTCAGCCAACTACCCATGTTCAAACGAATGCCTTTCTTTCCTATTTGGGTCATATGCATGTGCATAACTTTTATTCCTAACTCATCTCCTCCTGCCCGCAATGTGGTGCTTTCCCCTCTGTCTTTTGTCTCTTGGTTTATAATGTATTTCTGCTATGCCAGTTGGCTTCGTGCCAGCATGCAGACAATGAAGTGAAGTTTACAGGAATGCTCCTTCAGACTTAACTCCTCAGATTGTGGCAGGAGTCTGGTAAAGTTCACTTTCCTGGCTGTATGTGGGAACAAAGCATGCATAACTAAGGAAAGCAGTGCTAGGTCTTCGGTCATGATATTAAAAGATTATTGACACTTCCTTAAAATTAGAGCTCAAACACTGCTTTGAGTGAAGTGTATAGAGATGGGGGCGGGAAATATTCACAGCCTTGTCAAAGTTCCTATTTTTCCAGCTGCAGTTGGGCATAAAGCTGAAGTTTTTCTTAGATAATTTTACTGCATGACTAGTATGACATATTTTTATAAAAATAAAAAGATAGCCTTCATTTCATTAACTTGTCAGCTTGGGAAAGGAAACTGGAATTCACCACACAATCTGTTTTTCTTGTGACACAATCTTATTTTAATATACAGGGAACAATAGCGAACTCTCTAACATGTGTCCAGCTACATAAGCGAGCTGAGAAGATAGCTGTCATGTTGATGGAAAGAGGACACTTGCAAGATGGAGACCACGTGGCTTTGGTTTACCCACCAGGTAAAGAACTTGCATTTTTTTGTACTATAGTGAGCTTAAGCTTCGTGAATTAAAACTCCTTTTCAAATCATTTACCCTCATTTTGGTGAAATTGCAAATGGGGTCCTTGCCTAGCTGTAAACTAGGAACATGAATAATATTTGTCAAAGAGGCATTGAAGTATTTACCCATTTTACAATGCATTTCTCTGAGTTTAGCAAGATGGATTCATTCATTATTTATTTCTGTGAATTTAGGTTAAGATTAAAGCGTATTATTTCAGGATGTCCTTTCAAAGGGTAGGAGCAGAAACAGGAAGAGCCACTACTGGAGGTGATGGGCTGCAACTGCAGCAAGAACAGCCCCACCAGAAGCTGTGCGCACTGCCCATGGCCTGGGCCCGCATGGCTGTTCTCCGCATCTCCAGCGGCTGCTCCTCCCTCTGCTTCTGCCTTTGCTGCACTGCTCTGGATGTGAAAGAGGGAAGCTTCAGCTGGGTGGCTCTTGTCTCAAAGCGTGGGGCTCTGACTCCAGCTCCTGATCGCCTTACACCCACTTCGCCTGCACTCAAGCGGCTACTGATCGTGCCGGGCAGGCAGAGCGGGTGGAAGGCAGTCAGGAGCCGGAGCCACCCAGTTGAAGCATCCTGCCCCCCGCGCAGAGCAGCACAGGAGAGGCAGGAGCAAGAGGAGGAGCCGCAGCTGGAGGCAAGGAGAGCAGAATAGCACCCAGCCGGCTGCGGCCACACCAAGAACAGCCCCACCGGAAGCTGTGTGTGCTGGTTAGGGCCTGGGCTGGAGCGCAATGTGGGCTGCTCCAGTGGGAGCAGGCGGGGTCAGCCATATGAGGAGTGCTATGGGGGCAATTGAAGGCCAGAACCAGTCAGTTGGCAGGCCATATTTTGCCCACTCCTTGATTAACCCAATCCATGTAAAAAATTTGTTGAAACCATTTCTTAGTATTAGCTTGCAGAACCTTTTATAATATATATACACATAAACGTATATATTTCAGTCTCCATGGAAAATGTTTTATTTTAAAAAGAGTAAGCCATAAATCAAGAACCCTTTACTTCTAACTGCCCCATTAAAAAAGTAAAACTATTTGCATTGGATTCTTGTAATGGCCTACATATATATTGAGTAAGGAACTATCAAACAAAATAATTTTATACTGTTTTAAATGTATAAATTCAGCTGTCTGTAGAATGTGATGCAGTGGTGCTCAGCTTCTAGCCCACAGGCCAGATCTGGCCCACGGAGCCGTGTCATCCAGGCTGCAGGTTTCCCCACAGGTCCAGAAATTTGGCTGTGGGGAGTGGTGGCAACATTAATTGCCATTCCCCGGCTGTGGGGAGTGGTGGCAACATTAATTGCCCTTCCAATGCTGACAGATATCTGGACCTGTGGGTAGCTCTGCAGGCCAGATAACATGACTCTGCCCTGGCATATGGGGTCAGGCCAGCATATGGCCAGATTCAAGTGTGCAGGTTGGGCACTCCTAGTCTAACTCATTTTTCTGTATTAGCTGTATAAACTGATCCTTATAATCACCATTTATTTAAAAAAAATGCTTAACATATGTCAGAAATAAGGAGTATGAAGTGATGACATTGCCTTTTTCATTTGAACCCTTCAAGAAGACAAGCCAAAGCCTCACATTTTTAAGGTCCAGTGGCATAGAAAAGAATTAGAAAATACCTTTTTTAAAATGTAACTTTTCACACGATATAGGAGTAGTGAAATGTCATAGTCTCAACTTTTCTTTGTTTCACTGTTCCCTTAAAAGCTATTGTCTATTAGTTAAAATGTAACATATTTAATTAGTTATATTTCAACTTTTTAACTAGTGAATTGTTGATCAGAAACCTGAGTGATGACATGTTGTCCATGCTTTTAGATCAGTTTAGTTATTTCATGCTTAAAAGAACTCCACAGATAAAAATAATCAGTGCAGTTTACCAAATACGGGATAGGGACAGAAAAAATAATCTGTGGAAGATTTGTAGTTACTTATTTAACATCCTAAGCCATTTCAGAGTAGGATGTATACTTACATAGTATACTTACATAGGTTTCTGCAGTTAACAATTGGATTTTCAAGTAAGAATGTTTTGCTTTGTTCTTCATGCAGGGATAGACCTGATTGCAGCATTTTATGGTTGCCTGTATGCAGGCTGTGTGCCAATAACAGTTCGACCTCCACATCCACAGAACATTGCAACAACATTACCTACGGTGAAGATGATTGTGGAGGTGAGTGGACATCTGGAAATGTGAAAGCTGCTTAAACAGGCAGTGGGCTAATATGCTTTTAGGAGCTTTTCCATCAAAGTCAGCAAAAGACACTGGGTTTTGTAACCTCTGAGTTCATATTTCATGTTACAGGGCCCAAGCCAATAATGTATCGCAAAGTCAGGGATGAGAGAACATTTAACACGCTCAGACTTTCGGAGCTATATAAGCAGCCACCTACACTGCCACTTTCCAGAAGCAATTTAGATATGTTTTCCAGTATTTGACACTACACCAGGTTTCACAGACTTCCTAGTGACATTTTCACTGACCTGCCTTGTTACTGACGTGTAAAACAGTCCACTACACAGACTGGGATGATATTGCAGAAAATAATATTAAGAGTTTATCTAATGTGTTTCAGGCCAAGCAATTGGAAAAAAAATGTTTAAGTTAAAACTGTTTCAGCAGGTCTATGTATGGGTATGTACTCTTTATGTTTTTAAAGGCCTCTTACAAAGTTTTGGAAGCAAGTTTAGTAAAGGGGGGTTACTCATTTTGAAGTTGTACCATGGACAGGTCTTTATCCACAGAGGGGTGATTTGGACTTTTTTTGTCTTTTCATTTTATCTGGTCAAAATGGAGTCATTTCTTACACTAAGGCTTCTGCCACACTTTACATATATTGTGCAATTAACTGGTTAATCACACAATAAATCTAGATCAGCCACACATGCAGAGTAAGATGCGTCACATTTGAAAAGTAATTTATCATGCTATTAACTGGTTAATTGTGTAATAAATTCAAACTGGTCTTGCTTGCAACGTAACTGTAACGCTATATAAATGTCCATCCAGCTATAAAGTTAGTGCTTGAAAATGTGTAAGAACGCTATAGCTGGTTTCTATCCAGGCTTAATTTGAACATGTGGTATGGCTGCAGTGTAGTTGCATTAACCCTGATTGGGCGGGGTGTGATTTCAGAGAGGTGACTTCTTACTTGTGATGCCTTCTGAGAAAACCTTAAATGAGTTAATAAGACATACAAAAAACTATAACTCTTGGTTCCAAAATGATACCTTTTTATTAGACCAACTGGAAAATGGCAAGAAAATTGTCCTTTTCTGCAAGCTTTCAGGATCAAAGTCCCTTCGTCAGGCTCTGGGAAAAGTGTAGATGGTACAAGATGGTAAAAAGTCCCCATAGGTAGTTAATAGATTTTATTTTAGCCAATTAAATTAATCTTTAGGATTTTTTAGGATATAAACTATTATTTAGGGACCATTCAGGGACAAATAAACTTGTGTGAGATAACAGGGTTGTTCACAGAATGAGATGCTGCTCAGCATGAGGACAGGTATCAGAGTCTGACCTAGCAGCAGCAAAGCAGTGGTCTTATTGCTCCTTTTGAGGTATTTAAACCTGTGTAGTGTGTAATAACTGGTTAGTTTTGTCAGTGTTTGACAGTCAGATTTGGCTAAAATGGGCTGTATCGGCATGTTCAGCAAATTTTAAGATGAAGCTAAGACCCCTGGCAGATGTGGCACTTACGGCATGACTAATCATGCCTTAAGTTATAACCTGGTCACATGTTTAGAGCAATTAATAGTGCAGTAAAACAGGGAATAAGCAACTTATTACAATGATCAGCTGATCAACAGCTCCAGTGTGCTACTGAGGCTGGTAGTACTGATCACTTACTGGTGCTCCCAGCCCTGGGGACACACAGGAGAGAAGGGCTGTGATGCGCTCCTGAGGATGGGTGTGCTAACCAACTGATTGGTGCTCTGAACCAGGCACACTGGACACCCAGTTTGCTACTTGCCAGTGCAGGGGGAGCCCAGCCTCCCCCTGCACCAACAATAGGACACAGTTGAATCCCTATCACAGTTGTACCTTCTTCCATGCACGCGTAGCATGGCAGGAGGCACGATCATTGGAATCGGGGATCAGATCAGGGATGTTTTTATTTGAACATCTACCAGGGGCCTAAGGTGTCTCATGGTTGTTTAGCCCTTTTCAGTGGACTGATTTCCCATCAGAAATTGCAGAACACATTAATAGCAGTTTAACCTAATATCCTCTCAGCTTTAATTCATAGAAGAACTTTCTCTCATTTTAGAGAGGCATGAATTTATGAAGATTAAATATTGAGCTTATTCTTTTCATTGTGCATACATTGCTGTAATGGTGGAGAATCCTGCCTTTACACACATACTGTTTTCTATCAATCTGAAAACAGAACTGTGCTTTGGAGATGTTAGCAGTCAAGGGAGTTCAACCCTATTGTGATCCCAATCTCGCTATATGTTGCTGAATGGTTTAAGAGATTATAGGTAGGGATCTATTCAACACGAGCAGGCGGCCACCCGATTTCAGAGGGAGATCACAGGGCTGACTGCCATTTTCATGGGCTAATCATGGAGGTGCCCCTACAGACCTCTGATTGCTTGAGGGGGCCCTGTTTGCCCCGCCACTTGCTGCTGATTGGCTGCAAGGGCTGACTGTCATACAGCCCTGTCCCTCACCATTGGTTGGTTGCAAGTGCTATCTGTCATGCTGCCCCACCCCTTGCCACTGATTGGTGAAGAGGGATGGGGCTGCATGACAGACAGCATTCTCAGCCAGTCATTGACAAGGGGCAGAGGCAGCAGTCATCTTGGGCTTCTACGTGTGCCATTTCCTTCCCTGGCAGGCTGCACGACCGGGTTGCAGCGCTCGCCCTAGGGAACCAGCATCTTATTTTCGATAAGGTTTCTTTTTTCACAAATTTTGCATGCAGTGTTGGATTTCGCAATTTCCGTGAAATCCGCAAAATTGTGATTTCAGTAGATCCCTAATTATAGACTTGACTGTAGTCTAATTACATAAAATACAATGGAGGTAACAGAAATTAATATTGTCCCTTCCAAAGAGGATGTTGTATTTTGTCCTTCCATCAAGGAGTTTGCAAGAGGTTCAGCTCTCCTCCCCAGTTTGGTGATAACTGGGACAGCCCTGGGGTCCAGAGTTTCTCCACACTATCCTGACGTCCATGATAATGTTGTTCCTTATAGCCATTTGCCCTTGAAACTCTCTTCTTCTAGTGGTTTCATTGTGGCCCAGACCATGTAAGGTAGGATTGAGTATTACCTTGTCCCAGGATGACGCACAAAGTTGAGAGCAAAGGATGCTCTAAGAACCTTGCCCTCATCCTTTTCTACTCCAAATAGCATAACTTAGAGAGGTGACTGGGTATCCTTGGGCACCACCTTTGTAGGCCAGTGCAAAAATAGCCACTGCCACAGCAGTGGCTGACCATTATACCACCAATGGCACTGTCATACCTGTCACTACTCCATACTTCATGATTGCCCCAAGTGTAGGGCTGCCCTGTATGCTTCTGTCTATACCTGATCTACACAGAACACCACAGTGGGTATTTATTGAATCATAGCCAGCAGAGAGTTGCTGCAACAGAGCCTTTGTTCCTGTTGCTGCCTGCTGTTATGCCTGCTGTTTCTCCCTAGAGTGTTGCTCTGAGGAGAGGGGCAATCTGTTTTGCAGTATCATTACTGCTAGCCTCCTGTGATCAAGTGGTGAACTTGCTGTATATGAGGTTGAAAGTACGGTATTCAACAAGTGGTTTCTTCAGATAGGGACAATAGTGGGAGTTCATATAGGGACAATAGTGGGAGTTCAGCAGTTTCACGCTCTCTGTGGAACCCAAATGGAATAGGTTTTGAACTGAGCTCAGTGCTAGAGGAACTCGTAGTTTGTTTTCACAATGCACTTTTCTGTCTGCTGGAGGTGTGAATAAGAATATCTCTATTGCTGACAGTGCTGACAGCAGCCAGTGGAATGGTGGTTTCCTAACCAGTAGTTTTCAAGGTAATGGTTTGCAGTGCTGTCGAGCCCAAGTCCTTGGCTCAGGTTCCATGTGGAAGGACCCTGCTACATGTTCAGATTAAAGCTAAATAGAAACTACTACAGAGTTGTTACATATTTTCAAGCGCTATCTTTATAGCTGGTTAGCTCTTTTTATAGCGGGATAGGCATTTTTATTTTGTCGTAATTACTTTGCACAGGTGGCTGGTCTACATTTATTATTGCGTGATTAACCAGTCAATTATGTGATCATTACTTTGCACTTGTGGCTGGTCTTTCTTTGCACATGTGGCCAGTCTAAATTTATTGTGCAATTAATTAGTTAGTTGCATAATATATGTAACATGTAACAGGGGCCTTAGAAATACTTGTCCTCACAGAATTGCAAAAACCAGAAATAAGAAAGAAAGTCTTTCCTTTTACATTTTCCATTCTGTGCCTATTGATTATAAATGTTCAATACTATAGTTGCCTGACTTTTACTTGCATATAATGTATGACATGTTTTTTTCAGTTGGTACCCAGTTAACATATTAGTTAAACTACCTATCCATTCTCAAACAAGAGAATCTCCCCACTGTAAAATCCAGTAGACTTTTGAATATAGCAAAAGTGAAAGAGTAAACTCACTGTAAGTGCCACTTGAGAAATGACCATTGTAAAGCTGTCATTTGAAATATCAAAATTCTCTACAATGAAGCCTTTATTAAGTCCCTAGTGTTCCTGCAGAGAATCCTGTTTGTTTGATTTAGTGTAGAAATCAAGGTTACAAGGCTAACCAAATCATATTGACTTACTGTGGTGAGAGCACTAGAGCATAGTAAGGATTTTATTAATATTATTTTTATAAACAACTTGTGTTACCTTCACTTAGGTTATACTTGTCATAACCTTCTCTGTGGGATCTGTGGATAAAAACATGCAAGGAAAGCTACATTTTCCATATTAATGTGCTATTAGTCTCAATGTAACAATTTACCGCAAGTTATAAGATTTACTTGGCTTGCTTGGCTTGTAATATAACCTATGAATTTTCAAAGAACTCCACATATGGACATACCTTTGTCTGTTAGTCAAGCAATATAAAACCAATAAACTTATACATCCTGTTGTAAATTAAATTGTTGGCTTACATGCTTTTGCATGTGAAGTAATCAGTGTCTCATTTCCTTTTTGCCTGTTGAATTCTCAGGTGAGTCGTTCAGCCTGTTTAATGACTACACAATTAATATGTAAATTATTACGGTCACGAGAGGCAGCAGCAGCAGTGGATATCAGAACGTGGCCTCCTGTACTAGATACAGGTAAGTACGAAAGCTAGGCAGATGCCATGTATTTTTTCTGTTGAACTTTGCATGTTCAAAGATCACTGCAGTTGACTGCCTGCCACACGCACTTTCATTTTTTATTTTTTCTAGATGACTTGCCAAAGAAGCGGCCTGCTCAAATCTACAAACCTTCTAACCCTGATACACTGGCTTATCTCGACTTCAGTGTATCCACAACTGGAATGCTGGCAGGAGTAAAGGTAGGAATTTCATATTGAAGTCAAATATTCTTGGCATATGTCAAACAAGCATGAAGTCTGGCTTGATTAGGCACATGGCATGTTGCTTTGGATTTTGCAGAATGTTCCTTTAGTTACTAAAAGTTAAATTACTTTCTCTTCTCAGTAATCGGGCACCTGCAATTGTTTCCTTCCCAAACTTAGGAGCTGCTGTTCCATCAGTAATAGTACCTTGCTCTTGGTAGGTGCATGTAATCAAAGGTTACATAGACTGTAAGGCCAGAAGGTACTATTAGATCACCTGGTCTGACCTTCTGGATACCATAGAATCATTCATCCAGCTATACCTGATTATTCAGCCAGATAACTTGTTGACTACAGCATGTCTTCTACGAAGATCTGCAGTCTTGATCTGAGATATGAAAAGTGGAGAATTGACCCATCTCCCTTGGTAATTGGTTTCAGTATTAATCACCTATGGTTAAATGTGTATCTTATTTCCAATTTGAACCTGTCTGGCTTTAGCTTCCAGCCGCTGATTATTGTTAAGCCTGCCTTTCCTGATTTAAAGGAACGTTTAATACTGTCAGTATTTTCTCCTGCTCAAGGTACTTATGGCCTATGATAAAATTCTCTCTTAATCCTCTTCCTTGGGAATTTAAACCTAGCAGCTTCTAAATCTCCAACTACTCCAGTACTCATATCATTTTTGTGGCTGTTTTCTGAACTCTCTCAAATCTTTCAACCTACTTTGTCTAGTATCAGCAACATCCTTTTTTCTGGTATCAGAAATGGCCTTACACAGAGATGAAATCACCATTCTATTCCTACTTGCTGCTACTCTATTTATAGGATCATGCCAATGTATCATGTTATATTGCTTGCCCATTGTGACCCTCAATATATTGCATTCAGTGCACTTTAGAAAAGATTATTTCCATTATTCCCATCATTGAGATGGGAAAGTTGATAACAAGGTAGCAGGGTAAAGTGATTTGCCCTCTTCCACAACTTTAGGTGACTTATCCGCAAGTGATTGTGCCTCTAACTTGCAGAAAGTGACAGTCAGCTTTCCTTGGTCACTGCCTGTGCAGTTACAAAGATTGATCAGTGTGACAGAAGAGTGAAGAGCATTTTTCTCTACCAGTGGCAATCATTTGCTTTTGTTGTATCCTGCTTATTTAACTACAGCTAAAGTACAGTGCTAAGTGGAGAGGTCATAAAGCTCCAAAAGAGGTACAGAGTTACTAGTTCGTTGGCTCAAAACACATTCAAGTTAAGTTATCAGCTAGATCAGGGGTGTCAAAAATACAGCCCATGAGCCAGATCCAGCCCACAGAGCCACATTATCTGCCCTGTGGGTCTCTAAACTGATCCCTTGTGCCACATGGGACATGCAGTGCCTCTGGCACTCATGCTGAACTGGCTCTGCACACTAGCTGTGGGACTGGTCTGGACCGTGTTGTACAGAGCCAGCACACTGGGCCAGTTTGGCGGGGTGCCACATGCAGTGCAAGCCCCAGGCTGGCCCTCTGTACCACATGCATAGCTGGTCCAGCCTGAACACAGCATGCAGCACATGCCAGCCCTGGGGCTCACTCTGCATATGGCCCATGGGTTAAATGCGGTGTGGCACACAACACAGGGGGATCTGAGGCATGGGCCTCATGTAGTGCCCCACCAGACCAGACCTGCATGCTGGCTCCAGCATGCACAGGTGGCCTGGAACCTAATCCGGACCAGTCCCAAAACCAGCATGCAGATCCAGTCCAGTGGGAGGCTGCATGCAGTTTGCACCCCGAACTGGCCCCATGTTGCATGCAGCACTGGGTCCAGCCTGCATACTGTATACAGAGAGCGCCCTGGGGGTAGCTTGTGCTTCATGCAGCACCCAGCCTGGATTTGGCATCATGGGTGCTACATGTGGCACAGAGTCTCTCCAGATCCAGCCCACAGATTGGCCCAGCAGCCTTATTTGATACCCCTGTGGTAGATTATTACTAATTATTACATATTTATTTTACTAGAACCCACAAAGTTAGTGAGGTTTGGACAAAAAACTCATAGGATGACACCGCTTCTTGTTCCAGAGAGTTTGATCTAATCATATTATGCATACAACCCTAGTTGGGCCCTCTGGGATAGTATTGATGAAACTTGGCAGTAACTTTCCTGTACACTGAGGGTTTTATTGTCTGTCAGCCTCAAGAACTAACACTCTTAAAAGAAACATCTGAAGAGTTTTTCTTTCTTATCAGTACTAAATTTTATTTTCAGCTACATCAGTTTCTCAGAGCTTTTAAATAAAAAAAGTAAAAGAACTCACTCTCAATTAGGAATGGCTAAAATATGAAACAGTTTATGGCCCTCTTTTTATTGAGCTTATTTTGATGTTATAAATGGTTGATCGAGTCAACTGTGCTGCTTGATATTCAAAACACCCACTGGAGCCAGAAATGTATTGTGCCAATGGAAGTTTTCTAAGATCAGGCCCTTTGATGCTATGGGCGCAGATACAATTGTATCTCAGTTTTATTTTGGAACACTTTATTGTATTAGTTTAACATGACACGTTATTAACAATAGATAGATAAATCCAAGCTGATACTTTAGACTACTGTTTATACAGATTTTACTATCCTGAGGGTTTTATCATCCTTATTAAAGTTTAGCTCATTCTCCTTCTCGTCGCATTTTGCTTCAAGTAAGTCTTTAAGCCATTCAGGATAATATGCCATAAATCTATTAAACTTACGACTTATCTTCTGTCTTCCTTTTCCTTTCATGGTTATTTGGGCCACCTCTTGAAAGAAAATTAATTGTCATTGTGTATAAATTACAGTGTGTATTTCTGTTGTACACGAAGTCAATATTTATTTGTTTTCTTCATCCTGTTTCTGATTTAAGGACCGGCAATGACTTGAGGATGATGGAGTTTATCATTTTAATTACTGCCCAATTTTCTTCCAGATGTCTCATGCAGCCACTAGTGCCTTTTGTCGTTCTATTAAGCTGCAGTGTGAGCTTTATCCTTCCAGAGAAGTTGCTATCTGTTTGGACCCTTACTGTGGACTTGGGTTTGTCCTCTGGTGCCTCTGCAGGTGAGAATTTAAATTCCCTTTAAATTTTAAAATATTTTTTCCACTAAAGTGCAAAACGGAAGAACAAAGTGACTTGAGTAATGAGAAGATGGTGAGAATAGTTGGAAAATATCATAGGAAATTGGAATTGTCAAAAACAAAAAAAGTTTTGAGTCGGGCATGGCCCTGTACATTTGTTGTCCATCAGTGTGGAGAGTCAGTATATCTGTTCCCCTAACTTTCTGCCGTTTGATTCACGTATTTATAAGATCTCGCTATCCTTATTTGATGAGCAACAGTACTCTAACAGAATTACACTAACACAACACTGTCATCTTGTCTTTAATCTGGAAGCACACACTGATCTTGGAACATTTTGAGCTATTCTCTTTTGGGGGATGTTTAGGGCAGTGAATTTGATGGGGAAACAGCAATGCATTTGATTATAAAGGAAAACTCGGAGAAGCAGGCAGAATAGCAGCACAAGATTGTTATAAATTGGGAAATTTCATTCAGCTCTAATTTAAAAGAAGTTTACAGATTTTGGTGTGTGGATCTCTGTACCCTAGACAAGGTGTTATCTGGCAGTGAAAGTACTTATCTTACTTCAAAAACTGTTCATCTGTCTGGGTAGATGCAGAGAAAAAATGGAGATTTTCATAGAAGAAAACTGAGAACATGGCACCAGGAAGAGATATGAAAATGTAACTGGAATCACTTTTATCATTAGCAATGTTAGAACTGCAAATATTGCAGCGTTTTGATATGCTTCAGTAAAATTTCCTTGAAATGGCAATATTACTAGTTTCAGACAAAGCTGAAATGAAGATAACTGTGGGATATTTCAAAAACACATGTCTGAATGAATGTTTTACTAAATTATTAAACATCGTGTTGGAAACAGTATTTTGTCCAGATCAACAGTTCCCAATCTTGGGGTCGCATACTCCCAGCGAGGGAGGCATGGGGCGGGGGGGTATGTGCCTCCCATATGTGTGCGCAGGGCAGGGGCAGATGTGGGCTGCGTGCTGCGTCTCGGGGCTGCACATACTGCATGTGTGGGTCTCCATGGCAGAGAAAGGCTGGATGGAGAGGCTTGATGCTGCTGCTGGGAACCCCAAGCCAGCCTCACTGCCATGGTGAGGCATCCCCTGCCCATCTGGCATCAGTGGGGGCCACAACTCTGCACCAGCACTGCCATTGCTGCCAGGCAGGCAGGGGGTACCTCACCATGGCAGCATGGCTGGTGTGGGGTTCCCAGCAGTGACACTGAGCCGAGCCTCCCTTTCACACGGGGTCCAGCCCATTGAGCTGCAGGGGGCCTCAGTGTGGGGGGAGGAGGGGCGGGGAGAGGGTAGCAGGGCAGGGAGCCCTGAGTCCACAGTGGGCTGTCTGCCTCCTCTCCCCGACCTTGGGCCCTGCTCCAGCCATGTAGGGGCCTTGGTCCTGTAATCCATTTCCACCCTCGCTCTACAAACAGCTGGAAGGTTCATAGATTCATAGATGTTAGGGTCGGAAGGGACCTCAATAGATCGTCGAGTCCGACCCCCTGCATAGGCAGGGAAGAGTGCTGGGTCTAGATGACCCCAGCTAGATGCTTATCTAACCTCCTCTTGAAGACCCCCAGGGTAGGGGAGAGCACCACCTCCCTTGGGAGCCCGTTCCAGACCTTGGCCACTCGAACTGTGAAGAAGTTCTTCCTAATGTCCAATCTAAATCTGCTCTCTGCTAGCTTGTGGCCATTATTTCTTGTAACCCCCGGGGGTGCCTTGGTGAATAAAACCTCACCAATTCCCTTCTGTGCCCCCGTGATGAACTTATAGGCAGCCACAAGGTCGCCTCTCAACCTTCTCTTGCGGAGGCTGAATAGATCCAGTTTCTCTAGTCTCTCCTCGTAAGGCTTGGTCTGTAGGCCCTTAACCATACGAGTGGCCCTTCTCTGGACCCTCTCCAGGTTATCCGCATCCCTCTTGAAGTGCGGCGCCCAGAATTGCACGCAGTACTCCAACTGCGGTCTGACCAGTGCCCGATAGAGGGGAAGTATCACCTCCTTGGACCTATTCGTCATGCATCTGCTGATGCACGATAAACTGCCATTGGCTTTTTTGATGGCTTCGTCACACTGCCGACTCATGTTCATCTTGGAGTCCATTAGGACTCCAAGATCCCTTTCCACTTCTGTGCCACCCAGCAGGTCATTCCCTAGGCTGTAGGTGTGCTGGACATTTTTTCTCCCTAGGTGCAGCACTTTGCATTTCTCCTTGTTGAACTGCATTCTGTTGTTTTCTGCCCACTTGTCCAACCTGTCCAGATCTGCTTGCAGCTGTTCCCTGCCCTCCGGCGTGAGGGGCTATAGGTTGGGAGTGAGTGACCATGCTGAAGAAATGGGGTCATAAATGGGGTTATGCTGAGGAAAAGTTTGGGAAGCCCTGATCTAGATCGTTGGACCAATAAATAAATAACTAGCATGTCTTTCTCCAAACAATTTGTGATTTATGAAATGCATAAAGCATCTGCTTGTTATACCTCATGTACATTATCTTGGTATCAAAAGGCTATGGTTCCAGAGATTGTTCTCTTAGGAAGTGTTTGGAGAAGGCAGTTTTTAAAATGTGGTAAATTTGGTATAAGGGTGTTTGCAGTTAGTGTTTTGTAGTTTGGACATGACACATGGTAAGAATTCATGCAATAGGAGTAACCTTTTTGGTCACCTTAATGAAAAAATCGATGTACTGTCAGGTTTTTCAAGCTGCAGTGTTTTCAGTTAAAGCAGACACTGTTTATTTGCAAACAACGGTGGAAACATATTGATCTTACCTTTTAAAGAGCCTGCTTTTAAAAAATGCAAATCTTGGGCTAAAAGTAAGAAGGCAGGGCAAGACCAGTACTTTAAATTATTTGCACTGATTTCAGACAGATCATAGCATTTGATGAGGTAGACTGTTGCCTCCCAAAGCTTATACATTTCTGAATGAGTTGGTGTATAAGGTGCCTCGCCTTGCCTTCTCACCTGACTTCATATTAACATGGCTAACTACCTCTCTCTAAAAGTAAGATTTATTTCCAGCTTTGTCATCAGTTCTATATGTCCTAAGCAAAGACCAGAACAGAATAGGGGGCTGTCAGATATAACTCTATAAATTCCCCCCTTTTTCAGCTGTCAATTAGTCCAGGCTTCTAAAATATGCCCTGGCAAAACCCTATTGGGTTTTTTCTTTTTTTCTGAACAGCTGATTTATTTGTTAATTTGAACCATAATTCCTTTGAACTCTTATTTCAAGGACTCCATAAGGACTATAGTGGATGGAAAATCCATATTTCCATCTTGCAGGAAATTCTCTGTTATAGCATCTTATTTTCATCTGAAAGTGCAAAAAAGTCAAAATAATGGACTTTTTTTTGAAAAAAAAAAGGATTCAGGAAATTTGGTTTCAGAAATTGAGAGGGTCCAGAGGAGGGTCACCCGCATGATCCGGGGACAGCAGGGCAGACCCTACAATGAGAGGCTACGGGACCTGAACCTGTTCAGCCTTCACAAGAGAAGGCTGAGGGGGGACCTGGTGGCTGTCTATAAACTCACTAGGGGGGACCAGAAGGGTTTGGGGGAGACCTTGTTTCCCCTAGCGCCCCCCGGGATAACAAGGAATAACGGCCACAAGTTGTTGGAGAGTAGGTTCAGATTAGACATCCGTAGGAACTACTTCACAGTTAGGGCGGCTAGGATCTGGAACCAACTTCCAAGGGAAGTGGTGCTGGCTCCTACCCTGGGGGTCTTTAAGAAGCGGCTTGGTGCCTACCTGACTGGGGTCATTTGAGCCCAGTTTTCCTCCTGCCCAGGCAGGGGGTCGGACTTGAATATCTACAAGGTCCCTTCCGACCCGACTTCTATGATTCTATGAAATGGTGAAAGATACCTGATGATATCTGTGGCTGTAGGGGAGAGGTCTAGAAGCAGTGGCCTCATGCTCCAACAGGGGAAATTTAGGCTGGATATTAAGAGGAACTTTCTGACTTGGAAGGTGGTCAAGCATTGGAACAGGCTGCCTAGAAAAATTGTGGAATCTCTGGCCTTGGAAACTTTCAAAAGCAGGTTAGACAGACACTTGGCTGGCATGGTTTAGTCGGGAATGATCCTGCCTTGCGCACGGGACTGAACTAGATGACCTTGTGAGGTCTTACTTTTCTGTGATTCCTATTATATGATTTGACAGGTTTCTGTAGGACGCTCTCCATGTCAAAGTGCAAATTTTTTTTGTGAGTCACCTAACCACCAACCTGTGGCTGTGGTCTGTTCCAGTGCATCTTGGGATTTGTAGTCCAGTTGCACTACGTCCCAGTTCTCTCTGGGCCACATTCGCTAACTGAACCACACTCCCAAGATGCACCATGCTGGGTAAGTCAGCATTAAGGAGTGCAGTGCACTATGGAGATGCAGTTTGGCTATGGAGCACATAGACCTGACATGTTCTACAGTGTGGTTAACTCTTTTGACTAGTCCTCAAAACAGTCTTATAATGACTGAGAAGATCCAGGTCACAATTTTCAGCCAGGAGAATATTGTGTTTGAGGCCCCTGGCACAAGTTACATTTATGAAACAATTAATGGGTTAATCTGGACATAAATAGCAATGTGCCACACATTCAAGCAACTTATGTTGCTGTAAATTGGAAGAGCAGCCACAAAGAGGTTCTACATAAAATGTTTTTTAATCTAAAATCAAGGTTAAAAAGTCAAAATAATGGATAATTGCCTTTTTTTTTTTTTACTGAATTTTCAGCATTTGACAGCCTCAGTGGCTCCCCCTGCAGGGACTACAATCCTCATGCCCGGCAATTTTAAAACTACCCTGCACATTTAAACCCTGTTACTTGAAAGTGCCTGTTGTTTGCCCCAGTCATAGGTGTTGCTGATTGTCAGCCAAACAGCTCTAGACCAGTTTGAATCCCAGAGTTGGGGCAGCAATCAGCATTTTGAAGCTCTGGTTCTCGGCGATTGGTGGCTGACTGTCATTGACAGCTCTAGATCGTAAACACTAGTTTCCGAGATAATCCGTGAGGATCAGGCTGAGTGCAGGCCTGCTGTGCAGTTGGGTTCTCAGGATTTTTTTGCCCCATCCTAAACATTGTGCATGCTGCCATTCACCTCTGGCATGGCAGGATGTGCAATGTTTAGGATGTGGAACAAAATTCCTCAGATCCCCCTTTTTCAATATCTGCCAAGGTCCTGAATGACTGATTTCTCCACTGGCAACCTCCAGGGGAAGAGCAGCCAGAAGACTAGAGAGGGTAAGGAGAGAGAAGAAGTCATTTATGCCCGGTGGGAAGAGAATGAAGGGTGTGGGATGCTCAGCTGCTCAACTCAGATGTGCACACTCCTGCTCCCTCCAGTTTTTTAGGCAGTGGTCACTCTGCTTTTTTTTAAAGGCCTCATTCAAGGTTTTTCATACATTTCATAGATTTGATAGACATTAGGGCTGGAAGGGACCTTGTAAGATCATTGGGTCCAGCCCCCTGCCCAAGAGGCAGGAAGTCAGCTAGGGTCAGATGATCCCAGGAGATAGGCAACCAAATGTTTCTTGAAAGTGTCTGGAGTAGGTGCTTGCACCACCTTTGCGGGGAGTCTATTACACGCCTTAGTGGCTTGGACAGTAAAGAAGATTTTTCTTATGTCCAGCCTAAAATGGTCGTGCAGGAGTTTGTGACTGTTAGTCCTTGGGGTGCACTGGTGAACAAACGTTCCCCCAGATCCTGATGCACACCTCTTATGTACTTTTAGGCTGCCACCAAATCACCCCTGAGTCTGTGCTTCTCCAGGCTAGAGTCCCATGGCACCCCCTGGAGTAACTAGGCACAATGGCCACAATTTGATGGAGAGCAGGGTTGCCAGAATCCAGAATGGGTTTCCAAGGGAGTTGGTGCTCTTCCCTATCCTCGGGGTCTTCGAGAGGAGACTCGGCAAGCACCTAGCTGGGGTCATATGACCCCAGCGCTCTTTCCTGCCCAGGGCAGGGGGTCGAACTCAATGACCTACTGAGGTTCCTTCCAACCCTAGCACCTATGAATCTATAAACATTTTATAAAGGTAGAACATGGGCTGCTATGGATCCCTTGCTTTACCTGTGGCAGGTTAAGAGGTTAGGTTGGTGTTGTGTCAGGGTTGCGGATAGTCTTATGCAGAGTTTAAATTATGATTGTACAGGATGGCTTGGATAGGAATGATACTGTCTCAGGCTGGGGGTTGGACTAAATGACCTCTGGAGGTTCCTTTCAGCCCTACTTCTCTATGATTCTATCACAGACAAGGCATTCACAGTGAAACAATCAAAAACTAATTGTTTACTCCATTATAGGTTCTTAGACGTTTCACTGGCCTGCTCTGCAGTGACATCAAAGTGAGTTAGGAAAGCATGTTGGATCATGAAGCCAGCCTGTTGATAACTTTGGAATACATTGCATGGTTTTGCAGTGGTTTTCTAAATGTATTTTATGTCCTAAAGGGTATAACATTATAACAAAAAAGAAACCTTGCAAAGCCAAGCAATACATTTAACATGAGAGGCACCAGGTTCCCAGTATGCTGGCTGCATCCTCCAACAGGGTTTCAGTAGGGTCTTTTTCACAGAATAATACATCCTGAGCATGATAGCAGAGTCATCAAACCAATGTGGATTCACAGATCCAAACTTTCTTATTTTATGTCTTTGCTGATTGCTAAATGGGGGGAGGGGTTTTCTGTAAAGCTCAACATCAGTGATCTCATCTTTTATTCTGAAAGGTTGATCATAGCACTCTAATTTGTTTTGCATTGCATTTTTGAATCTCTTAACTTAGTTTCACAAAAGCAGAAAATGTTCTCCAATTATGTAATCAAAACTAAATCCAATTATATACAAACTACTTACTAAAATTAAAATATCCCTGCTTTAATGTAGATGGCTTTTCATTAGTGTAGAGCCTATTAAACTTATCTGGTAATAAAGGTTTTATCTGTATAACAATCACTGTAACACAGATGATGAAGTGAATGTGAAAGTCTTGCTATATGCATCTTAGTCAAACCAGTCAAGCCATTTTGTAACTTTGCACTGGCTATTGGAATGCAGGAGTGTGGATGACGAACTAGCAAAATCAAGATCTTGATAGTACATATATTAGTTACAGACATGCAACACCAGAAGAAATAGGCTCTCCAATCCACCAAGGCACTTGATTTGAATCCTACCTTATTTCTTGAATACAAGATGAGGTCCCTCCTCCCCGCCTCTCCCAATCATCATGGAGAAAAATGTTTCTCGTCTTACATTCACATACAAGGATTCCTCACTAAATACATTGTCTATCATTAAACTTCTGCCAAAAACAGTATGGGTCAGTAACAGAAACCAACTATGAAGCCAACACTGAGCATGACAATAAAATGCATGGCCCCTCTTTGGCAGGCATACTCATGGGAACCTCCCACAAACACAGGTTAGTGTAGCTCAGTCCCTGTCAGCACCAGTTATTTTTCAAGTCATGGTGAGCCACTGCATTCCATACATTTGACTTCCTCTTCACTCCCACAGTGGAGTTGCACCTTTCTTTCCCATTTCCATTGATTCCTGTTTTTCACCAGCCTTAAATGTTTGGCAGAAATCACCAAATGGGGCCCCAAACAGTTCACCCAGAATCCCTTTTCACCTACTCCTCCATCCTGTCTCATACCATCTGTGCTGTACGTAAGTAGTTACAAAAGTGTTGCTAAAAAGAGTGTTTATGGGGTATCTGTGCTAAAATTTAAAACAGTTTCAAAAAAGGTAAAATGCATCAATTCTGGATGAACTAAGTCTATGGGTACCCAAAGTAATTTAGTACAGGCATATTTATTTGCAAATCAGTGTTTTCAAATTTGCCCTTCACTTCCATGTGCTTAGGGAGATAAGGGTCTGACAGTATGGGTGGGGGGAAAGGTGCTGCAGGGAGAAAAAGTTGGGGGGAGTAGAGGGCAGTGGCTATGTGTAGGGGGTGCATGTGCACCCCCTGAGAGTGCTGGTGCACCCCCTGGCCAGCCACACTCTCCATTCAGGCGACAGGCAGTGGGGCAGGCAGGAGCACCAGAGTGGGGCTGCCAGCAAAAGCAGCCATGCAGCTTCTGGAAGTGGCCGCAGGACTTTCAGAAGTGGTGTGGCCACTTTTTGGTGACTGAGATTGGACCCCGGGGGACACCCCTTCCCTGGTCAGCGTGATCGGCCGCCAGGGGACCCTCCCCCCCCACTCCCCCTGACTCAAGAGGCACCAGCCATCTATGGTAGAGGGCAAGGGGGGCCACCTGACACCCACAGATTTCTTTTCCCTGCTGAGATGGTCGGAGGGGGACAAATTCAAGACAAGCTTCCAATAATTAGATTCAACACCTGGAAAATTGTAACAAAATTTTAATTTTTCCATATATAGAATCTAATTATTCAGAGGGTCATCTTATATTTGGGGTTGTCTTATCTTCAAGTAAATACAGTATTATAGAAAAGCTGTTTTGTGAAAGAGCAGTGCATTCTTTCACCATGCTTCTTGTCAATCCTGATATAGCAAAGTGAAATACCTGATAAGGCCATTAGGTTATGTCTACAGCAAGAGGTGAGGTGTTACTAAGTGTTCTGTTAAGCAAGTAGCTGGAACTACAAGTAAACAGGTACCAGAAACAATAGCATTTGAATTACAACTTGCAAAAGTTTAGCATGCAAGAAAGCATTTTCATCTCTTAGGGTGCCCATACACAAGCACGGAGGCTGCTCCGTTGTGCTGTACTCAAAGCACGTCAGTGCAGACTCCATTGAGTCTGCTGGAGCGTGGCAGTTACTGTGCTTCAGCTGCCTCCTGCATCTCGTGTATCAGCATCCCCATGCTTAAAAATGGTGGCACCATTTTTAAGCGTGGGGACGCTGATAGACTCAATACGGCGGCGCTTTAGAGTGGCTCTTGGGGCCGCTCAAATTGAAGTACCACTCCCCCCGTCCCCGGAGTATGTGTAAAAGTGCCATTAAGTTTTATGGTCTAACTTGAAGAAAAACATCGGGGGTGGAATTCTTACCTTAACTCAACCTAAATAAAGCAACAACATAAAGTGGGTGTGAAAACCCCAGGTCCAGGGGAGGGGACAAGTCTCCTGACATAAGGAAGAAGGGAGTCAGTTGTATGCCTTCCCTGAGGACTGACAGCTCTGATGTAGATGACGTTGCAGGAGCAAGAGGACTGTGGTGGTGTGGCTGCTGCCCAGAGGTGTGCACATTTCAAGGCACCAGCATGGCCAATGGGACACTCTGAGGAGGCTGTAACTTAGACATGTTGAAGGGCATGGGAATACTAAACCAACCTGAAATCCAGGAGGATGCAAGGGCAGCTGAAAGCCCCGACTTACACGGGGATGTGGTCTCGGTGTTCTTCTGGCAATATATCTCAAAATGTTTGAAGAGATTTAAGTTCCCTAGCAAGCAAAAGCAGATAAGATACTGAACAGTAAATCAAGTCTCCTAAATTTGTCCCCACTCCTGACTGCAGAAGTTTAAGGGTTAGAGAGATGCCTCTAGTTTGTCTTGAGAGACCTCACCATCTGGATCAGCTCTGTCAAGGGCAGGGCAAACTGGCCTCCGCACTTTCTTCTGCCATCTTGACAAGTTTGGCCTCAGTCCAGAAGTGCTCCTGTGAATCCTTTAGCTTTCAAGGATTTCCATCTTCAAAAGACATTCCAGCTGTGCGTTCCATTAGGATTGCAGGTCCCCAGAGGAAAAGCAGCTTCACTTCCTTGAAAAGGCAGGGGCAGGTCGTTGCCAGGAATTTCTGATGAGAGAAGTCCAGGTAACCTCATTGTTCTCATTCTAAGGAGACTCCATGACCCAAACGACATACTACTGGAGCTGGGAGACCCGAGTACTTGTGGCTAATACATTCAAATCCAGAGAACTGTCCTAGGATTTGAATCTAACTGCCTCAGTTCCCATTGTCGGGATGCTAAAAGATAAAGGACACATCAAAACTTTAGGATGCTCTCCATGCCTCTTTGTCTGGCTGCATAGCATTTCTGTTATTAACCTCGGGTTACGAGGAGCAGTTAATTGCTAAGAGAACTTTAGCATGAGAAATTTAAAAGCCACTTTTAATTTGGGGCCTGATCCTGCCCCCTTGGAGCAGTAACTGAGCTGTTTACTTCAGAGGGTTTGGGGTTAGTTTCTTAGTGAGTAGAACATAGTGCATTTTTCTAATGTAGGTATTTTTAAATAGTAACACACACCGTAATCGTAGCAGCACTCGCATATTTTCATGCTACTAACCCAAGAATTTGTGTTCTCTATCATACATTCCTAACATTAGTGTCCACCTACCTGTATGTTGTGTAATCTAGTAAGTTAGGAATAAGTTCTGCATTCCTCCTGACTTTGCCTGTTTTATATTGTAGCAAACTATAGAATTTAGCCTTTGTTGTAAAGCTGTTGCATCTATACCTTCTTGATGAGATTATTATGTGATGTGTCCAATAATTTCTTAAAAGTTTACACCTAAAATGAGTATATCTTTTTGTTTTTAATCATCTACACAATAAAAGTCTAGCATGTGTTGACCATTCTTGTGTCTTTGCAGCGTTTATTCAGGACACCAGTCAATTTTGATTCCTCCTTCAGAATTGGAGACCAATCCTGCTCTGTGGCTTCTAGCTGTGAGTCAGTACAAAGTCAGGGACACATTTTGTTCTTATTCGGTCATGGAGCTTTGCACTAAGGGCCTTGGTTCACAAACAGAATCGCTGAAGGTGAGGGAATTCTATTTTATCCACATAGTATAAGATTTGTATAGCATTGAAGGCTTGTATTAAATGTATTCGTTGAGGAGAGAAAAATCGGGACAAGCACAGTCATGAATAGAACCGGCATAATTCCTTGCCAGAGGCTTTTTATTAATTTCTGTTGGTCGCTGCTCTTTAGCCCTCTTTCAGATCACAAGTTTGTTAAGCACCAAAGAGCGAGCTTTTTTACTTAAGCTCTCTCAGCTTCTGCTTGACTTCAGACTAACAGGGTTAACTACCTTTCTCTCTCACTTGTTTTAGTTGGTAAAAGGGGGTGGGAGATGGAGGGGAAAGGGAGGAAAGTCAGAAATGTACATAATTTAGAGTTACCTAATTCTCTAATTGTACATTATGGAATTATTTGTTAATTTTATTACATACTAGCTTGGTTTTGGCTCACTTTGGTGAAAAATCTCAGAAGGTCCCTGTTCTTTCAGTTTGGGGCCGGCTTCTATTGCTAGTACGATCATTTTTACCAAACGTTCTACAGCCAGTTTTGCAACTCTTGATTGTATCTGCTTTGAAGAGATCTAATTAATTTTTCTCTTCTACCACAAATGGGGTTTAATTTATCAGACTTCGGGCACTGCCTTGATTTGTTGACAGCTGCATTATTTTTTCAGGATTCAGGGTTAAGAAGGTAGTGCAACAGATAAGAAATGGAAAAAAGAAAATATTTAACAATAAAAAGACCCACACTTTACTTCCACTAGGGCTTATCCTTTTTATACCTGTAATTGAGCCTGATGTTGATGTAAATCTTGCATGGCTGACAGTGGTTCCCACCTTTTTAGTAGTATCCTATCCCTAAATCAGTGCCCTCCCACCATGTCCTCTCCCAAATGTGTTCTGACAAGTTTCTGTTCTCTCTCCTTTCCATGCCCTCTCTCTGTTTGTTTTCTCTCTTTTTGCCCTCCCCCACCCCCGCTTATCCTTTGTTCTTCATGGGTTTTCTTTTTTGCTGGCTCTTCTCTGCTGCTGCATCTTTTCTAACATCTGGAAGCTGAAATCTTGCACACCAGAGGATGGGTGGTGGTGGAAGGGGGTAGGGAAGCTATCACTAGTGCCATCTATGACTAAGTTGAAAGCCATGAGAGGAGAGAGATGCTCAGGCCTGGGGACTGGTACCTGAGTTTGCAGACCTAAGTGCTGAAGGTCAGGTAGGCAGGTTTAAAGAAGTAGAAGAGGCCGCCACATTCTGCCACCAAACTCAACACCTGGTATCTGGAAACACAGTTTATTCCCCTGTGGTATGACTCCCTGTCTCCCTGCTCCCTCCCAACTATTCTTGCACTCCTCATGTATTCTCTAGAAAATCAAATTGGGAATTGTCACAAAAGAGCAAAGCACAAGCAGCACCAGCTGTTGCCACAGAGATTTATGTTGTCATTGATTTCTTAAAATTCCTCTCTAATTTCTTCTCTTTCTAATCAGGCAGCTGTAGCAAATGCAAAAATGTATTTATTTCCTGGTATCAATATTTGTTGTGTCTTACGTGTCTCACTGTAAATTGCAAAATTTTCTTTATGCATTCAGAATCTCCAATACTTGACTGATAGTCCTGTTGTCATGTCTTGGGGTATGGAGACTTGCAGTCTCTTCATGCCTTTTGTCTTTAAATGAGGTTTTCAAGGGTGTTTAACTCTCCCAGTTTACTGTTGCTCGTTGCAAATTTGAACCGTTACTGGATACCAATATTCTTTCGCTCTGAAACTAACTGATCCATCTCTTCCTGAGTGCTACAGAAGAAATTCTAGGCAAGTAGATTTATTCTATAGCAGTCATTACTCTGCCACTTGACCAGCCAACCTTTAGGAAACACTGAAAATGGAAAATGTTGGTTACCTATATTCTTGTACATGTGTTTTGCTGTATTGCTTTAAAATGATTTAACTGTAGCATTCACTACATTATAACTTTTTCCTAGGCAAGGGGATTGGACCTGTCACGTGTGCGGACATGTGTAGTAGTTGCAGAGGAACGACCTCGAATAGCTCTCACTCAGTCTTTTTCAAAATTATTTAAAGACCTGGGTCTCCATCCACGGGCTGTTAGCACATCATTTGGCTGTAGAGTTAACCTGGCTATATGTTTGCAGGTAAGACTTTCCACACCTTAAATCTGACTGATTGGTTGTACTCTGAAAATGGATGTCAGTGAGGAGTATCCACCTGGGAGGTTTCATAATGTTTCACTTGGCTGCTTGCTTAAGTTATGTTCCATGAGCTTATTGAGCATGCAGTACAACGTTCTTCTTTCATATACAAGTAATTCACTTCTGTATTTCGTCAATGAACACTATTCATCCTTCACATCGCATTCATAGCATTTATTCTGCCCCAGATATACTGTAATTTATCAGAGCGTTCGAGTGTTAGACGTTGTACCCCCATATTCCAAAACAAAACAGTTGATGTTTAATCATCTAATGTGTAACCCTGCTTCCAAGTGCCTTCTTTAATGAATCATAACATTGTTTTCTTCTCTGTGTATAATAGTCTTGATACTGATTTAATTAACCAAATAAGGCTTTTTAGTATACACCTAGTGAAAAGTTATTTTTTGTGACTTCACATCTGTATAGTTCCTTTTTAACCTGTTAATCAGATGAAAGTGCTCACAGGGAACTTGCATTCTCACCTCCAGAAATTCAGCTTATTGATTCATAGACTAATGGATAGCACACTGTGATTTTCTAGTTTGCTTTTCTTTATAACACAGACCTTAGACTTTTTCACTTAGTGAAACGAGTCCAATAACTTGATTGAACTAGTGCCTGCCTTTTTGCAAAGATACCTCGTTTTGATTTCCATTCTCCAAGCAATGGAGAATTAGTTTGCTCCTTGATAAACAGAGAATGCTTTAGTTAACATTTTTTTTTTTTTTTAATTAAATTACCTTATTGCTTATGTGACCTTGTCTGGCTTCATATTCAGCCACTGGACTTGGTAATGCCTCTTTTGGCTAAATTAAAGAGTCCTCTGCTATCAGAAGTCTTGTTCACTTCAGGTATTTAAATTGTAATGAATCCACCTCTTCACCTTGTTTGCTGAATAAATGGAATTTCATACAACTCTTGCTTTCAGATATATTTTCCAATTCACAGTTAATTATTCTTACTCTTTTTTTGAACCATTTTTCTTTTTCAACTTTTTTTTCTGAATCTAGATCGCAGACCTTGATGCACTATCCCAGTATTTATATCACTATACATAAAAATAAAAAGAACTTCCTACTTTTGCTCATCCAAGGACTGTATTAGGCCTGTTGCACTGGGAGCTATATTTTTAGTTTATCTGCTCTGCCTCCTAAGCCTTTTGGAGTCGCTCTTTCCCCTATAAGTATAACCTTCCTCTCATGTAACATAACATTCCTTCAGCCCAGGACTAATTTACACAGCAACTTTAATGAGAATTATTAATATATGGCAAGTCAATGCTGAGTAAGGTTAAAGGTCACTCCTTGTCTCTGAGGTAGACTTCTTTAATCTAATTACTGCCATAAATGTTCTCCAGGAATAGAAAAGTTGAAGAAAACCTCCTGCACTGAACAAAGCCGTACCTGAATCCTTTGGAATTAGTATCTCTCTTCTGCTCAATTTATGTTAACAAATGGTCTTGTACTCAGAAAAAGAAGTCTCTATAGAAATGCTCTTGTTAGTACTGCAGTCACCTATTTCACTTAAATAATGGCTTTAGTTTTGGGGTTCCACCTACTGAAAGTTTCTCCACAGGGAAGCTTTTCTAGCTTCCCACTCACTGTGTGTAGTGTCTTGTTGCTTTAAGGTTGATAAAAGAACCTCAGTAAACAACTAATCAGTCTTCTCCTCTTTGAAAAAAAAAAAAAGAAAGAAAGAGAACTAACAGCAACAATTGGATTTGGAAACTTGCCTCCAGGAAAGTCCCGACTGCTTATTCATCAGGGACGTGTTTAGTTCTAGTTACTCTACTGGGCTTAGTTTGGCCCTCAACAGGCATACATCTGAATATTGCATTTTATTTCAGGAAAATAACATACGGTGGTTTCAGGAGAAACAGATAGGTAACATTGGTGCAGTAGATCCTGAACACTTACTATCCCTTAGAGGGTAACTCTGTACTCAGAGATTTCCCAGACACCAAGAAAATCTGAGGAGCTAGCTTTGAGTAACAACAGTCTGCTAGTTATGCTTCCTGTGTCTCTCGCCCTTTTGAAGTAGCTTCAGATTTTCCTCTGCAGGCAAGAAAAGCCATAGCTCAGGGATGTGATGGCATTGCCTTTATCACAGACTGCTTTAAGCATCCACTAAAATTTCTCGCGCAGATCAGGTTAGTGGTCCATGAGTCCCTGAAGCTCCATTTCTGAGACTCTCTCTCTCAAAGCGTTACTTGAACTCTGGGCACTCTGATGTATGCAAGAGCATGCCATGAAGGACACTGTAGATAATAAAGACAAGCTTCCTTTTGCAAAATGGGACTTTCACTTGCCACTAATGCCTTTCAGGCTTGCAGTGGTCTCCCGGTGTTTCATGATGAAGGTGACTGCTCTACTTGATATACAAGACATCTGTGCAACACCATGCTTGCACTAAGATGCAGATGAGTTTCAGCAGTGTTAGACTAGTTCTAAAATTTAGGCCTTCTGGATAATCTCAAACAGTTCCTGAACCCATGGTATATGGAAGCCCAAATGAGTAGAGAAATAGGAGGTAGTTATTTAACACTGAAAGCCTCACCAAGCCACTTTCTTGCTTGAATGTCAGTTGCTGCTTTCTGAGTTTTGGCTTTCTGCCTGAATCTCACTTCCTGAGTATTTGTACATACATACAGGACTCTGGAACAGTTATTCAGACCTAAAAAACAAGATGGGATCATGTGCATCTGAATATTTCTGATGATTTTGACCATGGACACAATAACAACATGAGTAAGCCCAGTCTATTAATATCCCAGAAAGAAATGTAGCTGCTTAGCTAGGTTAGCAGAACTTCTTGATTATGCTCAAATAACTTAAGAGCAGCCACCTCAGTCTAGAGACTGTACCAAAAGCAACAGGCTATTTAAAGAATTGTGATCTTGGACTGAGAAAAAACACTTACCTACTGATTCAAAGTAATCAAACATTGGTAACTGGTATAAAAATTACTCTGCCAGGTGAAATGGCTTTTCAGGCTTTTAAGCAAGGAAGATTTTAAGTGTACCTTGAAGTGACAGTAGAGCTGTTAGTTTAATAAGTAACTGCAAAATAATAGCATGTCGATAGAGAACATAAAGCAATCCTTTAGAATATCTGGCTTCTGCAGGGTTGCGTCCTTTGAAGCAACTTATACTAGCCCCTGCCAAAGGCTGGATACTGACCTAGAGAGAGCATTCTTTCCATCGATTATGACAGTTCCTCTAACAAGTGGCTAATAACATGCAGGGTGCATTTAACTGCAGGATATTCTGTTTCCTGGAAGCAAAGTTGAAGCACAGAAGAGGTTTTAATCCTTTCTCTGCAGGGTTCTTTAGGTAAGCGTCTCTCCATTGCGTTCAGGCAATGGCCATTGTTTGCAAAGGCTTTAATGTTGGGTCGTATAAAAATCATAATAAGTGTTTTGAGCTAGCAGCATTTGGCCTCTCTGTATTCTAACAGTTGCTATAAAGCCCAAGTTTTATACTACCAGAGGAAAGATGGGAGGGGGGGTTACTGGTACGTAGATGAAGTCCTTGAAACCTTGCCATCTGTAACAGTATTGTGCTTCAGACTTACTCTAGGTTCCTCCTAACACTTGTGTCTAGGATTGAGCTTTATGAAGAAGTCCTACTGTTCACCCTCTGCACCTTTTCCAGAGAGAGGCCCATCCTGATTGTCTTCAAAGGATGTTAGCTGTTATATGCCTTGGATGTAATCTCTTTGATTTCATCGTTAAGAGATCTCCCAGATTTGTTATTTCAGATGGTGTTTACCAGAGAGGTTTAAGTGGCCGAACATGTTCCATACCTTCCAAAACAAATTCGCATATGCAGTGTAGAGGAAATATTACTAGAAGGCCCCCTCTCCATTTTATATCTATTGCACGATTACCTTGTTAAATCAGCAATAAATTTGGACTGGCTACACATGAAAACTAACTATGGTGCCTTAACTAGCTATAAAGTTATTGCTCAGAAATGTGTAATAACTTTATAGTTGGTTTCTATCCAGCTTTAATTTGCGTATGTAGGCAGTTCTGCAACTGGGAGCACAATGCACAATGCTGGGAGATTGCAGCCAGTGTGGTCCCCCAGGTGTGGGACAGTCCACATACCACCCCCGTCCTGCACTGGGAGACCACAGCAGTGCCCCACAGCTGCAGGGGCTCAGACCTGAGGGAGCTGTCAGACCCAGGTGTGCCCCATGCATGGCCAGAATCAGGAACCCTCACAGCTGATGGGACTCTCGGTCCTGGCTACATGTGGTCCCCATGGCTGGGAGCTTCATCAGCAAATGGAGCTCCCAGCTGTAGGATCCTGCTTCTTGCAGATGCAGGGGGAGCCCAGGATCCAGCTCCCCTTGCACCAGCAATAAGGCGCAGTTGGATCTAATGCTCAATCCCACAATCATGCCTCCTGCCATGCACACATGGCATGGCAGCAGGCATGATTGTATGTACTGCACATTAGATCCAACCATGCCTTTATTGTAGAGAGGGCCAAAATGGCCAACTGATAGCATTTTGAGGTGGCAGTTTCCAGCGGTGTTGCTGGTTTCTTTGCGCGTGTGTGTGTGTGTGCATGCATGCACAGACCTGCATGTACACATTAAGACTGAAGATGCATTCACACTGAAAGGCTCTTATGAGAATAGTGCTTCCCTTTTCCTTCAAGACCTCTTCTATTTTTTCCTTCCAAAGAAGGAATAAAGAATTTAGGGACATTTCCTTGCAGTGAATCCTTTAGAAAGGCAGACCTTGTAACAACTCTTTGTTACAGAATGATCATGGCTTAGCGATTAGGACCCTCAGTTTTGCACCATATAGATTGAAAAACTAAAATATTAGCCTTTTATGTTCATAATCCTTCTGACTCCATTTAAACAGGAGTGTGGGTCTTTTGAATTAAAAACTCAATCATTTTGAACAATATTTTAAAAACTTGCTTCTGAACATTTTTCTGAGACCCAGTCTGCATCTGTAGGGCTTCTAAATACATTTACAAATCCAGCAACTAAAAGTTATATACTTAATTTGTGAGTAAATAAAAAAAAAAAAAAAAGGATTGGACACAGTATATTTCACTTCTTGTGTACTGACATGTTGGTGTTTTCTAAAAGAGAAATGTCGGTTCGAGCCCTTTGCTACAATGGTAGGACGCATTTCTAGAACTCTTAGCTATCTAGACAATTCTCATTAAAACATGTAAATATTAAGTTTTCAGGGAAGGTGGAGAAGTGGCATTACAATTCAAATTACAACTTCCATGTTTAATTATCCTTGACATCAAATCTTTTGTAAAGTGGCTATTATTAACATCTGCTGGAAAAGAAATGTCTTCAGCCACATTTAATCTTCAGAAAGAAAATAAGAGTACATTTTCATAACATTAAACTTAGAGTCAAATAGAACATATTTATGTTGTTTTAACTGGGGACAACTGTGTTTTGATGGTTCACTCTTCCTCAGTGATCCCCACTGTATACTAACTTTTCTAAATGAGAGCATTTTGTTAGTAAATCTTTGGAGGAGACAAGGCCAGAGTTCTTTCCACTTAACAAACAATTATTTTGTTTTGAAGCTCTTGAATTGCAGGAGAAATCCAGATTTTAAATTTAGGAAAAAATGGAATTGTAGATTGTAGCAAACAGCATTTTGCTTGTGTTCCCACAAATGGAGGCAAATTTGTTGAGCTCGATTTGTATTTACATATGTAGTGCACCTGTGGATCAGTTTCTTCAAACTCCTGATATACATTGTTGCTAGTTTACACAACCTTGTTGTGGGTCATGATATAAAGTGTTTTTTTCTTAAAGCTCAAGCTGCTACAGTTGTATTACTTAGGTCTTTCAAGTACTTAACTAAAAAAGTAAATTTGTAGGCTTCACTGGACCACAGAAAAGTATGGAAGTGTAAACTACAAAGACTTTAGTAAAAGGGAAATAAAAAAGAGCCCAGTAATTATTTTTAAACACTTCATGATTTTTTGGGGGGCCCAGTTCATGGTTTCTAAACACACTTGTTTGGCAGTGCAGTGTGATAAATGTGCAGGACAGATCTGTCCCTGCAAGAGAGTGCTTTTATCCTTCTGTATGGCGTTCTTCAAGCCTTTAAGTTTCTACCAAAGAGAATTTAGTTTTACAGGCTTAATTTGCAGGCAGATCTTAGCCCCATTTGCAATTCTGAGTGGGACCAATTGGTAGGACACACACATACATGTAACTCCTGGACATGAACTGAGTGCTAAAAATTCCAGATGCTGGGTATTGAGCTCTTATTGAAAAGCCTTATGAGAGTGGTTTGTGGCGATCTCAAAACTTGGCTTTGTGACTGGGGTATATTTTTACACTTGCATATATGTTGGGACATAAACTTCCTGAACTGAAGTAACTCTGATATTTAATTGCTGTTTTAATATGGTGCTGAATCTACATATTTTATAATGTGCTTAATTTTAAGCAGCAGTGTAATATGCAAATACACCCTACTCTAAAAAGGCTTCATCTTCCCTCATTCAAAATACACCTATTTTTAGCTGCTGCTGTGGCAACTTCCTAAAGACTATGAAGTTGAGAGCCTGACTTTGTTAATATTCATATTTTTATTAAAGGGTGTATATACTCCAGTGCTCCCAGAATGGTCTTGTTTCACAGATCCTGGGTCAGGTCCCATGCTGTCTTGCTGAGTTTAGGTGGGCACAGTGAATGCCTACTATACCACCAAGCTGTCTGATACAACAAGCTTCAGAGTAGAAAAATGGTCATCTCTGCATTTTTGCATCTTTTGCTGGAACCAGTTTCTTTTGATGAGTAATTATTTAACTGCTCCAGATATTTAAAGCATTGTGTGTCAGGGTTAGTAGACCAAGAATGAAAGAGCTCTGTAGTACTGATTTGTGTTCATTTAGCAATTAGAATATGCAAGGCTTGATCTTATTCTACCCTACGAGCAGGTTAATCTGTATGAAAAATGTGTAAGTATCCATTCTTTCTCCATTGTCAACTAATTTTGCCAACAGACCTGTACTTACTGCTTTTAGAAGAACGGAAATCTCTAATGACCTTTAATTGTTAGAATAATGGCAAATTTGAACCCCCATTTCACTTTATGCCTTAAACTGTTAGGCCATAATATTTAATTACATCTTCACATGAAAGATAGTGTGCTAAACATACATTTTCCACTAACAACATTGTCTATAGTGTCCTAAAACCACTTAAGTCTGTTTGTCTAAGGTTAGTCATCTATATCTGTCTCTTCTGTTGCTCTACTAAAATGTTGACACCTCATTTTTTACTTTTTTTAACCTTTAATGGTATAATGGTTAATTTGTAAGGTTCCTGTATTTGACATTGTTTTTCTTTTTATTTTACTCCCTGCTTTTTGCATTTTCCTCTCTTTTTTTTTCCTCCCACCCTCCATCCCCATTGTTTATTATTATTTTTGTCTTGTGTTACCTTCTTTCCTTC
>NW_005842128.1:657045-668688 GCF_000455745.1 Alligator sinensis | reverse complement strand
AGCTGTAGCCTCACAGGCTGGGGAAGCTGGCCGAGCAGGTAGGGGATTTTCACGTTCCCTAAATACCCACCTATCAGCTTCCAACAGTGGGACAGACTAGACATTGAGTTTGGAGATTTTCAGATCCTTTGTGTGAGATGATAAACTAATGAGTCCAGTGTAGCTTTATCTAGATATCAACTGTATTGACTATAAGCAGCCTGAATTGACTGTTTATTTCACACTGAGGATAACAAATACCAGATGATTGTCTTTTAATTTTCAAATTCAACTCTTTTCCATTCTTTTATAAACCAACTCAGGTCTTTTTTTTTTTTTTTTTTTTTAATTCTTAGGGCAAAAGAAGTGTGTTTGTTTTTTTTCAAATTAATCTATACTTCAATTAAGTTCTCCACTCAGCACTAGTCTGTTACACTGCTGAGTTTATTAGTAGACTGATAATCACGTCATTAATGGCTAGATAGGATGTTCTATCTTGTGTACTAGAAGCTAAATAGGCTAACATGCATGTGCAGCTGTGTTACTCTTTCTGTCTCGGTGGTGGGTTACTGATCAGTGTTTGTAGAGTAAATATTAATAGCTAGTAACAAATCTTTCCCCCTTTTTGGCATGGAACTTGTCCATCAGTGGAACTTGATAGCAGTGTTCAGTGCTGAATAAATTATGGAATTACCAGCAAACATAGTAGTAGGAAAATAGGGTAGCAATTGGTTCCATTTCTTCTAGCTCTAAATATTTTCCTTATTAGGAATTTCATTGCATTATTTATTTAAAATAAGCTAGAAAACATTGTCACTTGGAACATGACATACACCAAGTAGAAAATCTTTGCAATTAGCGGATGTAGGAGTTCTTGCAAGTGCTCTGTGGTTTTCAATACATGAAGCTGCTGAGAACAGACTTTCCAAAGTTCTAGTATTCCAAAACCAAGTTGTGCTGTTTTTTTAGCTTTCTTCTTGGCTGCAGGGTGTAGGGTATAGTGGGGAAAAAAAGCATGAGATCCTAGTCCTAGAAATCTAGGTTGTATATTGTGATGAGTTTAAGCACTTGGATAAGGGAAAACCATTGTAGGGCACAAAATTGCAGTGCAGCACTGGGCAGAAAGACCAATTAACAAGACTGCATCAGCTCCTTTCATTTTGAAATGAAACCAAAAAAAGGAGCCCGCTTTTACCTGAGTAAATACAATGGCATTAACACATTACAAGTATGCAGTGGGAGGATTAAAAGGAACAGAATAATTGCTTTTAGATCTTCAATCCATACTGGTTCATGTCACGTGCGCTACCTTTAATAACTTTTAGCTTCAACTATGTGCTTTGTTGCATGCGTTGATGAATCTCAGCAAATCATGCTTTACATTCCTGTCCACAAGCTTCTGCCATTAAACTCTCCTCAGCAACTTCAGCATTCTTTTATATGGCAAAACATTTAACATATTTGTATGTATCAATCTGCTAAATATTCAGTTGTTTGAAATCCAGTAATGCTTGTCTTGATATTTGGCTGTTGGGCAGCCTTTTGAAGTTCTTAGAATCCATAAGGTAACAACTGCTACAGGGGTAGGTATGTTTGTAAGTGTCCACCTTTTATATTGCAAGGCTAAGGGTTTTTTTTCCCCCCAGTAAGTTAAAATATGTGTGATCATTTTATTAGCTTAATTAGCAGTCGCACACATTTGCTATTCCTGAACTGCAAATTAACTTTTTGTCTAGTTATCAGGTTCTAACTGGGTAATATTGTTGTTTACAGGGGACATCTGGACCAGATCCAACTACTGTGTATGTAGATATGAGGGCACTGAGACATGACAGGTATGAGCTACATTATTCTCAGTTTTACAATATGCAAATTAGACAGAGGGCATTTCAGGAAAACATATTACAAATACACTTGTCGCCCTGTGAAGGAGTGGTAGTCTATCTCAGATCTAATTATCATTGTTTTTTGCCAACCACCTGAAAAAGGAGTGAATGAATTAACAAATAGTATAACTAGGGTTTCTAAAACAGCATGATGATAAATGTATTGCTTTAAGGGTCTGTAGTTTTCTTTTGTCCAAACATATTTTACATTTGATTAAGCAGTACATATAAGTATTCTACCCAACCCCTCAAAACAGGATTTCCCAGCTTTTTCACTCCAGTCAGGCTTGGTTCATTTTACCTTAGGTCAAATCCAGCTGACTAGAGATTGATAACTAATTAGGTAACCATTTTTTACATTCGGTCTAATGCTTTAACTCAGCTGAGTAGTACAAACTATATGTTGGAACACATTGCTGCTGGCAGGGAGCTCGTGAGTCATTAAACCTAGTCCCTGCCATTGTAGACAACCACAGCATATATAATCCCATTCATACATTTATCCAGTTATATCTTAAAACTTGTTAGGTTTTTTCCCCTGTGAGTCCACACAAAGGATATGAATTAAATCTTTACCAGCTGGAAAATGCTTTGACATGTTCTGTATGGGGAAGAGCTTTCAATTTAAAACGGAATTTCAATTTTTCCAATTTAAAACAAAAATTTTGGGGGAGTGCAAACCCTCTTTGAGAAAATTGTCTCTGTAATTAAAACCAAATTTTCCAGTAAAAAGGTAAATGTGAATATTTTTTAACCCTTTTAATCAATTCTGCTTTTTTCTTTGAAAAAAATTATTAACAGGAACATATCCAAATAGTGTCTTCCTTTCTTTTCTAGTGGGGCACCAGTGGAGAGGTCTTTTCTCTGGCTTGTAAACACTGTGAACTCTGGGGGTATGAACAGTGCATCTCAGGCACCTGCCACACATTACACTTAAGACGCACTTAACCGAGAAGCTTGATTGTGTGGATCATGCATCAGATCCCATCGTGCCTTAAGCTGCACGTCTGGAGGCTCCCTCAGACATATATTCTGTGTAGAGCCTGTAAAGGTTGGGTTGCCCAATTACCCAATGACTATGCAGTACCATGCAAACCTCAGCTGCTGGGACATGTGAGCTGGTTCTTTCACACCGCAGGGTACTCAGCTCTCCCTGAGTGCTCCTCTGATGCACTTCACCACAAATGGCAACTGTAAGGCATAACTCGATTGTTTGAGACTGCTTTATTCCTAATTCATTCATAAAGCATACAACAATCATGATCTTGCATTTTGCATTAAGCAAAGAGGTTGCAAAATTTCCATCAGTGAAAGATTTTAAGTGTAGGTTAGGCAACACTTGTCTAGGATGGTTTAGGCAGGGATGATCTTGGAGTAGGGGGTTAGACTCAGTGACCACCTTCCAGCCCTATTTTCTGTAGTCTAATCTGCCCTATATCTGTTTTGAATGCTTTAATGAGAGGTTGGTATATTTTTCCTAATGTAAATCAGTGAGAGACAGAGCACGGGAGCAGAGCAGACATGGCTTCAGTTCTTAAATAACCTCTTTGATCCTACTTGAGCTTTGTCTACAAAACACTTCCAGGAAGCTGAGTGAATATTCTGGTGGTCAGTCCAGGCTGAGCTCCATGCTGTTGCTATTGTAATATGAACTGAATTGACTAGTTTTGCTGGTCTGTGCATCTCTATACAATTTAGCGATACTTTTGAATACAGTGTAGACATATACATGGATAGCATTGTTCAGGTGTAGGAGAGAGATTTCATTGTGTGACTGTGTTGGAGAGGTGAGTGGGAGAAGAGCCGAGTAAAAGGTGAGGAAATCAAAACTAATTCTTTCTTATTGGTGGTGGAATGGGAACAAAGTTGGATAATTGTTATTGGTTTGAAAGTGTATTGATTCTTGTTACAAGTTGCATGTACTATAACTACCCTAACCATTCACCTTTTTCAGTCTAGTAAGGAAAAGTAAATCCCATTAGAAAGAGCAGGGTGCGCATAGTATTAATCTGTTTTTAGTATCTGAGTATATAGAACATGAAGAGAGATCAGCAGAGTTGGCTTCCTAGATTTTGATAATGTAGCTCTTAATGTGATGGATTTAAGTCTTGGCTCATTTACCTAATACAACTGATTTTGAAATTAGATGCATGGGTCATAAATTGGAGGAGAAAATAACTTTGACAATATCCGTTAAAATTTGCTGCTTGTAACTAGTTTAGTGGAACTGAATGTCACTGTTATTTATCTGTACCCCAAATTAAAAGATTGATGTGCACAGCATAGCAGCAGCCTGAGCCCACCTTTGAATTCTTTTTTACTTCATCTGATCTCAGAAGAACTGGAAGAACATTGCACTCTGAATTGGGCGTTTGTGCTGCTTTTATGTTATCTAAAGTAACTTTTCCTGGATCTGCCATTTAGAATAAAGATGTTATTTAAAATGCTTTTAATCTTTCTCGTGCCTATTTTATAATTGCTAAACAGTTATGCAATTACAGATTTAGTAACTAGTCAGTGAAGTAATTAAGATGACTTGAAAAGTATCTTGGGATCACTGTTTTGGGGGGTTAGAGGGCTATCTTTATTTAACATTGTCAGAACCTGACTCCACAAGTTATATATACCCTTTTTCTCATTGTTTGCCAGTACTTTCTAAAGCCACACTCCATTGTTTAAAGTTTGATACCCTATTTGCCTTGGTATTGCATCTACTTGAAAGTTGTTTTTGTTGTGTTTGTTTTTCACCTAATGACTAATAGACACTGCCTTAAACTATTTATGTTTTTTAAAACTAAAGCAATTATTTGTTTTCCACAAATAAAGAAGATAGCAGATTTTGTCTTACACGTGTGCTGGAAAATTAAGTGAGACTGGTCTGCCTTCTTGAATAGTAATGAGGCGAAAAGTATAACCGTTTGCTTATAGTTGCTGTCTTGACACAACATAACTCCTTTTCTCATTTTTGGATCTCTCCATTAAACTTCAGCTGTGTGTGAAAGAAATACAGATTTGGGGTATGAATAATCATTCAGCCTAGTTACAGTATCTCCAAAAGATTACCTGTTTTCAGTAGCCTTAGGAGTGGCTTGTCTCCCTGTTCCCTGCAAAAATGTCACAAAAACATGTTTCTATAAATCACCATTTCCAATACAATGGGATCCCCTTAAAACTCGTCATAGCACTGAGGCCATTCACACAAAGATAAGTGGTAGTAGTTGAATTCTGCTCTCAGGGTTTCTACCAAAAGCCAAACAGTCTGATCACAACATTACTCCTTCAGGTTCCAAATGAACATTGATTGCGGCATGGTATATGTGGCTTGAGAGGAACCAAAAACTTGATTTCATCCAAACAGCAGGAGCCTGCCATCTAGCCACAGTAAATCTGTATCTTAATGGCACAATGGTGCCATGTTTAGGAATCTTCTTGGGAGCCAGATTCCACCGAGGAAGCTTAAAAAAAATCATATTTGAACCATGAAAATATTCAGTACAGGCATCATTCATAAACCCAGTTTTGAGAGTAGTACTACAAGTCCTGAACCTGATAGCATGACAATACTTTGTTATTCCAACACCACCCAACTGCTTCTCTGCACTGTAAAGTGATCAGCATGGATATGAGCATCTCTATCTTTCATGCTCCCTTTCCTTTCCCTAAAAAAGTTGTTGGCTGAAGAAAATTAGCACCTCACTTTTATATTTCACTTTTATATTTTTTAACTGGCAACAAAAGTAGGGACCTTCCAGTTCAAAAAGAAACTATAGCATTCATATATGTTAATATAATGCAGTGGTTCTTAATCTTGTTAGACTCAAAGCACCCTTTATTAGAATCAAAGCACCCTTTGGAAAAATACCAGCTCTTAGTTTTTTTCACTACAGAAAAATTAATGGAGCAATTCTTCTGTTGCAAAGAACTTAGAAAGACGACAACAGATCAGAATATTTTTAACACTATGGATTCCTCTCCGATGGTTTGAAATTTCTGGGATTATTTTGTGCATTTTGTTCAAACACCTAGCAATGCTAACGTTTGCAATCCCATGGCACTGTTGAAAGGAACTTGCAGCACCCCAGGGAGCTGCAGCACCCTACAGTGATCTAGTGAAACAAGACAGATGTAGCATACCACTGCAGGCAGATAGAACCATGTGTTCTTTTTGTAGCATACAGTGCAGCATTCACTCATAGGCAGAAGTGAATAGGAGATTGATAGAAGCACTGCATGTAATGTAACATAAAGGAGGTCGATCCATTTGACTTGACCATCAGTGATGGAGACCATCCTCCTCTCAGTCACAGTTTCAGAGAGATCTATTCACAGCAGGCAAAAACAAAGATTCAGATGTCTTCATTTCAAGATGGGTACAATGAACCTGTAGAGATGGATATTCTGTCTTCATGGTTGACTGATTTTCAGACATCCAACTTCTAAACCTAGACTTCTAGGAAAACAACACTGACATAGACTGATATAAACAGTCCTTTGGAAGCATTGCATCAAAATGAGGATAGCAAATATAGCCTGTTACATCTTCCATAAGAACTTTTTACTGCAGATTTACTACAATTTCCAATTAGCTACATGGCTGGTTTAGAAATAGCTTTCTAATTCCAGAAAAAAACCTTTCAAAAATTGTTCCTCCAATGTGATAATGAAAATTTAAAATGTTCAGAAGTCTTCTGTAACAGATGATCCCATTTTCAGAGGTCTTCCATAACAGGCATGCTTTGTATTGGCCTTTTAATCTAATTGTATTCAATCTTTAAATACAATATTATGTTTTATATTAATATTTTAATAAAATATACAATTTTATGAACATCTGAAAAAGTCTCAGAAGCTTTGAAACCTTTTCCCCATTTTCTTTCAGAAAGCCAAATTAATTCAAGCAATTTTTGGTTGTAGCTGTAATTGGTCTATGGATGTAGGCAGGCAAAGTTCTTTGGGTAGATATGATCTTTTTTATCAGCTGGTCTAATAAAAGAGATTACATCTATCCAAAGAACCTTGCCTGACAAATTAATTGAAATGTTCTTTTCCTGAAAATGTTTTCATTTCCTACAAAAAGGTATCACTGGAAAGTTATTGACTAGTTCCAGTTATGAGGCATAAGTATCTGGAGACCTGTTGAATTTTTAGCAGCTTTTACCATCAATGAACTGTGACGCATATCCTAGAAAGATAATATGCCCCAATATTTTCATTTTCATAACATTCTGTCCATGGCCAAAAGGCAATATGGAAAAAGCTCCAATGCAACCTTGATCGAAGCTTCCTCCTCTTTTTTTTTCCTTTGGGAAGGGGGTGGGGGGGTTGTTTTTTCAAAAGGATTAAAGATGCATGAAAATAGTTGAGGTGCTTGAGTTCCTTCTATCTAAAATATGCATATACTTCAAAAGAACTTCAAAATGATTCTGTATCTAGATAGGTCATTTGGTTAACTTCTGTGGCTATTTTTGGGTGCTTATGGAATATAAGGTAAGACCTTGTTACACTGTAATTTTGGGTGGCTCCTGGAGCTCTTAACCCCTGGATTGTCTGCACATTAACACCTGAAACTAGTTCTAAACACGTTACTTGGGTCAAAGTTATGCCACTCCAGGACAGGATTATCTCTGATCTGTGTTACCCAGCATGTGTTACACTAAGGTGTGACCACTCTAGGCTAAACCTTAGTGTAAACACCCCACCCACTCCCTGCCCCACTGGCCCAGCTCGAGCTCCCTGCCGCACTTCCCTCCCAGCTTACTTGTTTGTGGTTGCCTGTGCTGTCTGTCCCAGGGTAGCAGGCAGGGAAGGGTTAACCTGCCTGCTCAGCTGCCACTGACCCTGGATGTGGGGGCAGGGAGGGGGCAGGAGGCAAGTCCAGAATGGTTGTGGGGGAAGATATACTTATCTTTCAGTTCTCTTGAACAAGTGACAACTCCAAACCAGAGCTAGCACAAATACTGATCAACATTTGTGTGGCTTACAATGTAAGGTGTAACATTACAGAGGCGGGCAATTATTTCGGGTGGAGGGCTGCTTGCTGTTTTGGCAACCCATCGAGGGCCATGTGACAGGCAGCCAGGGGCAGCTAAATATTAATTTTCTTAATGTTTTAGATAGAATGGCCTGGTGGGCCGCATCCAGCCCATGGGCCGCATTTTGCCCACCCCTGTGTAACAAGATCCGTAGACTGCAGATAGTCTCAGTGTCAGAAATAACACTTAAACTTGTTTGTACATGTAGAAATGTATTCATTTTTGTTTCCTTTTTTTTTTGCATAGATTAAAAAAATGAAAATACTAGAGGATTACAATTTTGGCTATCCTAAGTTTTTATAAAATTTGTAGTAAACTATTTGGTGTAATCATTCCTCCCACTTATTCTGATTATACCTGGCCAAGAAGCAGTCCTTAAAAGGTTTACTGAACTGACCATACCTGTTCATCTGGTATATATTATGTACAAAATTCTACAAGAATATAGGTTCCCAACCATATAAATAAAGCTCTCCTCATTTTTCTTCAATTAAAGGATAACTTTGCTGGATAGAAGGCAGGCTTCCTTACCTCTCTGTTCTCTATTTCTCCCCCCAGTTCCTAATTTTGAATCCCAGGATCCCTTCCTCCCATTTCAAATTCTCATATGAAAAAACCCTGTTGTTGTGTCTTTGTTTAGCCAAATGTGGAATAGAATGAATTCTCACATCAGCCTGTCAATAGTCATAGCTGCTCAGACTTTCATGGTGATATCAGTGATAACTGACACTGATCAGGGGTTGGACTCTAAATCTGGGGAACTGAGAAATATAACAGGAGTAGTTAGGTTTTTTCTGTTCTTTAAAAATCTGATTATCACTTGTACTCTAGTAAATGGGGAGGTGACTTTCTCTCTCTGATATATTCATATTCTATGTTTAAAATGTATTACTGTGCTTCTGACTTCGTACTGTATGTGTTCACAGCAGGAGCCCTGTCAACTTATGCAGTTACTAATTTCTTCACAGAAATAAACTAAGGGACCACCATGACCAGCCATGAGTTTGGTAGATTGGTCCTTTGAATTTAATGCTAAATCTGTGTCTTGTTTTTGTGGTTTGGAGGTCTGCAGCATCCAAATAATTTTACATTTCAGAAGATTTAAGGAGAACATTGTCTCCTTGACCAAGAAAATGTATAATTATAAAAATTCTAAATCTGACATTGAGCAATAAGCAAAGTATGAAATTGCAGTGTTTTGAAGAGACTTGAAAATTGTTACTTTTTATAGATGTTACAAACATACCCTAACATTTACAATACGTAAAATTCAATCAAATTTGATAGAATTCAAATTCTATCGAAAATAATTGGCCAAACCTTTGGATTTATTAAAACATTCAAGTATCTCAGCCTTCACTCAGGAAAAATATAGCTTTCTATCATTGTTATCAAATCTTTAGGTTGCTCCTCCAAGTTATAGTTCATAGATTTCATAGACATCAGGGCTGGAAGGGACCTCGGAAGATCATTGAGTCCAGCCCCCCGTCCAAAGGGCAGGAAGTCAGCTGGGGTCATAGGATCCCAGCAAGATAAGCATCCAGTTTCATCTTGAAGGTGTTCAATGAAGGCGCTTGAACCACCTCTGGTGGCAGGCTATTCCAGACCTTGGGGGCTCGGACAGTAAAGAAGTTCTTCCTTATGTCCAGCCTGAAACAATCTTGAAGTAGTTTGTGACCATTCGACCTCGTCATCCCTTGGGGCGCTCTGGTGAACAAACGTTCCCCCAGATGCTGGTGGTCACCCCTGATAAACTTGTAGGTGGCCATCAGATCACCCCTGAGCCTGCGCTTTTCCAGGCTAAAGAGCCCCAGGGCTCTCAGCCTGTCATCGTAGGGTCTGCTTCCCTGACCGCTGATCATGCGCGTGGCTCTTCTCTGGACTCTCTCAAGCTTCTCCACATCCTTTTTGAATTGTGTAGCCCAAAACTGGACACAGTACTCCAGCTGAGGCCTCACTAAGGCCGAGTACAGGGGGAGAATGACGTCCCGGGATTTGCTTGAGAAGCATCTATGGATGCAAGCCAGCGTTTTGGTCGCTAGTTAAATTTTCAGTATATACAGTTAGTTTACAGTAAACATAAAATCTATAGGAAGTTTCTTGCCAGTTCTAGAACATTTTGAAACTATCCGCCCAGAAAACTAAAACGACATTAGTTTTATAGATTCATAGATTGTAAGGCTGGAAGGGACCTTGGAAGATCATCAGGTTCAGCCCCCTGCACCAAGCAGGAAAGGTAACTGGGGGTCAGGTGACCCCAGCAAGGTGACTGTCTAGTCTCCTCTTGAAGATTTCCAGGTTAGGTGATTGCACCACCTCTGGAGGGAGCTTATTCCGCAGTCTGGATATCCTGACTGAAGAAGTTTTTCCTAATGTTGAGCCTAAATCTGTCTTCCAGGAGTTTGTGGCCATTACTCCTGGTTTTCCCCTCAGGTGCCCTGGTGAACAGTTGCTCACTGAGCCCTTGATATACTACCCTAGTGTAGCAGTAAGCTGCTACCAGGTCCCCTCTCAGCCGCCTTTTCCTCAGGCTGAAGAGTCCCAGGTCCCTCAGCCTTTCCTTGTATGACTTGCCATGCAAGACTGATCATACGGGTGGCTCTTCTTTGGACTCTCTCAAGCTTGTCCACGTCCTTGTTAAAGTGCGGTGCCCAGAACTGGACACAGTACTCCAGCTGCGGTCTCACCAGTGATGAATAGAGCAGAAGAATCCCCCCCTTGGCTTTGCTGGAGATGCACTGACTAAGGCATGCCACAATATTATTTGCCCTGCTGGCTACAGCATCGCACTTCTAGCTCATATTCATACTGTGGTCTATTATTACCCCCAGGTCTCTTTCCTTTGTTGTTTTAGTCATTTTGGTGCCACCAAGCCTGTAGGTGTGTTGGGGGTTGCTTGTCCCAAGGTGAAAGACTACATTTCTCAACGTTGAACTTCATCAGATCCCGATTCGCCCAACTTGCTAACCTGTCTAGGTCCACCTGTATCTGTAGCCTATCTTCAAGTAGGACTACGCTCCCCAATAACTTGATGTTGTTCACGAACTTGGCTAGTGAGCTGTTCACCCCCACATGCAAATTGTTAATAAACATGTTGAAAAGTACTGGACCGAGCACTGACCTCTGCAGGACACCACTGCCCACTTCTCACCAGGATGACACAGATCCATTCACTACAACTCTCTGGGTTCTATCCTGCAGCCAGTTTCTCACCCACCTGACTGTCTCGGAGTTAAGCCCACAATCCTCCAATTTTCTTGTGAGGACATTGTGGGATACTAGATCAAAGGCCTTTTGGAAATCAAGGTATACAATGTCAACCTCCTCTCTTGTGCCCAGGTGGCGAGTTACCTGGTCATAGAAGGAGATGAGGTTGGTAAGGCAAGACATGCCCATGAAGAAGCCATACTGGCTATCCTTGAGAATCTTACCTTCTGCACTCTTATCGCAGATAGACTCCCTGATGAACTTTTCTAGGATTTTCCCTAGGATGGAAGTTAAGCTAGGTCCTCCCTCCTGCCCTTCTTATGGATGGGCACATCACTGGCCCCCTTCCAGTCCTCAGTGACTTCTCCAGATGCCACGAGTTGTGGAAGAGTTTTGCCAGGATTTCCGCAATAACATCAGCCAGCTCCTTCAGCACTCTCAAATGAAGATCATCTGGTCCCACTGACGTGTATGCATCTAATTTTTTTAATTGGTCATACACCAATTCTACGGCAATAGTAGGAAGACGATTATTCCTG
>NW_005842128.1:655534-657035 GCF_000455745.1 Alligator sinensis | reverse complement strand
GCTGTGCTCATCCTCTACTCTATCTGGTGTGGTTTTCCCCTTGGTTCAGTGAAAGACCGAGGCAAAATACCCATTCAGGAGTTCAGCTTTCTCCTGGGTGCCAGTAACTAGCTCTCCTGAGTCGGTAAGCAATGACCCCACACTCCATTATCCAACAGGGAAGTTCCTCTGGTTCCTACACAAAGGTCTTAAGTACTTTCTTACTTTAGAAGGTTTATCTTCAAGAATATTAGCTATCTTATCTTCCAGGACCTGGAGGGCATCATAAAATGGAAGTCTTAATTCACCTAAAACTTGGTGGCTTAACCAGCCACTATGCAAATATGCTGTATGTATGTGTTTTGCAAATGCTTAGCCAGGTGTTGGGCAGATAGATTTCATTTTAATCAGGGCAGGAAGCTACAGTTGACGATAAAGGATAACAGCCCTAAGGGCAACTTTTCAGGGGAAATAAAGCATTAGAAAGTGGAAAACCTGGGTAGGCCTCCTTTTTTTTCTCCCAGAACTCTTTTTTTTTTTCTACCACAGATACTCAGAGACATGTATAGCTCTGATCACATTATAGTGATTTTTAGTGGGCCTGGGCTTTTGCTTGGGGCCCTTCAAAGTCTTCTGCAGAGCAGCCCAAGTAAGTGAAATGTGTTCTTCACCCACTTTTGGGGCCTCCGGCTGAGACTTCATAGTCTTTCCTTTCAATACCTTTTAGGCTGCCAAAAAGACCTCCACAGATACAGACAGATGTATCAGAATTGGAGCAGAGTTGCATTATTGAAAAGGGTGGTATAGGTGAGTGCACATGTTCAGTGGGATAAGTTAAACATTCTCCTATTTTTTGCTTCTGTAGCTTAACAAATGCTCTACAGGAGTTAGATATTCTGCTAGAATGAATAGTAGTGAAACAGGAAGGTCAGCCTTGGGTTTTGGGGTTTCCTTGTGTTGTAATCTGAGGGCTTCTGACACCCTTAATCAGACTTTAATTACATTACAAATACAGTAGCCTTTAGAGATTAGAAGAGAGAGAAGGCTGGTCGTCTGTTGTTCACACCAAAAAGAAGACTAAGTATTAGATTTGTAGGACTAGATGTGTTTGTCATTCTGAATGCACTTATTTGAAAGTGTGGTTTTGTGTAAAGGTTGAAAAATTTCTCTTCTATTCATAAAAATAATTGTCTCAAGCCTTTCATATTAGAGTTTATTAATCTTTTCTTTGTTCCCTTTTCATTCATTTTCAATTTTACCCCATACAGAGATTAGAAAATAATAAGGCAGGTTGACAGGTTTTTCAAAGCTGATTTATCTGCTCTTTCAAGATCAAGCCTTCCATTTCTAGCAACTGTACTCACATCTCGGACATTATCCAGTGAACTGTAGGAGCACAAGGACAAAATCTATTGTAAACCATACACTTAGAGGCTCTCATAGTTACTCCAGTTTGTATGGAAACTTTGTTTTCCTCATTTTAAGAACGTACTGCAGTAATACCAGAAAAGGAGCCTCTTAG
>NW_005842128.1:614782-655503 GCF_000455745.1 Alligator sinensis | reverse complement strand
AGGGAAAGAAGAAAACAAGAAACATTTGTGTAAATCAGTCAACACATAGTATGTTTGTTTTTCCAGCCTTTTGACAGGGTTACAGGACAGTGTCATCTGTAATCTAAAGAAAAACACCTGTTTTTCAGGACTAAAAACAAAATTATTTAAAGAATAGATTTATGGTGCTCTAGTTTAAAACTTGGTCCAAGTTTTTTTTTCTAGAGAGTTAGCCATAGATTAAGATAAAATACCAACTGTAGGTTCTGGTATGTCTAATACAGTATACTACATTTGTCTTCATTGTGATTACTTTTACTTTCCACCCAGTTTTTATTTTTCCTTTTCCATAGCATAGCGTGCCCTCACTGCAGAATCACAACAGCCATTCACCCCAAGTTGCCAGTTCGTTTCCATGAGTAATTTAGCAATGGGTGTTATGCTAGTGGTTTCCCCTGGGGGAATGCAGTGCAACATATTCAAGCTGCTCCGGCCACCTTTTACTGACAGTGTTGCTAGTTGTTGGTATGCGGCAAGATTTGCGTGGGAGGTCTAAGTAACTATAAAAGATTCCTACATTTATTTTAAAACACTCGTTATTTTAAGAATATTACAGATACCCCAGTTTCTTAAATAGCAATTTAATTCATGATAAAAAACAACAACTGGAGTTATAGATCCCAGAAGCACCCAAAAATGGCTGGCCTGGGCCCTCATACAATGGCTCATTGTAGTGGAAACTCTCTGGAAGACTAGGCTAATCTCTTCCAAAAAGTTTCTTGCAAAGACTGTGTACTCTGTACAGTGCCCAATATGGAGTGTGGGGGTCCCTGCATTGCTATGGTTTTCTTCAGAAATTTAGCTTTCATTAACTGACAATAAACTCTGCATTTTAGACGGACATGCACAATGCACAGTGTCTTGATCTGCACATTTGATCTATTTGCAGTTTCTGAAAGTTGTGGTAAGATGGTGAAGAAAAGTGACAGTGACTTCACAAATCAGACCTTGAGGAAGGTCTTAATGTATTAATGTTCTACTGGGAAAGTATTGTCAAAGTGCCTCGGTTTTTATTAAAGGCAAATAAAGCATCTTCCAATATATGCAAAGCTACCAAAACACCAGTATTTGTTTTTTATGAAAGTCATCTATATTTTGAACGTTGTTTTTCTCAGCCATACCTGTGAAGGTGAAAGATTAATAAACACTGATATACCACACATTTAAAAAGAACCCAAACTGAAACAAAACAACACCCACTGTATTTGTATTAGTGTTACTTAAAAGCCACAACCAATTTCACATGTGCTGTGGCCACCCTACAGCACATGTGCCACACGTGGCATGGGCAGATCAGAGAGAGAACAGGCAGCACAAATTGCGTCAGGAACCAGAAAGCAGAGCAGTAGATGAGGCAGGGTACACGAGGAAAGCAGAACAGGAAATTGGGCAGGGAGCACAGAGTAGGGTGCAAAAAGCAGAGCAGCAGATCAAGGGGATTGGAGTGGCACTTAGGGACAGCACAAAACTAATTTGTGGCATGCCTGCCAAAAAGGTTGGCCCCCACTGACCAAGATCATGATAGGTACCGTAAAAGCAAACTCTGCTGTGAAAAAGCTTATATTCTAAATAGAAAAGCTAGAGATTAGGAGACAGGAGAATTACCCCTGCTCTGCAAAAAGGAATTTGAGGAGCCAAGAAAAGAAATGGCTTACTTGAGTCCACACAGCAGTGCTGCAGCAGAGCCAGGAAAAGGACCAAAATCTTCTCCACTCCAGTTTCAGCCACAGCTGTTTGTCTATTATGGCATCTGGATGATTTGGGCTTGCAAATAATGAAAAGTAATGTTGCTTCAGTCTTCATTTTAAGGCTGAAATGTACAGGCAAAACACACTATTTGATATATTTTGTAGGTATGTTGGGTAAAATTGCTTCATACTACTTTATTATTATTCCTGAATTTTCTGTGCCTCTTATTTCTGGTATTTCCTGTGCCTCTTTGTCTTCTTGTAGTCTCTGAAAACCTGTTTAACTTTTCCAGTTTCACTGTAATCAGTAATGATCCAGATCTGATTCTTTGATAGAACTTCTTGTGAGCTTGTGACATTTCTTCTAGAAATATTTCTCTAGTAGTTTTATGTCTTATGTCATATGGATAGGGACCTACCCATTTTGTGGATTGTATGAGAGCCGGCATTGCCTGCAAAATCCAGACAGTGCCTGTGAAATCCACAGAATCTGTGAAATCAGCAGGGTGGGACGACACAAAAGTGACCAAGCACTGCAGCAGCTCATCGGGGTGGGGAAGGTGGGGAGGAGAGGGCTTACATTTAACGGGCTCTCAGCAGGATGGCTGCCACCCCCACCTCTTGCCATGGATTGGTTGCAACGGCCACTTATGTGGCCCTGCCCCTCCACCAATCAGCAGCAAGAGGAAGTGCTGCATGATGGACAGCCCTCATAGCCAATCAGCAGTGAGGGAATAGATCACATGACAGGCAGCCTCTGAAGCCAATCAGCAGCAGTGAGAGGTGGCCACTGGGTCCCCTCAGTCAATCATAGGCATGAGGGGCATGCTGTGCTCCACCTGTGAAATGGCTGCTCAAACCCATGTTCTGCTTGTGAAATCAGGACAGCAGTCCCCATGAATTAGGTAGGTCCCTACATATTGAGGTTCAAGAGCTGCTCATATTTGCTGGCTCATGTCGCTGATAATTCCTCAGTCACTTATCCCATTCATTTCCCCTTCCAGTCTTGTTTTTCTTTACCTGTTATCTGAACTATTCCTGCAGTGCAGGGTTGCGGGCGACCAAACATGATCTGGGGAAAGTCTTTCTTCCACTCTGGAAATCCCCACTTCTCTAAATTTTTCAAACTAGCTCTTAGTAGTTGTTATTGACCTTTCACTGTGGAAGGAAGAGCATCTTTCACTTTTTCCTTCTTAGGTAGCCTTGGATTTGCATGGTATGAAAACAGAAATAGAGAGATTTAAATATCTTGATATTTAAGGAATGTTGTTTGGATTATCAGTCCATGAAAGTATCCGTATTACAATGGTTAGTTTCAGTTTGGTGTGAGAGAAATTGTCAAGCCTGTAATTCTCACGGTTGGAGGGAGGAGGCAGTTCTTTCATTGTAGCTACAGCTGGATGGAATAAGGCAAACAACATGCACATGCTGGGGAATATAAAGGAAGAAAATGAAACAAATACATTGTCTAAAATATAAACACTATATATATTTCTAAAATATCAGTTTTGTAACTGCATCATATACTGCTTAGCTTTCTGTAAGCTTTGTCGCAGAAAAATTTTTGCACATATCCTCTTCAGTTAATGAGGAAATACCATACTTAAGTGATTAAATTCAAGAAATCACAAATGTTAGGAGGAACAAAGCACGTGGGACCACTGATCTGAAAGCAGGTTTAACAAGTAGAAAGAACAAGAATCATTTAGGGCCTTGAAGGGTAGGCCAAGAAGTTGGAACTTAACATTATGGAAATGCAGTTCCTCAAAACACAAGCCCTGTCAGTAGCATAGGAACGTAGAACTGGAAGGGACCTCACAAGGTCATCTAGTCCAGCCCTCTGCTCAAGGCAGGATCATCCCTGACTAAACCATCCCAGCCAAGTTGTCTAACCTGTGCTTGAAAACTTCCAAGGATGGAGATTCCACAACTTCTCTAGATTGCCTTTTCCGATGTCTGGCCATTTTAGTCAGAAAGTTCCTTTTTATCTGCAATCTAAATTTTCCCTGCTGCAGCTTGAGGCCATTGCTCTTAATCCTGTCCCTACAACCACAGAGTAGAGCCCACCTCCATCCTCTCTATAATCACCCTTCAGGTATCTGAAGACTGTTATAACATCTCCCCCGCAGTCTTCTCTCTTCCAGACTAAATAACCCTTGTTCTTTCAGACTTTCCTTGTAAGTCATGGTCAAGGAATGGGTAAATTTAGGCCTTTTATCTGAGCTGTTTTGAATGAGGGGAAACACAAACAATGAAGAGCAACTCTTTAATGTTGTATACCAGGGATAGGCAACATCTGGCCCATGGGTTGGATCGGGCCCACTGTGGACTCCATTTCCCAGCATCCCCTGCCCACGTCTCTGTGGCTGGTTTCCATGGAGACCCCAGGGGCAGCAGGGCCATGACAGCATGGTACCAAGGTTTCCATGGAGCCTGGCCCCAGCAGCACTGGCAAGGCGTGCAGCTGGGTGGGGGCTGGGACCTTGTGGTGGTGACAGCGTGGTCTAGAGCCAGGGCAGAGCTGCGATCCACTGCTGCTCACATGCCCTGAGCAGGGGCATGCAGGCAGTGGATTGCGGCTCTGCCCTGGCTCTGGACCATGGTGTCACCACTGCAAGATCCCAGGCCTAGCCCTGGAGCAGTTCCCTGCCCAGCCACACACCCTGCCAGGGTTGCTGGGGCTGGTCTCCATGGAAACCCTGGCCCCATGCTGCCACGGTGCTGCTGCTCCTGGGTTCTCTGTGAAAACAGAGTACAGTGACTTGGGCAAGGGCTGCTGGCAAATGAAGTCTGGCCACCAGCCAGATTCGCCATTTTGCCCACCCCTGTTGTATACAGAGGTGCACCTAGGCATAATAAGCCAGAAGTCAGAAAAAAAGGAATATTATTTTATGCCAAATATTGTACGTAAAACTTTCTGAGAATGAAATATATTAGACTGAGGAACAGTCTTTAAGTGAAGTGGAAGAAGCCCAGTCATTGCAGACATTTTAAACAAGATTAGACCAAGCATAAGAAATGTACTTCATAGAATACTTTTTCTTCGGTTGGGAGATAGACTTAGCTTAGCCCTATAGTCTTTTTCCACCCATTTCAGAATAATATTATCTCAAGGCTGTCTCCATATAATTACAGAGTAGTGTAGGGATGCTTTTCCCACTAGCGACAGAGCATCAGTGATTAGTAGTAACTACACCAACCACCTAGGACCTTTATATTAGTTCAGCACAATACTTAACAGCTTCTCTGACAAATTCTCTGTGTCTGTGATCGAAATTGGTGGGGATACTAGCAAGCTACAAAATACATCTTGGTAGATTTTTCATCACTGACACCATGGGCAGATCTAGGATTTTGAAAAGTGGGGTGCACATAGTAAAGTGCAATATAACATATAACACAAAACACGTTTTTCTCCAGGTAAAAAAGAAATCAGTAGCTTTACTAATATGCTTGGAGCCTAGGATTAAATTTTTCAGTTTAAGATTGATGCAAAAACAAGTGTCATTCCATCGGAATGAGTTAAAGACAATCTGCGGGCCTTGAGATACAAGCTACATTACCGGGAGCAGCTAACATTCAGCAGAATTGCAGAACAAAGCTTGATTAGTAGGCCATCAAGCCCACTGAACAGAAGAGAGGGTCAGTAACACGTGTGGAATGAAGAGCTTAGAACGGGGTAGGCAGCCCCCAGCATGGGTGCCAGAGCATGGCACATGAAGGCATTTTGGTTGGCACGTGGGCCTTGGGGCAGGACAGCAGGGAAGGGGCTGGGGCTGCACTGCCATAACAAGGATTGGGCCCCTTGTGCCCCCCTGCTGTCTGCCCCTGGCATGCCAGTATCTTACAAGTTCTCGTTGTGTGTATTTTGGCATGCTTCCCTTTGGCACTTTTTGGCATTGCCCACCCCTGGTTTAGAAAGAATTAAGTACATTTTAATGAGCCATGAAGTTAATTAACTTCCTCGCTGCTGTCTGAATAGAAATGCTGCTTCCACTTCCAGGAAGTTGTCTTTAAATTTTGGGTGAAGCAAAAATCAAAGGGGGGTGTGACTGTACCAGTGTAGTCCCCTTGGATCCAGCCCTGACTGAGAGACCTGTAGGGGAAAAAGGAGACTAGAAATGAGGATGGGAAGAGAGGGAAGGAAGGAACAAGTTATATAATGGTAACTACTTTCCTGTTTCACAGTAGAAAAGCAGGGCTATAATGTCATGCTTGCTCATTTCATTCTGCAAATTGATCTTCCTACTCTGCGATTACAAGTGTAAGTGAGAAAAAAATCTGTATTTTAAAATGTATCCGTTCTACAGTCCCCTTTCAAGATCTTTTATTTTAACTTGGAATATATAGGCAGCTCCCTGAATTTGAACTAGAAATTCAAACACATCATGAGCTTTAGATTTTTTCTTTAATAGGTTAATTATAAAGACCCACTCTGTTTCTTTGACAATACCTGCCAGTAGAAATTAAGTTTTAAAGAAATGACACTATTTCCAGATAGAATCACTGTGAGGCATAATTGCTTGTGGCTGTGCTGCCACATTAACCTTTCCTGCTACTTATTTCATAAATATCTTGGGAGTATAAATATTTGGAAAAAGAACTACCCTGGTTATCATAAACTGAAAAGAGATGAGTTCATCTGTTAATACAGTAACTGATTCTTGCATTGATGAGCTGTTGCAGAAACATTAGTTTCAGAAGTGTAACCCAAACTATGCTGTACAACGGCTGCTCGTGTTACTAAACCTATTTGCCTTGCTGTGATAATAGTGATAGTGCCTGAAGAAAGAGAGAGTAAACAACTTTTTAGACACTTCTGTGCCGTGTGTTTTTGTGGAATAATTGAAATCTCTAATCTTTTTAAATCATGTTATTAATTTGGAGTGAGGAAGAACTAATGTGAACCTGTGACTATTGTAACTTAAAATTTATAACAAAATAATTCATAAATGCTGTGCACTTTGTTTTGGGGGGCTTTCTGTTTGGTTGATTGTTTTTTAATGCCACTAATAGTGAGGTCTCTTCCTTGAATTTTACATTTTTACCATAGGTGAAAAAAATATATTGAAAATCAGGGCCCCGATACTGTAAACACTTGAGAACAGATACTTGACTTTATGCAACTGAATTTTCACATGAAGTAAATAAGACTACTTGTGCCCTTAAAATGATGCATGTGCCTGAGAACTTGCTACATCAGAGGCTAAAGTTTAACTTTTATTAAGAATCGAAACTGTTTCAGTATTAGCAATGAAAAGATTGTTTTAAACTTTAAACATATAGTCAGTAATTATAGTGTACTTCACACAGATCAACATTCATAAAAATACTGACCTAAAATTGTCTTTAGCAGTTTATGGCTATAAAATGGGAAGAAAGTAAACTGGTAACATGAAATAAAAGGTTTTAATTAGTCTAAGTTTGAAATTGAGAAAAAAAAACCCCATCCAGCAGGATTTTAACAGAATCAGAAACTGAAAAAACATTCGGGATTCTGATGTGCTCAGTAAACTCAGATGTGAGGGCAAGAAATTAAAAAAAAAAATTGAATTGAAAAAATCAGATAGCAAGAATAGGAATAAAATGGAAGACAAGAATGATTAAAGAGGAAGTAAGAGAGGCAGCCATAGGAAGGCTTTAAAAAAATCAAAGGATCATAGAAAATTAGGGATGGAAAGGACCTCAGGAGGTCATCTAGTCCAACCCCATGCTCAAAGCAGGACCATCCCCAACTAGATCATCCCAGCCAAGCCTTTGTCTAGCCAGATTTTGAAAACCTTCAAGGATGAAGCTTCCACCACCTCTCTGGGTAACTGGTTCCAGCATTTTACTACCCTCCTGGTGAGAAAATTCTTCCTAATATCTAACGTAGATTTCATTTGCTGCAGCTTGAGACCGTTGCTCCTTGTTCTGTCATCTGCCACCACTGAGAACAGTCTAGCTTCATCTTCTTTCGAACCTCCCTTCAGGTAGTTGAAGGCTGCTATTAAGTCCTCTCTGTTTCCTCTTCTCTAGACTAAATAAGCCCAGTTCCCTCAGTCTTTCCTCAGAAGTCATTTCCCCAAGCCCCCTCACCATTTTTGTCACCCTCTGCTGCACTCTCTGTAATTTGTCCAAATCCTTTCTGTAGTGGGGGGCCCAAAACTGAACATGGTACTCCAGATGTGGCCTCACCAGTGCTGAATAAAGGGGAATAATCACTTCAAGTGACCTACTGGCAACACACCTACCAATGCAGGTAGGTATGCCATTAGCCTTCTTGGCAACAAGGACACGCTGCTGGCTCATATTCAGCTTATTGTCCACTGTAACCCCCAGGTCCTTTTCTGCAGAGCTGCTGCCCAGCCAGTCAGCCCCCAGCCTGTAGTGGCGCATGGGATTGTTCTGTCCTAAGTGCAGGACTTTGCACTTGTCCTTACTGAACCTCATGAGATTTCTTTTGGCCCAATCCTCCCATTTGTCTAGGTCACTCTGAATCCTAGCCCTACCCTCCAACGTATCTACTACCCCCTCTCAGCTTGGTGTCATCTGCAGACTTGCTGAGGGTGCACTCTATGCCGTCTTCCAGGTAATTGATGGAGACATTGAACAAAACCGGTCCCAGGAGCAACGTCTGGGGCACTCCACTTGATACTGGCTGACAACTAGACATCAAGCCATTGATTAGTACTCTGAGCCCAATGCTCCAGCCAGTTTTCTATCCACCTTACGGACCATTTATCCAGCCCGTACTTCCTTCGCTTGCTTGCGAGAATGTTGTGGGAAACTGTACCATGTAAACGTTATAGGGAAAGCAATGCAGATGGAATCTTGTCATTGGCGGGTGTCTATAGGCTCTTCGATATGATATCCTCAGGTTCCTGGCTCATGTATCTAGCTGTACTGAAAAAAATGGATTATACTACTGATTTCACTGGGACCTATTGTTGCCTTAGTTATTAAATCTAATTCCTTTTTTAGTTCTTGGTCAGTATTAAACTGTAATATACCTTTTTTGTTCATCAAGGTTGCTGTTTCATTGTAGACATCCTTTCCTAATACACATAGATATTGGGTGTACTCTTGTTCTCGCTAAGACAGTCCTATAGATGACAGTATTTTCAGTGATTCATTTTCATGGTCACTTCATTAAATGTTTACATTTATAATTGCTTTATATTTACCATATTTACACAAACATAAGGTGAGGTTTTTTTCCCCAATTGGCATGGTGGGGAAAGCCCCTCATCTTATATTTGCATACAAGAGAACCTTCCTCATTAAATACACTGCCAATCGTTAAAGGGGCACAGTATTGGAAGCCAAAAAAAAAAAACCTGTCTCATTACAGTGGAAGAAACATGGCAAGAGACCAATATGACTGCTCAAAGAGCTTCTAAAATGCTTGAAATGCAAAAGGAAAGCACATAAGCAATGGATGAATGGGTGGGTCACTGAGGAAGCAGTGGGTCCTCTGTTAAGAAGCCAGGTGGAATCCCTAACACAAGATAAAAAGAAGGTGGGGTTACTCAACAGCTACTTTGCCTCAGTCTTCACAAAAAATTTAAGCTGCCAGACACCTAATAGGGATTATCTGGATAAGGAAGGGGGCAAACTGAGGGTGGAGATAACAAAAGAGATGGTTAGAGAGCTTTTGTTGGGTCTGAATGAATTCAAGTTAGCATAGCTGCATGAGCTTTATTCCAGGGTCCTGAAGGGGCTGGCAGAGGAGATCTCCGAGCCGTTGGCCATGATCTTCATGAAGTTGTGGGAGACCGGCCGAGTACCAGAGGTCTGGAAAAAGGCCAGTGTAGTGCCCCTCTGAAAAGTCTTCACTCTAAAAAAAAAAAAAAATGCAACTTCTGACCTAGCCTCACTCCAACACCTGGACAGTTACTGGAGCCACATCCTAAGGAAGGCCATTTACAAGCATCTGGAGAAAGAAAAGCTGATCACAAGCAGCCAGTATGTACATATGAAAAGCAAAACATGTCAAACAAACCTGATCTCCGTCTTTGACAAAGTAACTACTTATGTGGATGAAGGGAATACTGTGGCTGTAGTGGATCTGGACTTCCTCAAGGCTTTTGACAAGATCCTGTGCAACCTGTTCATAAACAAATTGGAGAAATGTGGGCTGGATAAAACTACTACAAGACGGATAACTAGCTGAATAGCTGCAAGCAAAGGATAATTATTAACAAGTCCATATCAGAAAGTCAGGAGGTGTTGAGTGGAGTCCCACAGAGGTGGGCCCAGTACTGTTCAACATGTTTATTGATGATTTGGATGCTGGCATAGAAAGCTTCTTAAGCAAGTTTGCAGACAACACAAAACTGGGGAGGATTGTGAACACACTGGAGGATTCAAGTGCAGGTCAGAAGGATCTTAACAGATTGGAAAGTTGGGCTAGAGCTAACAGGATGAAGTTCAATGTGGACAAATGCAAGGTGCTACACCTGAGGAGAAATATTCAAAAATACAAATACAAAATGGGAGACATCTGGCTGGATGACAGCTCTGTGGAAAAAGACTTGGGAGTCTTGGTAGACCACAGACTTAATATGAGTCTTCAGTGCAATGTGGTTTCACAAAAGGCAAATGCAGTTTTGGGCTGCATCAATAGAAGGATTAGGTGAAAGGCACGGGAGGTGATAGTGCCACTTGGCACTGGTTAGGCCTCATCTGGAGTAGTGTGTGCAGTCCTGGGCTCCACATTTTAAAAGAGGATATAGAGAAGTTAGAGAGGGTTCAGAGGAAGGAACAAAGATGACTAAGGGGTTGAATGGCAAGTCATGTGGATAGAGGCTAAAGAAGCCAGGCATGTTTAGCTTGCGGAAAAGGTGCTTAAGAGGGGACATGATAGCAGCCTTCAAATACTTGAAGGGCTGCCATAAAGAAGAGGGAAAGCACCTTTTCTCTTTTGCTGCAGAGAAGAGGAAGCAGACCAATGGCTTGAAGTTGCAGCAGCGTAAATTTAGATTGGATCGGGGAAAACCTCTTCACTGTGAGAACAGTGAGGCAGTGGAATAGGTGGACTAGGGAAGTTGTGGACTCCCCGGCTCTGGAGGTGTTCAAGAAGAGGTTGCATGGCCGGTGGTCAGGGATGATCTAGGGGTAGCAATGCCTATTTTTTTACCATGGATATTTCCCATGCTCTTAGGCTTTGTTGGTTGCTCCTGCTCCTCTCCCTTTTTTCTGTTGTGTCAGGGTGCTTTTAAACCTCCCCAGAGGCACTGGGTGTTGGCTACAGCTAAGGCAGGGGACTTGAACTGGGGTGTGCTGATTCTCCTGGTAGGAGCAAAGCTGGAGGTTCCTGGCTAGAGGGTCTTGCCCCTCCACTCAGAGTCAGACTGATCGCTGTATTTGGGGTCAAGAAGGAATTTTACACCATGGGGTGGGGGGAGGGGCGTGTAGCCTTCTACCTGGGGCCTCTTGAGCGTATATTGACAACATTTTATAAAAACAAGATACTGGCTGCTGTGGATCCCCTGCTTTACCTGTGGCAGGTTAGGGTGTTAGGTCTTCATTGTAAGGGTTGAGCATAGTCTTTTGCAGAGTTTAAATTATAATTGTACAGGATGGTTTGCATAGGGATGATCCTGCTTCAGGCTGGGGCTTGGACTAGATGACCTCTGGAGGTCCCTTCCAGCCCTACTTCTCTGGGAATCTATGACTCAGACTGCTTCCAGGATCAGCATGTGCTCAGTAATGGAAAGCAACTATGAAGTTGATTGAATGCAGCCAACACTGAGCATGACTGTAAAATACATGGCTCCTATTGGGAAAACATGCTGATGGAAATCTATCGCATGAATAGGTTAGTGCAGCCCATCTGAATATGATATAATGCCCATTGTGCTGAGTCCCCCTCACTGCTGATTCTTTTTCAACTCTGCCTCTCAGCCTGTTGCATGTAATTATTGTGGCCCCATCTTCCATGAGGTGGAGCTGGACCAGGCAGCCCTGCACCTCATCTGCATATAAACGGTTGGATGATCCCAGGACTCTTGACAAGAACATCCAGTTCCTATTGTGAGCGGGAGGCAAAATAGCACATAGATCTTGTGTTGGCGGGTATCTGGAGTACACACACCTACCGGGCAGTGCTGAGTGTGGGGTCACCATGACTTGAAATGCTGTTGACTCTTTTGGGGCCCGGCCCAGTAAATAATGAACCTGTTGGATTTAGACTACAATTAATTATCATTTGCACTATGTATATGTAAGGTTTCTCGGCCTCTTGTGAGTTAAGATTGAGTATAGGGAGTATCTGAAGTCTTGAACTAAAGAGTCTGGGATGTAGGATGCCTGCCTATAGTATCTGGGAGCATCCAAACCCCAAGATGTCCGGGCTTGGGCCTGCACATAGGGTGCTTGCCAGTGGATTTGGGAGTACCTGAAGTCCCAGGATGATAGGTCTGGGATAGAGGATGCTCGCTGAGTGTAGCACCATACATCGTGTTTAGAACGATTGAGTTTTGCTTGCTCAATCAATATGGTTTTTGGAACAATTGAGTTTTGCTCAATCAGTATGATTTGCCTAATTTGACCTGGAGCTCAAAATATATTATATTAAAAAAATGTGTAAGTACAAAAGTGCTGCTTAAAAGTGTGCTTATGCAGTATCTGTGCTAAAAATTGCAGCAGTTTAAAAAAAGGTAATATGCATCAATTCTGGATGAACTAGTCTATATGTAGCTGTAGGAATTTGCCTGTATGCAAATTACTACAGGCATGTTTATTTCCAAGTAATTTTCAGACTTGCCCTTCACTTCCACATGCTCAGGAAGAACAGAGTCTGACGGTAAAGGGAGGGGGAACGGGCTGCAGGGGGAAGAAGTTGAGGGGACAAGGGTGCCCCCTGACCCTCCCAGATTTATTTCCCCTGCTGTCGTAGTGGGAGGGGGGACAAATTCAAGACAAATCTGAAATAATTAGATTCTACACCTGGAAAAATAATAGCAAATTTATACATTTTCCATTTATAGAATCTAATTATTGTGGGCGGTTGTTTTATATTTGGGGTCTTCCTGTATTCGAGTAAATATAATAGTTTTAACTGGGCTGGGAATGTAATGACATTTCACTGAGACAAATGTTAATGACATGGAGGAAACACAGATGAGTAACATCTCTAAGTGATTAGACAAACCTGATATATACCTCTCCTACTTGCAGAAAATATTTTAAATAAAATTACCAAAAATATTAATAGACAAGGATTTTTTTGGGTTACCTTTTTTTCTATTGGACGAACTGCACAGTTAGGATAGACTAAGAGCAATTTTCACATACAGCACACTCTGTTTTAAGGTCTTCAGGGTCTTCTTGCCTCCCACACAGTTCCTGGATCATCACAGCTACAACATCACTCCAACACTACTAAAAATGTTAAAATAATTTATTTTTAACAACATTTTACCTTCCTGGTCACTTTACACAAAATGCTCTTACAGGTATAGATTGCTGTAATTTTAAAATGACCTCTTTTATTTGGTAACTATAACGTATCCAAAGTTTGTAAACAATTATATAGGGAGGAGTTTCTGCCCATTAAAAGGGCTATTGAGAATTCCAACTTACATTTATAGTCAGCATGCTAGCCATAAAAAATGTCCATATAATGGTCACTTATAAACATGCTCTGGGGTTATGGGGGGGGTGTTTTAATTAGAGCAGCACTTGGGAGCTGCTCCCCTACTGCCACTTTGAAATGCAGGGACTCTGAATACACAAGGTGCTGCAGGACACTGGATTAATCAAATCTGCTCCAACAGAGTCTAATCGGAACGTGTGTAAAAGTGCCCAATGTGTCCAAAGAAAACATTCAGTTTTAGTTTAGGAAAAAAGTATAATGCTGTGGCCATGTCATCATTCTTTCACCTTTTACTATAAGGTAGAAGGTGGAAGAATTCAAAGGAAATCTGCATTCAGTAATAGGAGTAGTATCAAGCAGCAATTAAGGAACAATCGGAATAAGGTCTTTAACAAGGTTCACCAGGGGATGGAGACAAAAGCCCAGAGTCTGGAGACCTGGATAAAAACACAGTAAGAGAAAGCAATAATGGAAAACTTAGCAATGTTCTCAGGGACAGGATAAGGGAGACTGTTAGGTACCTGAAATGTTTATGCACTAATGCAAGAAGTATGGGGAACAAACAAGAAGAATTGGTGGTCCTAGTTAAACACCATTAACAAGCTAAATTAGGAATTATGATGTAATTGAGATTACAGACATGTGGTAGGATAGTTCAGTCATAGATGGACGTAGCTTGTTCAGGAAGGATAGGCAAGGGAAAAAAGGAGGAAGTGTTGTCCCGTATATAAAAGCAATGTACACTTGTTCAGAGGTGCACTACTAAGTGGAAGGTAGGCCTCTTGAAAGCTTCTGGGTAAGGTCAGAGAAGAGAGCGACAGAGGAGATGTTATGGTGGGTGTTTGCTAGAGGCCTCCAAATCAAGAAGAGGTGGATGAGGCCTCCTTTAAATAAGTGACTTTTCCAAATCTTTGGATATAGTTCTCATGGGGGGCTTTAATTATTAGGACATTTGCTGGGAGGGAAGCACAGCAGTACACAAGCAGTCTAGGAAATTCCTGGAGTGTGCTGGGAATATTTTTTTGACTCAAATGGTAAAGGGGCCAATGAAGGGGGAAAGCTCTTTTTGACTTACTGCTCACAAATGGAGCAATTAGTTGAAAGTATGCAAGGTGTAACTTGGGCGATAATGGGCACAGCTACATGAGATGCTTAACTTCTCATTAGCATAGTTTAGTGTGCAGTAAGCATGTGCGTCTACATGGACGTATGCATACTTCGCAGTAAACCCCCCTAATCCCTACTTCCAAATCCTACTTGCAGATTTGCTCGGGATTAGTATCAGCACCGTAGCACTCATGTAGACACCTGACCAGGCACAAAAGCTGCTTCCAGTCAGCCATCCACTAGGGGGCAGGAGATAGCTCCCAGCCCCCGGGAGCTGCCTGCTGGGATTATATCCCCCTGCCCTGGCAGCAGGGATCTCCAAGCCCCCTGCTCCCAGATTGCGATCAGGGAGCTTATCTCCCAGCCGCCGCGCTGCCATTGCGATCTAGGAGCGGGGAGCTGGGATAACAATCTCCCAGCCTGCCTCCATGACTGCAGAGCTCAGGCTGGGAGATGAGCGTATTTCCTGCTCAGCACCGCAAGCTCAGAGCTGGGGGGAGAACAAGCTCCCCAGCCTGTCCCCCCACCAGCTCTGTGCGTACAGAGCTAGGCAGAGAACAAGTTCCCTGGCCCCTGCTTTGCGTGCCTGGGTGGGGACAATGTCCCCTTGCCCTGGCAGCAGGGAGCTCCCAGCCCCCACTCCCCAAGCATGGCGCAGGGGCTGGGGACAGGCTGGGAGCAGGGCTTCGTGGGATCTATTGTGAAGCACCTAAAGGAGAGCTAGGTGTTCAGGAGTAGCCAGCATGGATTCATCAACAGCAAGTCATGCTTTACCAACCAGATTTCCTTCTATGATAAGGTGACAGGCTCAGTGGATGAGGGGAGAACAGTGAATAATGATATCCCTTGACTTGAGCAAGGCTTTTGACACTGTCTTCCATGACATTCTCATTAACAAGCTAAGAAAATACAAACTAGATGAAAGTACTGTAAGGTGGATAGATAACCGATTGGATTATAGTACTCAGTGAGTAATCAGTCTAGTTGGGAGGAAGTATCAAATGGGGTTCCCCAGGGATTTGCCCTGGGTCTGTTATTGTTTAATATCTTCATTTGGATAACGGGATCAAGTGCACACTTAACTTTGTGGATGACACCAATTTGGATGGACACCATCTTGCAGATACTCCAGCCGGTAGGGCTAGGATCTCCAGAATAACTTAGATAGACTGGAGAAGTGGTCTACAATAAATTGAGTGAGATTCAACAAGAACAGGTGCAAAGTCCTACACCTGGGACAGAATAACCGCATGCACAAATACAGAGTGGAGAATGACTGGCTAGGGTGTAACTTCAGTATTGCAGAGAAGGATCTGGGGGTTATGGTGGCCCATAATGGTTGAGCTGACAGTATGCTATTGTTGCAGAAAAAACAAAAACAAAAAACCCAGCAGCATCCTGGGTTGTCTTGACAGGCGTGCCTCTTGCAAGTCAAGGGAAGTGATTCTTCTGCTGTATTCAGCACTGGTGAAGTCTCACCTAGAGAGCTGTGTCCAGTTTTGGGCCCCACATTTCAAGAAGGACGTGGACAGAAATGATCAGAGCCCTGGGGAGCTTAATTTATGAGGAAAGACCTAAGATTATTTAGTCTGGAGAAGAGAAATCTGAGGGTGGGATTTGATAACGGTCTTCAAATACCTGAAGAGTGATTACAGAGGGGATGGAGATGGGTTTTTCTTTGTGGCCTTACAGGATACAACTGGGAGCAGCAGCCTCAGGCTTCAGCAAGAGAAATTCAGGTTGGAAATTAGGAGTAACTTTCTGAGTATGAGAGTGTTCAGGCATTGAAACAGGCTACCCAGAAAAGTTGTGGAATCTCCATCCTTGGAAGCTTTCAAAAGCAGGTTAGACAGACATGTGGCTGGGATAGTTTAGTCGGGGATGGCCCTGCCTTGAGCAGGGGGCTGGACTAGATGACCTTGTGAGCTCCCTTCCAGCCTTACTTTCCTATGATCCTAAGTATTGCACAGATAGTGGAGTAGGTATTAAGATATCTGGCTGTGCTAAATAAAATGTTTGTTAATATAATAGCCTAAACAGGTGTTTGTACTTAGTCTGACACCATAGATAAGTCAGAAATTGCAAACATCTACACGTACTGTATTCACTATTCACTGTCAGGAAATCTTTGCTACCTGTGTCTGAACTGAGGGGGTAGGAATTGTTTCACCTCAAACTGAGAATTTTCCATCAATATTTGAAATGTAGAGTAGTGGCAGGAGTGGGAAGCTTAAATTTGGATGAAAACTGGAACTGCTCTAAGAAAATCTTACCTAGGCAGTCTATATAGAGTGGTCTTCAGTGTTTCTGGTGGTTATTTTTAGCAAATCAAAAGCTCTGCCTATTTAGTAATAAATTACGAGACCTCTATTATGTTTCTGTCAGACCTGAAGCTATCATGCATTGGATATTGATTTTTTTTCCTTTGCAAAACAGCATAGCAGACAACTAAGAGGTTCCTAGGTAGTTCAAAGGATTTTGAATGTGAGGTATAACCTCTCCTGTAATGCATATTGGGGGTAGTTTATTTTTATTCATTTATACGATAGGTATATACATGGCACAATGCAAAGCTGTGAGGATGTAGGCTGTGCTGGGTACCAGAAGTGCTATCACTGTAGTAATACTGTGCTTTGCCCAGGCTAAGTAGCACAGCTGAGAAGCAGCATATACTAGCCTGGCAATGCAGCGTTCTAAGGGGGCTATCTTGCCTCCAGTACCTCTGCATGGCACTGATAAACCCTTAATTTGATTATCACTTAACACCCTCTGAGTTCCTCAGAGGTGTGACAGGTAGTAGATTAGTGGTGGCTCTGAAGAGTGCACTTTGCAAAATTTGTATAATAGTTTACTGGAGATAAAGGAAAAGGCCTTATCTGTGTTTTTAATATTTGTTAGTATTGCAGTAGTTACAAAGTACAGTCATGCCTACAGCTCTCAACTATGCTGGAAATCCATTCTGTTATGTATTATACAAATTTACACTCAAAGGTCTTAACATTTAAATAGATGTAATAAAGGATATGATGGAGAAACGCAGGCTAGTACCGTACCCACTAGGCAGTGCTGTATTTCCCTAATAATCAAGAGTAATTCAATTGCTGCAACTGCAGCAGTGTTCTGGGAGGGCAGGTTTCTCTCTTTGAGAACCACATTATGACAATTAGTCTATTTTAGGTTAAAAAAGCACAATAGAAACCACCTGGTGGCTTTATGTGGACCAGGTGAATGATGGAAAATGTATTTTGCTCAACCCACTGCTTCTTAAGAGTACATGCTGCACCTGCATAATTTCAGCTACTGTTCAGTCTCCAGGTATAGCTCCAAGCAGGGCACACTATAGTCGTTTAACTTCAAAGTGACAAAGGCTTGGATAGACGGACCTGAATTTCAGAACCTTTGCCTGTGCTCCAGCTGAAAGCAGTTGAGCTGCATCTCACTTGTTCTAAATACTAGACAGGGCTCCAGGGTCCTGCTGTGCACCTTCCACATGAACAGCCTATTCTCTGCCTCCAGGGCTGTGAACAAAGCAACAGTTCAACTCTCCTGCCTTGTGCGTTGCAATCCTAGCTTTTGACAGGTGATTTTTATTGCAGTAACAGTTAGCAGTCTCCTCCCCTGCTCCCCGCTTTCCTTGCAACAGCTGAACTTTCCAAGCTTTACTTTTCTTCTAGTAAGACTATATGCTCAGCTCCTTTCTTTCTTTGTTCATACACTATTGAGGCAGGGCAGGATATATGGAGCAAGCTGAAGAGCAGGTAGCTCACCTCCTGTCAAGGGACCTAATGAGGAATCACAGAAAGAGAAGCTCAGCCATGATTTTCCCTAGTCTACAGCCCCTTTACTCTGCCACACAAAAGAGTTTAAAGTTTAGTTGACTTGTTAGGGACTCCACTCAGCCTCCTTAAGTGTACATTCACGCCCAAGACTTCTTCAGCAGGTGTTTGCTCTGTAGGCTGAGCCTTTTTGTACATCACAAAGCAGACCACTACAGTACTCTGCAAGAGTAAGGAAGGGAATTCCACCCACCAGCTCCCAGGTTCCTTACTGGTGACTGGAGTGGGAAAACGAGTCGCTTGCCAAGGAATGTAACATTTACAGGAAGAAAGAGCTGCAGCAGAAACAGTGCACCTTCCAGCATAAATGTCTCACCTGGAATAAAGGTCGCTCCTAGAGTATAACCAGACTTCTTTTCCATTAAACCAATGTGTTGATTATTGAAATGTTTGCCAAACGCTCTCCACTGAAGATACGTAATGGGGGCAAACTGGTGGGTAATGGTTAGTTATAAACTACCTGCTATAACCATGGCTTTTAACCAGTAGTTGGTGTTTAGTCATTAAGTCTCATCTTTTTTATTCCATTTCAGAGTTCGTTTAGTAGAAAGAGGATCTCCTCATAGTTTGCCCTTAATGGAATCAGGAAAAGTAAGTATTGTGAGAGAAACTGAACCCATCGTCTATATTAATTCTTTTAAAAAATTGGTTTGGGAGGCGTTTATATTAAGTATCCTGACACTCAAGCTCTGGTCCAGTGGTTCTCAACCTTCTTAGGCTCATGGCATCCCTCTTTCACTTTTCAAAATACAGTGGCACCCCATTTAAAAATGATATTATGAATTTATTATTGGTTCATTAGGTTGTTTTAATTATATTCACCCCACTTCCACAGACAGATAGAACTGTACTGCATGGCTCCTGCAGAGCCAGAGCCAGAAGCAGAACTGGCCAAAGCACATGTTCTTGGCACAGGCCTTCCCAGTCTGACCCCGCACCTCTTGGAAGCAGAGGCCGGCAAGGCAGGTGGAACTGTTCCGACTCTGACAGCCTCCTGGAAATAGTGACGTGAAGCAGTGTCACCTCATGGGGGTGGCGGCCTGGAGATCGAAGCCACTGCCAGAAGGTAGAACTGCACTGCACCTCTGTGTCCAAGAGGCATGTTGGAGCCGAACCATGAAGAGCTGCAGCAGAAACAGTGCGCCTTCCAGCATAGTGTAACGAGGTGCCTTTCTGCTGCAGCTGCTTCTCGGTTTGTCTCCAATGTGCCTCCTTGAAACAGGCCATTTGATCCCCCGGTGGGAGTGGCAGCAGCAGTGTGGCACCCCAGTGCAGAATCCCTGGTTCTCATCTCCAGTTCTCAGACCCTCACTGCAGGACAGCAATACAATTAGGCACCAAGGATCCTTATGTTCCCAGGGGAATTTCTTTTTTTAATGTATGACTATCAAGCGTAAAATGTATAATGTGTCCTGGAAGCTGGGACCTGAACCTAACCTCCTTAGCATGGGAGGGCTACAGCCAATGGGCAGAGGCAGGCTTCCCTTTGTTTATTCTCCTTCTGGCCCCAGGACTTGCGTTCTCGGGTGCCCAGTGACCCGATGTCAACAAGAGCTGAACTTCCCTACTCACTTCTATAGCTTCCTGATTAGGGCAGTGCCATGGGAGGTGGGATGTGTGAGTTTGAGTGAGGGCCTAGAACCACACATTCCCTCTCCTGGGTGAGTGCTCAAACCACTAGTCTGTTGGACAAGGGTGGCCATGCTGAATTTGAACTGAATTCAGCACGGGTGATGCAAGTGAGGTGTGCTTAAAGCATGCATACTATACCAAGTCCCTCCAGCACCAAACTGAATCACAGTGGAGCTGAGTTAGAGGGAAAGCAACTAGGTGGTCAAACTTAATTATTTCTTGCTATGCTCAAAAGCCCAAGTCCAGATGCATTGAGAACTTGGTAGTTCCAAGTGGAGGTGTTGCCTGAACTTGGGGACTGTAGTAATAAAAACTTGTTGTTTAATTCTTATTCATGCCTGGCTATCTTTATTGAACCCAGTGATCGCTGCTGGAACCTACTGAATTTGGTGGCTTGTGGATGAAAGCCTAATCCTTTGAAACTTAAATTCTGTCTACATTCCATTTAGGTGTCTCTAAACCAAAGTGGATTGAGCCTTGGGTGCCTATAAAACCACCAGCAATAGCAAAACCCTCACTAGATTTTATGAGGCATTTGCTGCTTCTTTTCTTTTTCTTTTCAAAGTGCAATCTCTTTTGGGGCTAGAGGGTTTGGTACTTATTTTTCTATAAAGTATTATTCCGTTTTCTTGTTGGAAAACTTGCAGTGGAAATGAGTCTCTATGCTTTGAGTATATTTCATATGGCAGGACGACTTTTTTTTTTTAAAAAAGGGTAGTTTTCCAGTACTTCATAAAAATGGCCGTATTGGATCACCTGAGCTCCTGGAAGTTTATTCCATGGCTGGATTCTCTCAACTGATAGAGAAGATAAGGGATTTTTCTCAAAAATTGTACTGATAATAATCTGTAACAGACTCCAATTAGGTAATCTATCACAAGTGGCTATTTTCATTTGTTAAGTAAGATGGTTACTTAATTATTTTAAGATTTCTCAGAGAGTCATCTAACAGGCTCTGGGGACAAATATCATTATATGGTTGCATAAACAGATATGTGCTTCATCTGTTTTTCATGGTATCTGACTCATTTTTGCCTTCCAATAGATCCTCCCTGGAGTTCGTATCATTATTGCCAATCCAGAAACAAAGGGACCCTTAGGAGACTCTCATCTTGGTGAGGTGAGTTATCATAATTGTTCCTTAATCTGTTCTGCACTACATTATAGAAATAAAAACCTTTTCCCTCTATATTTGTATCTTCCCAAAATAAATATAAAAAATGCCAGGTTAAGGACATTTTATACAGCATGCAACTTCCTATGATATGAAATTACCCCACAAAACTTCTATCCCTATTAAGAACCTTCTCTTGTCACGCTTGAAAATTAGAAGAGTACACCTGCTGTTCCTCTTCACATTTTCTATTTTTAATTATCTCATTACTTCTGATAAAACCTTACATGAAAAGTGTTTCTTTATTGAATATTACTGCATCAACATATTATGCTTATGATTGCTGTGCTCTGCTGGACCAAAATATTCTCATAAATCTCATTTAGCTGGATGTTTCCTGCTTATTTTATGTTGATGGAATAATAAAATTGAACATCAAATGTTTTATTGTCAATGGGCAAATAAAGATTTCATTAAACAACATGAAGAATTTTTTTGGTCCTGGTTAAAATGATAGTGTGCCTCTTGGCAGCATTGACATGATGGTACAGTTAGGACGGTCCAGGTAATATGCCAGAGGCAAAGATTTTTATGGGCGGTATCTTTTACTGGATCAGCTGTATGTTTGGGATGGACTTAAACAGGCTTTCAAATGCAGTGCAGGTCACCTGAAGAAAATTGCACTGCATTTAAAAACTTTAATCTAAATCTGCCTCAACCACGAAGCTGGTCAAGAAAAGTGTACCTCCTGAGATTTATAATCCTTCAGAGTTCACCAAATATCCATGCTCTTTGCTAATGGTGGAGCTCAGCGTATTTTATTAAAAGTATTGTCAATGTCTCCTTCTTATTTCTTTTTCTACTGAAGTTAACTTGCATGGGTTAGTGTTTCTTACACTAGCTCCTGCAATGGCTGCAAGGCTAATTTTAAAGTTTTGAAAATGAAAATTACCTTGTAAATAACAAGAAGTATTGGTTGATTAAGGGACAAAGTCCTCCTGTCTCACTTGCCCTAAAAGTCCTATACGTCTTCCAGCCCTTTTACTTGGCATAAGCATTCTTTAAAAGCCTTGAAATAAGTTGGGGAAAAATTTTCTCCAGCACAGATGCTACAGAAAACATCATAAGACTAATGTCAGAGGACACCCTCTCATCACAAGGTGTGACACAGGACGTAAAGAGCTTGCAGAGAAAGAGAGGGCACATCAAGGGCAAACCTATAGAGCTGTGAAAATTTTGGGTAGGACAGTTCCCTCCAGGGGAATCCTAGAAGACTGAAATAACTTACTCAAGTCTGCAGAACTGGCTTACTTATGCAAGATGCTTCGCAAGCCACAAAGCAGCTGAAGTCCAGGAGACTGCTGCAAAGATTAGGCAGGCCCTACCTCTGGACTGTCATTTCTGTGCTGCACCTTCAGGAGGCACAGTGTGGAACCTCACCCTTGGACTTGAGTGAGACCATGGACAGATGCAGGATTTGGCCCCCAAATAAGCATGAAATGGGATATTTGTATCGGAAATCAGCTTCTTAAAGGGCAGTATAGAAATACTTAATTCTTTCTAATTGTGATTAGAATATAAGCAGCAAGAGTTGTCAATAATGCTCCTCCTTGGATAGGTACTTTAATGACAGTATAATTACTTTTCATGTAGATATGGGTTCACAGTGCCCATAATGCCAGTGGGTATTTTACCATATATGGAGATGAATCTCTGCAGTCAGATCACTTTAATTCAAGACTCAGTTTTGGCGACACACAAACTGTTTGGGCTCGGACTGGCTATTTGGGGTTTCTGAGAAGAACAGAACTGACTGATGCAAATGGAGGTAAAAATACTATTTCCTTTCCTAAATTGTCTTTGTTCATAGCTATAAAAAATAAATATATTGTATAAGCTTTTCAGACATGACCTGCTTTGTGTACTAGCTCTTAACATCAAATATCCCCATTCTGTGAGGACTAAAAGCCTCTGAAGAAGCATTTTCAAAATGAATACTAAGAAACAAGAGGGTGAATCAAGAGGGCTGCCAGTCATGGCAGCTAGGTTATATTCCTTTTGTTACATCCCCGCTCTCCTATGCTGTTGATATAGGCGATGGATTCTGAGAGGAAGGGACCTCTTGACATGCCAGAAGTGCTTTCGTTTGAAAGGTCCAAAATATTCTTAGAAAAACCATTTACCAGAGTTGTTGTAGGACTGCATGAAGGAGACACCTTCATTTATTACTCCTACTGTTACGGCAGAGTTATTCTGAAGAAGTTACTAGTATCATTTTCTTCTTGTTTTGGAGCCAGTTTGTTAATAATTCAGGGGCAACTCCTTAAAACTTAATATAAGCTATAACTAGAAAAGGAGACTCCTTGCTGGGGTTATTTGACCCCAGCAGTCCTTCCTGCCCAAAGCAGGGAGGCTGGACCCGATGATTTCATGAGGCCCCTTCCAGCCCTAAACTTCTGTGAATCTGTGAAATAAAGGTACAAGTTACCATTATTTTGTTTCTATCAGGGAAGCACTGGGTCTTGCTAAGTGCTAATGATATTCCCTGTCTGGCGTGTATATATAAGCAAACAAATACTATAGGGCATAAATATTCATGTGGCTGAAATAATCTGAATTATTATGACTGTTGCGAAATTGGGACTCTAAGCAGAGGCTGGCTAAGATGGTAGATGAGTTTGCCAGCATCATGCCTAGTGAATCAGCGGTGTTTGCAATGCCACCATGAGAACCAGGGTAATCTTCTTGAATAGGAGCTATTGAGTCAAGCTGAATTTGACAGGAGTCTGAAAGCATGTTAATAATTACTAGGCATTAAGGATATTGTCCACTTTCTTATAATACAATCTCCTAAAGGCATTTAATCTTGTGAAACAATTTTGTAGGATTTTCTCATCTTAGATTTTTTTATTTTTTTTTTTTAGCAAGGAAAATGTCATTAAGAAATAGTCCCAGGAGCAGCAGGAGACATTATTCCACAAGGATAGTAATTGCACTTTTTAGTCATAATTTGCAAACAGAATAAATCTCCCCATGAAGAAGCTATCACTAATCTCCCCTCTTCTCCATTTCTCAGCTCCTTTTCCGAGAGACTAGTCTCCATTTCACACAGCACCTGGGAGACGACTTTATTCTGGCTGATGCAGTTGTGCTTTATTGCCACAATATGGCATTTCTCTGTTTAAATCTCTGAATTAATGTAAATCACCATTTATCTGAACTTCAGTTTATTAAATGATATATATCCTCCATGAATAAAATGCAGTAGTTTTATATTAGTCTAAAATCCCCAAAGAAATCTCCCCCCCCAATTGACAAGAATTGTTCTACAAAAGGATTGCTCCTCGATGGCTATGGTTTGTCTTAATCAGTGATTAGGTATCAGGAGCAGACTTGCAACATATGCATCACAGTTAAATACTTGGTGCTTTCAGCATCACAGTGAAATACTTAAAGCTGCTGTAAGGGCACGTTCAAATCCAGAAGGGCCAGTTTCACCCTTTATCCTTATGATGAAAATAAATAGAATAAACCTGATTGTGAAACCCAAAAAGCAAGTTTCTGTCTGCTCCTCAGGAACACTTCATAAAATAGGATGTCTTTGAACTAAACCCACCCCTCCCTCACTTGGTGTACATTGTACTTGGCATAAAATAGTTGTGAACCCACCCTTCACCTTATATTCCATTTTGGTAGTAGTGTATTTATATAAGCTTACAAGTACATTAGCACCCTTGATATTCCAGAATACGCAATACTGTCACTGTTAATATACTGCTAGATGACTATGCATATTCCTATCATTTATGTTGCATAGTAAAGTAATTTCTTGTCCCCTTTTTGTGACTAGAGCGACATGATGCACTTTATGTTGTGGGTGCATTGGATGAAGCCATGGAATTGCGAGGGATGAGGTATCATCCCATTGACATTGAGACCTCAGTAATTAGAGCACACAAGAGCATCACGGAATGGTAAGTGGTGTGATGCCCTGAGTTTGTCATGAGATTTATCTGTGGCTTTGCTTGGCTGGTGCAGTCAGTTCAGGAAAAGTTGTGGTCACTATGTTCATAGAATTTGTAACGCCATCCTAAGTAACAGCCTGGAACCTGGCATAAACACCTTTAAGCAGAACAAACTCTTTCTTTCTGCTTTAAATTACATACAACATGGTTTATGTTTAAAAAAAAAAAATGATGTGAGAGGGATAACGTAGTTTTATTTAAGGAGAGGACCAAGTTGCCCTCAAGGAACTTTGGTAATTTAGCTTATTCCTCCTAGTGGCAATCAGAAGGGAACAAAATAGTGGATCTGTATGTTTTCTCAGGGTTTCACTGAGCAAGCATAATCAAACATGTATTAAGATTAAACAAGCCTGTCATAAAGGCCAAAACTACTATAACTTCATTAATCTAATTAAAAATAAAACAATATGGTGATTAAGCCACGGTCACAATTGACACCAAATCAGTTGATCAATGGGTTAATTATGATATTAGCTCAGATCATCAATTTATTAAATCATTAGGCTAATCCAGCAGATAATCGAATCATGAGGTTGACACAGGAATGAATTGCTTTTCATTAATCCTGCTTCAGGAAATTGTAGCAGGTAGCTGTTTGGCTTTAATTTAAGGGCTGTCTCCCTGCCTCAACCAAGAGAGTTTGTCTCAATGGCAAAATCAATTTAGTTGGTATAGGACATGACCATCCATTTCAGTTTTTGACTGTGAGTAAGGAAGATTGCCCAGAGCAGTAAACTTCACTTGGGTAGTCTTAAGGAAGTACAGAAACTATCATGATCTCTTTGTTCACCGCCTCAAAGTTGCACCACAGTTTCTTCTTAAATGTTACTATTGTAGTAGTTAATATTCTCCCCTACTTATTCCTCAACATAGAGCATGTGAGTTTACCAGGTGATCTCAGGATGCAGGTTATTACCAAGCAATACATACTGCTCATAATAGACAACCTCAGATAATGTTTCCTGTGAGCAGGGCCATCCTGCCCTATCCTGTGAAACCTGCGCCCGCAGGGGGTCCCGCAGCCAAGGGCCCCCTACATCTGGCCACTCGCCATCACCTGCCCCCCCCCCTGCCACTGATGCTGCTGGTTTCACTTCTGGCTGCTCGCTACCCCTTCCCTCCACCGCCACCGCCAGCTTCTTCACGTCGGGGGGGCCCCAAAACTATTTCTTACAGGGGTCCTCAAAAAATTGTGGGCCAGCCCTGCCGGTGAGAGCTGAGGAGGTATTTCACTGATTAAGAGGCAGACTCAGGGTTTACATCTAGGAAATTATTAATGGCATTGTTTCCCTAGGAGAGATCCAAACACATCTTCAATCCGCACATTTATACCTAATGGAACTAGGAGGAATCCTTCTCTCCAGAGAAACAGAAAACAGAAAAAAGGATAAATAATATTTTTCATGACCTTGTCATCTTTAACTCATGTGTCTGCAGTTACTAGATGTAGGTGAAGGTCTGGTCAAGCAAAGACATCGGCAAGGGCAGTTGCAGACCACTCAGGATGGTATAGCCAGTGCTTTCTCCTAGGTGGTCTAGGGAACTAACTAGGATGTGAAGGATTATGTGGATGGTCCAAGAGAGCACCCAGTCCCTTCTGCCTTTTACAGTGAGCAGCTTTTGCTTATAGTGCTGCAGGCACTACCTTTGAAGCTTTTAAACCAAATAAATGTTACGTATACCTTGGATGAATGTCAGTATGGTTCACTTCCTGTTTCTGGCCTACGGATCATATGGAATATCTTACTTAAAGTTACCATTTCTTAAAAGAATCCAGTGACAAATGGTTGAGATAATTCTCACCAACCCCCTGCTCACAGGAAGCTGCTGTCAGCCTTCGGCTTGGGTAAAACGATATGGAACCTGCTCCCGATGACAAAGGCTAATTATGGGCTTGAGCCATGTCTTGAAAAAAACTTATGGCTTAGTTTCATCCATGCCCTCATCCATTCTCTTTCATTTACCCAGCACTTTGGAAATGTTATTACCCTAAAACAGATTGTTTTCTTCAAGCAACAAAATTAGGAAAGTAAAATTAGGAAGTAGGCAAGATGCTTTGAGACCTTAAATGCCACTTAAGAGAAGGCCAGTGAAGTTTGTCGGGCCAAAATCCTTAAATTGGGCTACAGTTATATTACTTTCATGAAGTCTGTACTTTCCATTACTGTGCCAGCAGCACCATAATGAGCCACACCACACAGAAGATTATTCTATACACATGCTGCATCCTGAACTGGTGGTATAACCATTTTAGGGCAATCCCACACACGTTGTCAGTCAATGCACTTAGGCTTTCAGATTCCCCAAATCCTACAATCAAGCCAAAGAGGTATTTTATGGACCTCTTGAAGACCACTCTATCAGACATGTTCTCTCTTTTGAATCTCCCAGGAAAACAGTTCCTCTCAGGAAGACGCTAGATCATTTTGTATGAATGGAAATTCCTACACACACACTTTCAAGGTTGAAGACAAAATTTTTGAGTATGCGCTACCTCAGCAATCTGAGAAGGAAAAATAGAACTCCCCAGCAAACTAAAATGCAAGACTTTGGGTTAAGGGTCCATTCTTATAACAAACTACAGAGGTAAACCCCAATAATTACTAGCACCCTAACTCTACCTAGAATAGTTACAGAAATAGATTATGTTGAAAAATATTACATAAATACTGTTAGCCTTTTCTGACCCAAGCAGTTAACTGAAATTTGAGGTCTTGCAAGTTGTTTTGTGAACGTTTTCCTCCCCTGTATGGAGGAGAAATCAATGATAGAATCAGGTATTTCTTTCTTGCAACCCTGTATATAAATCAACCTCACATTTTCAAGTTCAATTTTAGGAGGTAGTTTTTTTTTCCCATGAATATAAATTGATAACAACAGATAAAAACCTTGACCTGCTGTTAGCCTTACAAATTCCTGGAGATTCAAATAAAGTAAATAAAGGACCAAAAGTGTTAAATGCACTAGAATATATGAACAAAAATTTGACTGAAAAATTCTGACTTGGTATTTTTGTTGCATGTACACAAAGGTTGCAAGTACAAAGGTCAGGATTGTAGGGGATTTGATTGTAGGTCAGTGATGCATATAAATGATGCAGCGTTCCTTTGGAGGGAAGAAGGGTAGATAAACAGTCTTCTTAACCTTGAACAACTGAAATCTGTATTTTTGCTTACAAGTCCAAACCAGTGATCTGCCTAAAAGCTCTTAGCTTTTCTCAGGGGCACTATCTGAGTGCTTTGTTTTTATTACCTTTGGCTTTTTTTTGCCTATTTCTTTCGCAGCTACTCTTGTCTTTCTGCCTGCTCTTCACAGACACACATACTTTCACCAAAACAATAGTCATAACACCCTTCTGTTCATACATATCTTGCCCATTATGGGTGCATTTACTGCGCAGTAACTAAAGTCAGTCCCAAGTCAGTCCATACACGCAGCGTTACTGCGCAGTAAGGCATCTAGGCATGTGTTATTGTGCAGTAACTAATTGGGTGTAAATTTGATGCTTGCATGATGCAGGTATCAAATTTACACCCAAGTCAGCACAAGTCACCATAGTTACTGTGCAGTACAGGCATGCAGATGTAGATGCGTGCCCATACCATACTGCACAGTAATTTTCGGTTACTGCACAGTAACCTAAATTACTGCATAGTAAATGTGCACGTGCAGACATGCCCTATCTTACTTGGGTCATTATGACATATCACATACTTTAGGTGAAAGCTGTTATTGTTTCAACTGCCTGGATCCATAGGGAAATTGAGTGATTTCTTACAAATAGTTTAAATAAAAGGGTATGTTTATGCCCAATCCATAAAGCTGTTTTCACACTTCATCCTAATTTTTTCTGTGCTGGCTTGGATGCTTTTCAGGAGGTGCCACTTGGGATTTGGTTCATAACACAATTGTCCAACATTTATTTGTAGACAATTTCTCTGGTTATTTTGAAATGTCTCTTTTTCCCTTTGACATATTCAAGTAATTTAAAATCCTACTGTGGGCATCTCTATTTTAACATGTCTTACAGAAGCCAGAGTAGGGGGTCACCTTAGTGGTTCAGAGAGGCCTAAGGTTTCATAGGCAACAGCCTACTTTGTCAGATAGCATCTGTTGCCTACAAAAGCTTATGTCTCTGAACCAATTAGTTTCTAAGGGCATCTTTACACATGCTCCAGGGCTGCGGGAGGGAGGGTGCTTTAGAGTGGCTCTCGGGAGCCGCTCTAATTAAAGTGCCTGCAGCATCTCATATATTCAGTGTCCTGCACTTCAAAATGGCAGTGGGGGTGCTTTAACTAAAGCTTGTTGAACTAGCATTAGTTAAAGCGCCCCTGGCACCATTTTGAAGCATGGGGACACTGAATACACAAGATGCCAAGGCTGCTGAAGCATGCTAATTATTCGAGTTTGCTCCAAATCTGATGTGATTATAGCACATCAGAGCAGGCATCCCACATGTCGACAAGCACCCTAAGCTCCTATGCTGCCCTGCCTTCTGTCTGGTTTCAGAATAACATAGCTAAGCATTAGGCCTGTGCGAAGCGGCAGGTATTTGCTTCGGATTCGGATTTGGCTGATTCGGAGGGACAGTGGTTCGATTCGGTGATTCAAGTCGCTGTCCTGATTTGATTCAGCCAATTCGGATCCGAAGATTCAGAGCTGATCTGGAGATTTGGCCATAGACTAAACAGGCAGCAGTCCTCAATGCTGGACACAGCTGCCTTCAGCTGGTAAATCTGTTGTGGTGGTCAGAGGGGGGAGGGAAGGGCGTGGCGGGGTGGGCAGATCAACGCCCCCACGGCGAGGGAGGGATTGGGGCTGGGGCTGGGACAAGCTGCCCAGCCAGGGCAGGGGGGCCTAGGCCTAGGGGAGGGGAAGGGTGTTAGGGTTAGGGTCTGGGAGGGCATGTGCCCCCGGATCTGTGCGGGGTGGGCCAGGCCAGGCTGCACTCCAGACAGGTGGCAGAAGGTACTATGAGCAGGGGCTATGCCCTCTCGCTGCTCGCCCAGCTTCTCTGTGCCTCCCAGACAAGCTGTGGCTTTGCCCTGGATGGGCGAACAGTGGCAGGGCATGGAGGCAGATGCATGCACCCAGATTGGAGAGGGGCCGGTGGCAGGGGCTATGGGGAATTTTATGGTGGCTGCAGCCCTCCCATATCCCCCACTCCACTGTGCTCTGTGGGGTGGATGGAGCCAGAGCTGTGCTCCAGGCTGTGGCTGGGGCTGGCCACCCAGAACACAGCCCTGTGTCTACCCGCCCTGCGGAGCACAGCCCAGCAGCGGGCAGCTGGGCTTAGCCTCCCAGAGCACAGCCTGGCCCAGCCTGCCCCACACAGATCTGGGGGCACATGTCTGCTTCCATGCCTTCCTGGACCAGGGGTGCACAGTGGGGGGAGCCCCCTCCCCGAGTCCCACACCCCCCACCCCAGCTGGGCAGTATGTTGCAGCCACAATCCCTCCATCACTGGGGGGGTGTTGATCTGCCCCCCCTTAACTCCCCTCTCCACCCCCCACAACAGACTTACCAGCTGGAGGCAGCTGTGTCCAGCCTGGTGAAGACTGCTGCCTGTTTAGTCTATGGCCAAATTTCTAAATTGGCACCAAATCTTTTCTGAATCAATTCAGAGGCTTCCAATTCAATTCGCACCTTTTAATTGGTCTCCCAGTTTGATTTGGATTCGGAGATTCGGCCCCCAAATCGTGCCGAATCTCCTTCAAATCGATCGGCTACGAAGCTTTGCACAGCCATACTAAGCACCTCTAATAACATATCTTGAGAACAAGAGTGGCACTGAAATCCATTTCCATCTCAATGTCTTACTGTGATGTCTTGCATTGTCGTAGGCCAACTTTATATTTTTAAAAATGGCTTTAATAATGCAAGATACCTTCACAAATTATGTATGTGTGTAATGTGATTAACAGGGAGTGCTGCCTCATTTAAACTTCTGCCCCTTGAATGAGGAACAGAGCATGTATTTTCCTGGAATTTGCAAGGAAAGGGTTTTTCACTCAGTGCATAATGACAGACTATATAAACCTTCATGAGGTTTTGGGATGATTTGAAGAACATCATCGCAGCCCGCTTCCTACTGGAGTATTATAGCTACTTATTTACGATTCCTGCAAAATATAGCGCGGTGGAATACAGCTGCTTTTCTGGAAGTAGTAGTTTCTACTCAAATCTTTGGCTTTTCTTGCAGTTGCCTAATGTGCAACCTTCCTGGGCTTCTAATTTTTCTCAGCTCAAGAATTTTAGAAGGGAATCTAGTCACACACCCACATATGTCTGCAAGTACAACTCCACTATCAAGTATAAATATAATATGATCTTTGATTGTGTGGAGAGGTGTCAGCAATGGCTCCTTATAGTTGTATTTGAAATGAGACCCTAGCATCCTAACCTCAATTATCAGTTTTTACTTATTAGCTGGGGGGAAAAAAGATGTCATGGAATTTTTACGATTGCATTGAAAATGTTCCTTAGTAATGCAGCTACTTAAGGTTTAACTTTGGAGGTTGGGTGGTGTTGTTATTAAAAAAGCTGTAATAAATTAAAGTAGAATTGGGCCCTTCCCTGCATTCCATGAGTCAGTGATTGTGGTGCAAAGAACATGGCCAGATATGAAAGCTAAATCTTTTCCATGGCCTGGATCTGGTGGAAAAGGTGACGCCCTTAATTTTGCCACTTTCACTTGCCTCTTCAATAAAAGGAGGGGAGGTTGCAAGCAAAAACATGAATCTTAAACCAAAACTAGTAAGTAGCCCAAACCTCAGTCATTCTGGCTGTTCCAGTCAGAAGGAAAAACTATCCATTTATAATGTACAAAGTTCTGTTTCCCTAAATACAGCAGGAAACAGACTGAACACTATGGCTTTATTCACAGTACTGAACCACTTTTCCAATCAACGGTTAGGACAAACACTGTTAGCTTTTATCAGGGCCATGTATCAAGTGTTTGGTATGACTGGCTGGTATTTCCCTGCTGCTGCCTTTTTCATCTTCTGTTCTATTTTGTGAGTCCTAGAATCACAGAATAACAGTAAATGAGGGTTGGAAGGACCTCAGGAGGTCATCTAGTCCAACCCCCTGCTCAAAGCAGGACCATCCCCAACTAGATCACCCCAGTCAAAGCTTTGTGTAGCTGGATCGTAAAAACCTCCAAGGATGGAGCTTCCACCACCTCTGTGGGTAACCTGTTCCAGTGTTTTACTACCCTCCTAGCGAGAGAAGTCTTCCTAATATCTAACCTAAACTTCCCTTGTTGCAGCTTGAGACCATTGCTCCTTGTTTTGTCATCTGCCACCTCTGGCCCCATCCTCTTTCGAACCCTCTTTCAGGTAGTTGAGGGCTGCTATTTAATCTCCTCTGTCTCCTCTTCTCTAAACTAAATAAGCCCAGTTCCCTCAGTCTTTCCTCAGAAGGCATGTCCCCCAGCCCCTTACCATTTTTGTTGCCCTCCACTGGACCCTCTCTAGTTTGTCCACATCCTTTTTGGGGGGCCCAAAACGGAACACAGGACTCCGGATGTGGCCTCACCAGTGCTGAATAGAGGGGACTAATCAATTCCCGTGACCTACTGGCAACACACCTACTAATGCAGCCCAGTATGCCCAGCCAGTAAGCCTGTACTGGTGCATGGAATTCTTCTGTCCTAAGTGCAGGACTTTGCACTTGTCCGTGTTGAACCTCATGAGATTTGTTTTGGCCCAATCTTCAGCAGACATAGAAGGCTTCACAAAATAATACAGAGATAAACCCTTCCACTCATAGGTCCATGTTGTTTCTGGGTAATGACATGTATTATTTTAGCCTCCTAGTTCCACAAGTAAGTTCAGCTGTTTCTTACAACCATCCTAAATAAGAGGCAGCAATTACACCTTCTAGTTTCAATGAGGTTTAGCTCAACGCCTACGGAGTAAAGGCAGAGTCAACCCAACTATTTATGTTTCTACCTACAAATGAGTTCTCCATCACTGTTCATGACCTGTGTTAGTCACGTTGTGAGAAAGGCAGCCAGGAAGTAGAACACATTTTAAAGCACCCGTTGTAAAGGAAACTGGGCGCTGGTCAGACCGCAGTTGGAGTACTGCATGCAGTTTTGGGCGCCACACTTCAAGAGGGATGCGGATAACCTGGAGAGGGTCCAGAGAAGGGCCACTCGTATGGTTAAGGGCTTGCAGGCCAAGCCCTATGAGGAGAGACTGGGATACCTGGACCGCTTCAGCCTCCGCAAAAGAAGGTTGAGAGGTGACCTTGTGGCTGCCTATAAGTTCATCACGGGGGCACAGAAGGGAATTGGTGAGGTTTTATTCACCAAGGCGCCCCCGGGGGTTACAAGAAATAATGGCCACAAGGTAGCAGAGAGCAGATTTAGACTGGACATTAGGAAGAACTTCTTCACAGTTTGAGTGGCCAAGGTCTGGAACGGGCTCCCAAGGGAGGTGGTGCTCTCCCCTACCCTGGGGGTCTTCAACAGGAGGTTAGATAGGCATCTAGCTGGGGTCATCTAACCCCAGCACTCTTCCCTGCCTATGCAGGGGGTCGGACTCGATGATCTATTGAGGTCCCTTCCGACCCTAGCATCTATGAATCTATGAAACGTTAAAAGATTAGACTTGGTGTAAAACTGGCCAATTGAACATCTAATAATATTTTTTCTTATGTTCTAGTGCGGTGTTTACCTGGACAAATTTATTGGTTGTCGTAGTTGAGCTGGATGGATCAGAGCAAGAAGCCTTGGACCTGGTTCCATTAGTAACCAATGTGGTCCTGGAAGAACACTATCTAATTGTAGGGGTGGTGGTGGTGGTGGACATTGGTGTAATTCCTATCAACTCCCGTGGAGAGAAACAACGTATGCACCTACGAGATGGATTCTTGGCAGACCAGCTAGATCCCATCTATGTGGCCTACAACATGTAGTCTTGTATCTTAAGGCTTCCATGGACTTGACTATAGATGTATAAAATTTTTTGGTGTCCACTAAAAAATGTGCAGATAAGAGGGTGACACTCATCAGAATGGAACTGTTACTATTATGACTTTTCAAAGCAGTCATGATTGGCAGGAAATAAAATGTGAAATGTTTTCTTTTACCACTAAATTTTAGCACAGAAGGACTATGGGATACTGCCCTTCAGTTGGTTGGAAAAGCCCATTTTAGATTTTTTTTTGCTTATTGGATGATACTGCTTTCTGAGTAAATGTGGCTTTGTATTTTACGTTAAGTAAGCTGAAGTAGCTAATTTTTTTATTCTGCCCTCCAAGTGGATTCATTTTAACAATTTACATACTATGACAAAGAATTGTTTTGTTCACTTGTCTTTAATGTGTCATAAAAAGCTGAAAAACACAGATCCGTTACTAATTTAAGCCATTTTAGATCCCACGTCTTAGAAAACTACATAGAGGTACGAGGAAACTACCCAAAATAGCACCTTCCAATTAGAGGTTTAGCAGCTTTCTCTGTCAGAGAGGCAGAAAGCACAAAGGCTAAAGAGCCTTTGATGTTAGTGTTAGAATGGAAGAAATTTATAAATAAGGTGTATTTCGGCAAAGAACTTGCAAATATCTTTGTACTAAACTAAAAAGATAAAATAAGTTAACTACTTCTTCTGTAATTATGTACAAAACATTTAATTTATTTTGATCTCTTTAGAAGTATAAAAGAGAAAAAACATTCAAGAATATTAAACTCTTGTAATGTTTGCTAATATAAAAACAAAGTGTTGTATTATCTTGAGTGGATAGTATCACATCAAATATATATATATGAAATATAAATTCACTAATGACAAAAGATTTTAAAGTTTAAAATGCAGTACTTGTCACTTGCATGGTGTCTCCCACTGTAGATAATCAAATGTTACTCACAAATTTTTTGAGAGAAAGCAATCCTGGATTGCTAAGTATCCCTGTCTAAAAAGTCCTCTAGATACCAGCAAGTGGAATTATTGCTGCCTTTAAGGCAGTGTGATGAATTTAAGACTAAAAATGCACTACAACAGTTTTTTTTTTCTTTGCCATGGAGGCAACAATAAATATTTGTGCTGGCATGTGCATACACTTGTTAGACTTTAGAAAAGGCAGGTTGAAGAATAGCACTGTTTTCTAGCTGCATAACTTTGTTGCACAATTTTTTTCATCATTTCAGTTGATGTTTTTGTTGTGATAAGGAAAAGTTTTGGTGGTTATTTGCACAGAGTTATCAATATGCCTCTCAGCTGGTCCATGTAGGTTGGTGGCCAACCCATCCAGTTTACACTTGTAGAAAACTATTGTTTTGGACTTTAATTTTCTCCCTACTGGAATATAGCGTGTAGTCACTCCGACGGATTTGGCACAAATTGTGTATCTGCTAACGAGTCCCCAAGTGAACTAACAGAGGAACCGAACTGCCTGTTTTAAGGAATCATGACCCATAGTCTCAGATCTGCGGCCACTGACAGTGAAGAGTAGGAAAACATGAATCACAGCTGCCTTTATTTTACCTCCTTTGAATAAAAGAGACCTTCACTTTCCAGTTCCATTGGTTTTTTTTTTCTTCCTTCCTTTGTAGCCTTCATAGTTTCTTCATTCCTTTGTAACCAAGTTGACCTGTGTGTGATCAAGAGTGGGATTTATCAGCAGCAGTCCAAGAATGCTTTTCTTATTGTCCAGAATATGTTCATGTGCTGGCTCTCATTACGGGATATGCATGACCAAGATTGTTGCAGGACAAATGCAGTCATTTTTATAACGTGTCTAAGGGACACATTTTGTCTGCCTTTGCAGAATACGTACGGCAACGGAGCCCTGGTAGTGATAGTTTTGTTTGGCTTCTCAGAATCAGTGCTGGTTGTTTGAAATCTTTTTAAAAGGTAGGGATATTTTAGTCTGCATGTACAATACAGAGCACCTTACCATGTCAGACTTGCTTTATTTCAGACCGCCCTTTCAGAGTTCACTGTCCTGTGAATATTTCTACTCATGCTCTAAAGATCAATCCTCTATTCCATCAGACTCATTTTCTGCTCCCTAAAAAGAATAAAAACCTGTTCTTAATGGCAAGTTGTTGTAAGGCTTCAGACCAAATGCTGATTGATTACAAACATAATTGCAGTGTGTGAACTAACTTGTGAAGTCCTGCTATTGCTGATCTCAGTACTGCAAAACAAATTTAGCTGTCATTTAAAGCATCACTTTAACCTTCACCAAGCCAACTTTCCATTCATAGAGGGAAAAGAACTGCAATGCAGTTGTGGAACGCAGTTAATAACAGATCTCTTCTGCAACCTGTCATCTGTGGTTGTTAACTTCTGAGTTAAGAGAAATGATAAACTGAGCTTCTAGTTTTATTGTGCAAGCAAAAGGAAGGAAACACTTAAGTACCATCAGACTGAGCAATAAAGAAGGATTGTTCTGTATTAGAAATTGTACTGTAGATAAACCATTCATGAGAATGTATAAAATGTTTGTCTTGTGACCTTGTGCTTTTGAAGTCAGACAAAACCATGTAATCAACTTGATGCACATGCACAGAAAGAGGGTACACAATGAACATTTAAACACAAAACTAATCAAACAGGAGCAGATTCCTCATGGTGCTTGTTTATTATATATATTTAATCCTGCTTGACACTTTACCCAAGGGAAGACTGTCCCTTTTATCAGTTGAATGTTAGCAGCGTTATTTCATAGAGTGTGGTGACTGGTTAGAGAAATTCATGTAACTCAGCCAATCACAGTTTCAAACAAAAATTTTTATGTGCAAAGGACAGCAACCTTCTTGTATGTTAAACCACCAGTACGCTTTGTACATCTGTGATAACGCCTGTTTTATATTCAAATGAACAAATAAAAGCTTTTATTTTTGTTGCTCTGAAAATATCAGTTTCTTAATTAGTCATCTAAATGAAGCTTGCTGGAGCTGCCTGGGCTCCACAGAAGAACACTGATAGCTATATTGTAATTTTATTTTGTTTACCTCTTGTTGCATAATTTATTAGTACAGATCATTATACTTTTACCAATGTTTAAATACTGGTGTGGGCATTTATTGCTAACAGACTTTCGTATGGCAACAAATGTTTTTTGTGAAATGTTTTTTTTTTTAATTCTTTTTAATATATTTAAATATACTGTTCACATTTTTGCTGAAAGTGTAAAGATTATTGTAAGCTTGGTAACATTTTGTGAGAAGCAATAACAAGCATTAATACTGTAAAACTCCTCAAATTTGTCACTTATCACTTCTGTTGCAAGGGATTGCTACTGGCATATTTCAAATAAGTTACTTAAGTTATTCACCCAAGTGTTAAATCTTCCCTCGAGTTTTAGGGCACAGTGTCAGACTATGGTACTTGGGTAGCCGGTATCTGTGAAACGCATAAGGACAGCATTTGCTTTAAACAGTTCGTAGGTTTTAGATATCTCGCTGTAGTCCTAAAAACGATGCAGGACCTGTTCCAGGTGGTTCTTTCCAGGAATTACGTGGTTCTGAAGAGCCAATAAACCAACTGCTAGTTCTTGTATTGTCAGCAACTTCCAGCATCCTTTGCTCAGCCCTAATTTTTAACCTCCTTCTTCAGCTGTGACTTCAAAGCAGTGCTTTTCAACCTTTACAGACTCAAGGCACCCCTTGTTAGACCCCTTCTTAAACTCGAGGCACCCCTTAGAAAATGCCAGCTCGTAGTTTTCGTTTGGTCTTTTTTTACTACAGAAAACTAACAGAGCAATTCTTCTGTTGCAAAGGACACGGACAGACCACAACAGGGCAGACTGGTTTTCATACTGTGAACGTCTATAGGAAATCTCTGGGTTGATCTTGTGAGTCACATTTGCATACACTGCACACAGCGCTAACGTTGTGTGGCACCCTGGTTGAGAACCACCACCTTAATGGAAGAAGCATGTTGGCCTGTATTGTGATGGGTGGCCTGGGCAGGTTACGCTCAGTTTCCAAGTGTCCAGTTTCGTAAAGAAGAAATCCATCTCGGCAGAGGAGCCAAGGACTGCAGACACGAGCATGGACAGTTAAGCAGCCTTCCTTCTTTGGGAGAAGTCCTTGTGGCTGTACAAGGATGTGGGAGTGATCCTGGCCCTCCTGTGCTGCGTGCATTGGAGAACATTTGCCCAAAAGCCCAATGTTTCCGAGGTGAGGAGGGTGGTGGCTCAGAATAGCATCAGCAAATAACTATGGGGAGGGATTTAAAACATAAAGAAAAATGAAGTGCAACTTTGGAAAGTGGCTTAAATTTAAAAGGTAAAGGGTTAAATAGGTTGGTAGCGTAATTTCATTTTGTTGAAACAAAGCATTGCAGTCGGGCGTGAAACAAATTCTCTTCCAGTTCTTTTCCTTTAGCCTGGAAACGCTACCAAAAGCTTCCATTACCCAGCTGAGCTCTAGTGTTCGCTCCGTCCTTCTCCAGTAAAACGAGCACGCTTCCTTCTCCAAGGCTTTTCCACTCACTCCCTTCTCAGGAACATTACACTAACACTGCTGGCAAACAGTTCTCACAACAGCAGCCTCATGTCCTATAGTGAATTAGTAACGTCAAGGTCTTGAGGGCCAGCACCTCAGCCTTTTACACCCTGCTCTTATCCATTAGTTTCCATGCCGTTTTTGTAGTGCACATTCCAGTACTGTAATCAGCATTTAATTACAGATTAACCACACCTCCCTGCCGTTTATTGCAAAGCACGGCGCTAGCCAAATCAGTAACAGAAGCAACCGCTGCATTTTGCCAGAAGTGATGCTGATGAGGTTTCTCAAAACCCAAAGTTCACCTGTATTCAGCATGTTGTACACTCAAAAACAAAGTCCATGCCCCAGGGAAGTTACAATAAAGGACAAAAAACAAAGCTGCTGTGAAGTCTAATCCATCTATTACTAGACAATGGTCTAATCCCAAAGGCATGACATTGATTTTATTTAATTTCATGCTTTGGTGGATTGTCGGTGATAGGCTTCATGCATGGAAGTGTCCTGTGGAGGGATATAAATGAGGACGGGGCAGCAGAGGGAAGCGCTGTGAAAAGGAACAGTATGGAAAAGAAGTTCAAGGATGGCTGGAAGAAGTGGTATGTGAGGAGAGAGGTGGACACGGTGTTTTCAATCTTGAGTATGACTTGTAAACATTCATACTGATGTTGAGGGGGAGCAGGTGGAGGGATTTAAAGAAAAGCCTGACTTGACTAGGGACTGCGGCTGTACAACAGCTCAGGTATCTCACTAAAGCTCAGAAAGCTTGACTTCAGGTCCTCAGTGGTATAACTGGGGCAGGACAACAGGGGCAACTGCCCTGGGCTGCAACAAGAATGGGGGACGTGAAAAACTGGTTTTTGCCACAGCCTTGTGATTGTGATAGCAGCAGCAGCTGGAAGTCACCGCTGTCCCCGTGTGCAGCATCCGCCTTGGATGCCCAGCTGCAGGCCCTGCTCTGGAGGTGTGCCATTTGACCCAGCTGTGAATACATACATGCTGCCTAGACTGGGGAGTCAAAGGCAGCTGCATGCAGAGCTGGTCACGTTGCTGCCCCAGAAGGTGGTGTGCTGTCACCATGCTAACCCAACAAGCCATTAGACTCACAATGGACTTTGATGACAAGGTTGGAGAGGCAAGAGGCAGGTGAGGCACAGTACTTAGTACAAAATAGAAACAAAGATGATAAAGCAATAGTGAAGGTAAGACCACGGTTAAGACCTAGACGAAGCCAAAATGTTCATAATCAGGTATCTAAAGCAGGCACCTACATTTATATTTAAATTTCCAGGGGAGAGGACACAGGGAGCTAATAACAGATAGATGTGCACTTATTAAAAAAGTATCAAAATCAACAGCTGCATCCAGGAATTGAAGGATAAAGTTTCTATAATACTGCGTCAGGAAGAGGCTGTGGCATGAGCAGTTTGTGGTGTAAGAGGAGGAATCAGGCCTGCCTTAAGGGAATCAGGGTGAGGACATAAAAATGTAACTTTCTGTAACAATCACCATCAGTGTCGCTCAGTCCCTCTGGTTCATTCAAAATCTCTGTTTTCACCATGATGTCTTGCAAAGAAATGGTCCGGACCTAGACACTTTTGGAGGCTTTTTCCCAAAGTCAGACGGTGGAATTGTACCGTTCCGCTGCATTTAGTACGGCCAGAGGGTGTCATTTACACCTCATCAGCGCAGACACACCAAGCTGAACTAAACGCTTCAGCGATCCCACCTTCTTTATGTACGTGCAAAATGGTGAATGAAGACAATTGTTGGACTCGTGGCCAAATGCATACAGAGACCTTGGTCATCAAAGGTAATAGGAGCTAGGCCCTTCTAGATCAAGGCTAGAGCTGTCTACTAAAGGCCTAAGTAGGTCCATAATCTGTAAAGATAGCAAAAGCATAGTGAAAAACAATTTAGAAAATGTTCTTTTTTTAATGGAAAAGTTATTAGCTGTATTGGGGAGGGGGACTCTTTCTCCATTGGTGTAATGTGGCTGTTATTACGGGGGTTTTAACACAGACTGGAAAATTCGAGTCGCGTCTCTCCCTGCTGTGGAGATGTACATGCTCAGCAGGCTTTCAACTACCATGCTGATTGATAGCAAAATGACAGAGCACATCCAAGATACTGGAATTCTGAATTTCCGAAGAAAATGAATGAAATAAATGAATTTCTCCATTTTCCAATCCCTTCTCAGGCCTCTGTTGCAATAGCTCTGCCTTGCTCAAGAG
>NW_005842128.1:612180-614751 GCF_000455745.1 Alligator sinensis | reverse complement strand
TCCTGCTTCCTTGCTGACTAAATATTTACTTGTGCTGGCTTGCCTGTGCTAGCAATCTGGGGGAGAGTAAGCCGGAGGTTATTCAGGCTGTGATGCATCATTTTTCTGAACGCAGCATCTTTGTGATATATGAGCCAGAGAACGGAGCCTGACGTTCAGCTTCTGAGCTGAGTTTGTAATACAAATATCTTCTTTTTATAAGTGAGTTGCTTTTTTTTTTTAAGTCTGGAATCAGTGAGGAACGGTAACCAGGGAACCAACGGGGCCATTTTTAGTCGTGGGTCTGGCTAGACCTGCCCTTCAACATGTCGTATACCTCTAAAAGTGAACTGAGGCCGCACTTCACTACTTTTTGCTCTGGATTCACTTTACACCAAAGAAAGAATACTCTACACAGACCAGATCCTCAGAGGATCCTCAGCCGTACCATGCGTCTCCAGTACTCCCAAGTCCACTGCTCGTGTGCAAACACAATACGATATTTTCCTTCCTTGTGCAAATGCACATGGACAGCGATGCAGCCACATGTTCTCTTTTTGAGGTAGGGAATGAGAAAAACCGTGAAACCAATTTTGAGTGTGGTTGTCACGCGCTAAGTTTCCACTGACCTTTACGGTGGGACAAAATTCTCTGAAGCAAAGGTTCTTTCACACTATGCTTGCCAGTGTTTGTGCCTTTGCAGAGAAGAGAAGTAAGTGCACCTGCCCCTGAACCAGGGGTGGGCAATTATTTGGGCTGGAGGGCCACTTAGGGAGTTTTGTAAGCTGTTGTGGGTCGGGTCAGCACTACCCACCACCCCCTGCACGCACAATAGCTCATCAAAACTCCCTAAGTGATAAATTACTGGAGCAGGCAGGTGGGGTCTCTGTGGAGACTGGCCCGGGACCCCCACAGGCAGGGCACGCTTGGCCAGGCAGACGGCTGGGGCTGCGAGCGAGCGGGGAGTGGCGTCTGGGAGCGGGATGGGGTAGGGCCAGGGCCGGGGCTGGGATCACGAGGCGGTGACTGTGGGGCTGGGGGCTAGGGCAGAGCCCCGATCTACTCCTAGCACAGACCCACAATGTCATTGCCCTGCAATCCCAGTCCCGGACTCGGCCGCCTGGCCCTCTCCCAAATGCTGCTTTCCTGCCTGCCCATGGCCCCATCCCATCTTCCCAGCTGAGTGTGCCCTGCCCACAGTGGCCTGGATAGTTTCTATGGAGACCACACATGCCCGCTCTATCCAGCACCCCCAGGCGTGGGGGCAGGGCAGCTGGGCCGGGGTGTGCGGGCAGCAGGACTGGGTCTGACAGCGGCAGTGGAGACTGGCAGGGGCAGCTGGAAGGAGCCACTGCTGTGGGGGCTGCCAGGAAGTGAGTCCGGCCACTGCACTCCCCCATGGGCGACAGCACTGGCTGCACACACCACAGCCCAGGCTACGCCCCATGCCTGGATCAGGTGGAGCTGAGGAACCCGCCATGGGTCAGATAAAATCCCGTGTCAGGCCAGATCTAACCTGGGGGCTGCATTTTGCCCATCCCTGCCCTAAACAAAGATGCACTTCACCCTGAAAACTCCAATGGACCAGACCCAGATAGTGGATCTGAATGGAAAAAATCAGAGCTATACAAGGAACAGCGTGCAGAGCCACGGGTCCAGGACTGCAGCCTTCGCACCTGGGACTTGTGCTTATTCATACAAGTAGCTCCACTTAAGAGAGCAAGTACAAGAGCAAGGCTTGCAGAAACAGGTCCAGGGAAAGGACTCAGACTAAAACTTATCAGAGTTTCCCAGTCACATAGTGCCATCCTCAAATTGATATTTAAAATGGTAACTGCCTTTTTTTTCCCTTAACTCTGAATTAATCACTAGTATTGATCAGGCAGCTGGCATCTCTTGTAAAATGGCTTTCCAGCTCTCACAGAATCTGTGGCAAGATGGGCACACTCACGGTACCGGCTCAGACCCCACCACATGCACCAGTCCAAAAGAAGATTAGTTCCTTTTTTTCCATTTTCTGAAACTCCTGAGTTAAACCATTACCCATAGCTATCTAGTCAGACTCCTTAGGACTAGAGGTGCACCGATACATCAGTCCAATATCAGATCAGCACTGATTGTAAAGAAAATTGCCTGTATTGGAAATCGGCCTGATGTGGCTGATAATTTGGCTGATAAATGCCTGTGCATGCTCACAGCCACAGTGCAGCATGTAGTCAGCAAGGAGCACAGCCTAGGGAGCTGCATGTAGCTGGTAAGTCTGTTGTGGTGGAAGGGGAAGGGGGGGGAAGAGGCATAGGGGGCTAATCAAGGCCCCCGTGGTGAGGGAGGGAGTGGGGCTGGGGTGGGGTGTGGGACAGAGTCACACTTCACCCAGGAGGGGTGGGGTGGGGTGGCTTCCGCTGCTGCGCACACCCCAGAAGGGCATGGGGGTGGTGTTCCCAGATCTGCGCAGGGCAGGGCAGCTGCTGCTGGGGCTGGGGCTGTGCCAGGCTCTTCCCAGCATGTGGGGGTTGGGCTGGGGTTGCACTCGGGGCGGGCTGCAGCAGCGCTGGGAGGGGAGGGCTATGGGCGGGTACAGAGAATTTTGGG
>NW_005842128.1:598985-612170 GCF_000455745.1 Alligator sinensis | reverse complement strand
CCCCAGCCTGCAGCTGCAGCCCACCCCACCCTGCGCAGATCCGAGGGCATGCGGCCCCCCCATGCCATCCCAGGATGCGCACAGTGGCGGGATCTGCCCCCCCACATTCTGCCCAGATGAACTACGGCTCCATCCTGTGCCCTGCCATGCCCCATCCTGGTTGGGTAGCACCCGCCCCCACCCCACTCCCTCATTCACCGCAGGGGCCTTGATCTGCCCTCTTCCCCTCCACCACAACAGACTTACCAGCTGGATGCAGGGCTCCAAGCTGCCAGGCTGCTTCTCGGAAATCGGATCAGTATCGGCCGATATGCCTCCTTAAAAATCAGCTGTTGGTATCAGCCCCCAAAATCTCTATCAGTGCACCCCTGTTTAGGACTCAAGGACTTATACCATTTGGCTTTCTGTTTTCCAGCCAATATACAAAAAGCATCACAATGATGTAGTTGGTATGACTCTATCTCTGTCTGTGATACCAACCATACCAGAAAACCAGACCACTTGTCTGTATCAAAGATACATTTCATTTTCTTTTTTAAAGAAAAGCGTTGTTTGGGGTGCATCTGAATGGCTTTGTGCTTTCTTTTTTGAGGGAAAAATAGAACGAAAATACACGTCCTGGCCAGGAAGCAGTGGATTCTGAACAGGTTTCTATCAAAGAGGCTTATAAGTTGTTGCCTTTCTAAAGCTTGTTTCTTAAACCTGTGAGCCTTACCTAAAATGGCATCCTCCATGAGCTTTTTGCTAGAGAACAAAGGCTGCAGTCCCCTTCAGTTGTGTGTAAGAAGCTGTTGATAGAAAGATGGATATAGCTTTCAGAAAGAGTTATGATAGTGCTTCTCACACTCCAACTGCAGCAATGTGCTCAGCCTGTGCTTCCAGAGCAATTATGGTTTGACTTAATGATTTAAGAGGAGACTCTGGGCACAGAGAGAATGAAAAAGCATTTGATTGGATTTCTCTTGCAGTGAGTTTTGTGTGATGCATCATTGATGTCTCTTCTCCGTTTGTAACCAGGAAAAGAGCACTTGGGATTTCACTTCGCAGTCAGGAATCAGCCCACTATGTTCACAATCAGAGCTTTCTGGAAAGGGACAAGATGCAGGCTTAATGAACTTAAAAAGGAGAAAAAAATAAATGTGGAGTTTGCCTATTAATGAGTCACAATCAGTGGAACAATCCTATGTTTTATAGCTTCAGTGCGCAATAAACATTTCCCAGCTAGCATTGTAGTGCTGCCTCGAGATATCACACTATATATTTTTCCGTTGTTGAAAGAAAGAAAGAGTTTCTTTCTTTTTTTTAAATTTATGGCTTTTGGCCAGTTCTGAATATGAGAGGATCAGCCTTCTACTGCCAGGTTACTCTGTGTTTGAGGAGGAGGAAGAAGAATGTCACTGGGATGCATTTCCAGTTGTATATTTACCCAACGTGGGCATATCAGCCACATACAGTAAGCCAGAAGCATTATTGGGGCAGGGCAACCAGGGCACCCTGCTTAAGTTGAACAGGGGCAGGAGAGAGTAGCTGCCCTTGGCAACCCAGAGTCACTGCTGCCCCTGGCCCTCACTGCTTTGTCAAGCCTAAAATAATAGGGAATGTTAGGATTAAAAGTTAGGAGCCCACGTACACATGGCATGTCAGGGATGTCAACATATGCAGCATATATCTGGCAGCAAAGGGCATTTGGAGGGGACAGCTGGAGTGCCTAGTGTTAGTCTCTGTGGTGTGCTACTAATATGGTAGTGGGTTCATTGGCTGAAACTGGCTTAAGATAAATCTGGTTGAATGTCGTATCAGACTTAACTGATTTGCATCAAGCCAGTTTATGAAACTTCTGTCCCAGACTCCTCCTTGGTTCAAGTTAAATCAGAGTCTACCAGCATCCCAGCATTTTGCATTCCTGGGCTGTGCTGGGCTGTCTGATTGAGCAGAGCAGGGTTGGCTCCGCTCCTCTGCTCCTTAGCTGGAGAAATGAGGGCTGTCTGACAAGGGGGCGATGCAGCCCAGTCTGCAGGGGGGGGGGACTGCCCCCCCCCAGCAAATCCCAGCTGGGATCTGGGACAGGGGTTAAACATCCCTTCTCCCGCTCAAACTTACTCCCAGCTGCAACTGTGGACTACAAATCTCAGAGACACCTGTAGGCAGGAAGAGGAAGTGATGGGCAACCCTGCAGAGTGCAGCTGTTGTAAGCCTGGACTGCAAATCCCAGAGACCTCAGGGGCAGCAGGAAGAGGAAGTGAGCACACAGTCAGAAAGGCATGCTGTAGTGCCCCCCCTGGCTTCTGGCCTGAGCCACTACAGGCATGTGGCTGCATTGCCCGAATCACAGGTAAATGTCTCTTCACTTCTGTTTCAATTTAATCTGTACATTTTAGACTAACCTGCGAAAACTGAATAGATTCAGCCTCAGGCTTTTCTACTGTCCTAGCCTAGAAGTTCAGTGTACATAAACCACTTTCAAAATAGCCCAAACCAGTTTAAGGTAAACCTGAATGGATATAGTATCAGACTTAACTGGTTTAGATTAAATCAGTTTATTGAACTGCTGTCCCAGATCCCCTCCAGATTCAAGTTAAATCAGTTCCCCAGCATCCCAGGATGCTCTGCACCTCACCCACAAACCCCCACCTCGCAGGGTGGCTGGGCTAGTCTTTGCCCAACTTATCTGCTTCAACTGAGCAGGGAGGTGTGCTCTCAGCCATGCTCCCCACCCCCCGGCTTCTGGCCTCAGCCCTTGCAGGCATGTGGCTGTATTTCCAGAATCAAAAGTGCATGTCTGTTCATTTGCTTATCAGTTCAATCTTTGCAATTTAGACTAACCTGTGAAGATTGAATTAATTCAGCCTTGGGCTTTTTGACTGTTTGTACTTAGCCACACAGACCTTGCCATACAAGGTCACCCCACTGCTTTCCCTAGCATCCATGCCTGCACATGCTTAGGTCCTGGCTCTCAGGCCAGGCCTCTCCTTGGCTGGTTCTGACAAGACCTCTTGCTCACTCCCAAAGAAATATCTCTGCCCCACTGCAGCACAGAGCCTTTGCTAAGCTTCCCCTAGTCAAACTCCTGTGACTTGCTATGGGGTTTATAACCTCCCTCAAACTGACAGGTGCAGCCCATAAGAGACTGGCCAGCAACCCGCTGAGGCTCTTATATCATTCAGCCAAGCTGTGCATATCCCAAGCATCCTTCCATTCTACAGTAAACCCATTTTACGGTAAAACTCTTTTTGGGGGAAGAAACATCCAAAATTTTTTTTAAGACCAGCGCACAGCCCCTCTCTGACTAATTGCTCTTCAAAGATCTGGTGTATGAGCGAGTGCAGTGACCTGGCTAGCGTGTGGCATGCTATTGGTTTCGGCTGGATGGAACGAACCTAGAGCTCATGCCACTTGCTGGGTGGTTAGTTCTCATGCCTGGCATAGACAAGCCTATTCTGCTGTTTTGCAGTGGATGGCCAAGCCCTTCACCCCTCCATGCGGTGTCACATGCTGTTAGTCATCAGACCTGTTGTGGGGCAGGAGCTGTCAGTCCGTGACAGTTGTTGTTATTGAAAGGTAAGGTGGAGAGAGTGGACAAATGTATTTTCAGTCGGTGAGTCATGCTCCTCTCTTCAGCTGCTCTTTGAAAAACATGGCCCAGATTTATGTGAAGAGCCCAGAGCACAAGGTTATGACATTGCTTCTGTAGGGGCCTAGCGCTATAGCTTGACCAGCGCTGCACCTGGCTGGTGTTTGCATGAAAAGGGCATCATCGTTCTTTGCCAAGCTGTTAATGGACGATGGTGAGTGCCTGTTTCAGGACTTGGTTAGGCTTTTATTAGGTTTCTTATCTGATATACTAGAGCAGGGGGCTTGTCTGTTTTATTTTCCTGGCTGGTTATGACTTCAGATTTCTTGGAAGTAGCACATAAGCAAAAAGAAATAGCACCGCTAGTTCATTCCCCTCCCCTTCACACACACTGAAATGCACAACAAAACGACTGCCTTCGGAGGAGAGAGGGACAACACTGGCGGGGCTCTAGCACCCCCTCCCTTTGTGTCAGAGCAATTAACAGCAAGAGCATGAATGCAGAGGTGGCTGGGCCTCTGCTGCTGGTTGTGGCACCAAGCCGGCAGTGGTGGCAGCTGCTACCACTTTAGCAGTGGGAGTCCCATGCTCGGGCTTCCTGCAGACTGGTGCCCTGTTCGCTCTCTCCTGCTCCCCGCTCCCCACATCCCTAGTGGCTGTAGGACTGCAGGGGCCCAGGAAGGCTGGGGGAGCACCATACTGCTCCTGCCACTTGTCCCTGACCTGGTGTGGCACTGCCCTGCGTGGCTCCTGTGGCCAGGCAGTGGGGATCCCAATTCCTGCTTATATTTGGTGCCTGGGGCAGCTGCTGCACTTACCCTGTACTGGTCATCCTACCAGGAAGGGGTGGGAGCTCTGGGAAATCACTTCTGTTTCTGGTGCTGCAGCGTTCCTTGGGGCCACTGCATGCACTGTAGTGATACGAGTATTAAGTCTTTGGATGTCTGAATTTTTGACTGCGGACTGTTCTGAATTGTGTCTCGTGCGTGTCAGAAATGAGATGAGTGTAGTGCCAGCTAGTACAGTCAGACTAGGGGGCCTTGCGCTTCTGGCTGTGGGCAGGCTTGGGTTGTCAGAGCTGTACCGCTGTAGCTCAGTTGTGCCTTCTGTCCACAGCATGTTGCATGTTGGCGGCGTGCTGCCAGGCTGGGCGGGGGCCCAGCTCTCTGGCACTGCTCCCGGCTTTTCTGGATCATTATCAGACTAGACTGTGGGATAACTCCAGGCGGCTGGGGGAGCTGCGGGAGGAGGGAGTCAACTTGGCTCTAATGACAGTGCCATTTCCAAACTGATCTCTTAGCACAGGGGTGACTTAGATGGCAATGGAGAGTGTGGAGAGGAGGAAGAAGAGTGACTCCAAGAGGCAGCCAGATATCTCAGCTGCCTGTTCAGTTGGTCATGTTTTCTGCAGCAAGTTAACTATCAAGCCCATCTGTCTGGATTGAGTGTCCAGAACCCCAGGTTGCAAATCAAGAGGACATTTCTTCTAAATTAATAAATGGCTTGCTTTACTCTTCTGCCTGAATTTCAATTATGGCCAAAGCTACAGTGACCAAAAGCTACAGGCCTTGCGGTATTTCTTTTGCTGCTCTAACAGTCCTTCCCAAGGCATCAGCCAGGCATCATATTTAAACAGCTTCAGAGTGTCTCCAGCATGTGGAATTACAGCTTATTTTTAGGTACATCTGTGAGACAAATCCTGCTTTCCCAGCAGCTTTATACTATTGACTTGTCTGCTATCGACTTGTGGAGGGTTAGTCCCGATTCATACTAGTGGGAGAGAAGAATCTGGCCTATATTCCTGTAGTAAAGGCCCTTTTAAAATAGACTCTTATTTCTCTTCAAGTCTGTGGAGCTGCTGCTGTGTTATCAACAATTATTTATCCCCTTTTAAGTGAAAATTATCAGCAAAGCAAGATCCTGTTCTTAGTTTTAGCTCCTTGATCTGTATTTGCAATTCCTCAAACATTCTTCACATAGTTTGCCAACAGCGTCAAGGAGCCGTGGGGCTTTTCTGTTCCTGATGGTCGGCAAAGCCTGGTGAGAGCAAAAGAACCACATTCACAGCTCATTTCCTTCTCGTTCTGTTTCTTTCTTCAATTTTCAAAATTTCACTCAAGGATTTTCCTTAAACGAGCCTTAATCAGGGCCTACAATACTCTGGATCCTTCAGCCTTCCAGAAACGGATGTGATGACTATAAATTATAAAACTCCTGCAAGGTTTTGGAAGGTCAAAGGTAGATTTATTTTTAAACCAACTTTAATCTTACTCTTCCCCCATAAGAAACATTTGAACCATTAGCTGCTTCTCACAGCTGGTCAAACCTTTCCACTTCTAAATTTCTTTAATGTAAACCATTAGGGTAAGGCATTTCTGTTTTTGAAACGTGCCCTTTTTAATTTGATTTACTAAAGCATTTGGAAAACATATGTAAAGCTCACATATGTGCACTCACTCAGGAAAGCTAAAATTGGCTGGGTAGCCTGTAACTTCTGGTAGCAAATCCCAAGCATATTTCATATATTCAGTCACCTGGAAGCTGGAAAAGCAAGCAAGCCAAGAGCTGTGCGTCTTACTCCACCTAAAGGAAGCAGGAGGCAAAAATCTCAGCTCCTCCCCATTTTAAGGTGACCGGCTCAGGGGATAATGATAGAGCTGAACTGTCTCTTAGGGCTCACATGCCAAGGAGCCCTAACTGTGGCTCTTTCCACACGTATAAGGATGGGAGAGCAAAGCCTTCCAGGAGGGGTACGCTGCCCTTTTCTCACTGAAGGGGGGAGTCTTTGCAGGTTTGAGCCCCTGCAAGCGTGGACTTGGCTGAGCTGGGAGATGGACATCCTCCTTTTACTTCTCTCTTCTGTCCTTCCCTCCCCCCCACCCCGCTTCCATCCTCCCTGAAGCAGCAGTAGGAAGCAAATATAAGTAGAGGGGGGCATTCACACTTCTCTGCGGAGCCCTTCCTTGCTCCACAGTGACGTCTTGTAAGCATGCTCTTGTCTCCTACTGATGGCTGGTGACCGTCTCCCCCACCAGGGACTTGACATAACCTGGGGCACTTCTATGCTAGATGTTATGGCGCCCCAGTGATGTGCTATGGCGCCGCAAAACCATGAAGCTGCTGCTACGTCGCTGTAGTAAAGCACACCCTCGTTATAGTGCATTGCTACAGCGATGTAGCGACCAAATATAACCATGCACGGCCAGCACAGTGCAGTGCATGAAAAGGAAGTACTCAATGATGCCGTGGTAACAAAGGTGCCGTACAGCCATGTGTAGACGTGCCCGTAGCGTCGCAGGGTAGGACTCTTAGGGCCCAAATTCTATTTTACCTAATGCATTTGATGGTGGAGAATCTCTGCCATCCCACAAGGCAGGTGAGCTAACGACGAGGGCCGGGGAGAGCATTGTACGTGCGTGCGTGGTCTCACTTTCTGGAAGGAACGTTTGAGACCTTGAGGCTTGCTGTGACCAATCCACCCTGCCTGAGGTCCTCTGTCCAAACACGGGACACGCACTTTCCTGTTAGAGCTGCTGGGTCTCGTCTTCCACGGGACCTCCTGCATCGAGCAGCACTGTAACGAGGACTGTCGGACAAGGGTTGTTCCAGATGGGGCAGCCTGGGTCCGAATTCCAGTTCTACCAGGAAGGAGTTTCAAGCAGGCCAAGCACTGGGTGATGAGACCTGCTTTCTGCCCCTCCAAAGTACTTTATCCCATTTTCCTAATAACTCTACAGTGCCAAGTGCACAACCACCACTGAAACAAGTGCTTGCCCCACTTCCCTCCCACCTACCCACCACCAGGGCAACATCCACCCTCCTGCCCCAGGACACAGTTAGGCTGTAACTTGCTTATCTTCCCCCTAGCATAAGGATGCTTTTCTTCTTGGCTACCTGATGGGCAAGCCTCAGCAGTGATTTGCTTTTATCCCTGCCCAGCCTGTGGCCTAGTAATTAGGCTGCTGTTTGGTGAGGTGGGAGACCATAGGGGAAGTGTGCCTAGATCTTTAGTCCCTCTCATCTCTCCTGTGCTGGACAGGCTCATTAACTACTGGGCACCAGCCTGCTCATTTCAGTTTGTTCCAATCAATCACTAGTCACATTTTTTTCATTGACTAGTTTTGGGGGTATATATTGTGTCCACAGTGACAATGAATCATGAGGGGTAAATGGACTTAGACACTTCTGGGGCAGTAGTGAATCATTTCCAAGCTTATGCAATTGGGACAAACCTAGCAGCGTGGAGCGAAACAGTAGCTGTATGAGGCATTGAGGCAAGTACAGAAGATTCAGGCTATTATTTGAGATGAAGTACCTTGCATCTTAGATGCCTAAAGACCATGCAAGTGACACGTGGGTCTTGGCAGCGACATACCTTCTACCCCTCGGTGTCCCTGACGGAACGTAGGGCTTCCAAGGGATCCGGCAAGAACGATGTCAATCCTCGATTGCTTTGGCCCGGTAAGGAGGCCTTGGGTAGCCCAGCAATGCAAGAATTCAGGAAGCACTCCAAAAAGGACCCTCGCAGAGCTTTCTGGCCCAGACTGCTCAGCTACTTGTTTAGCACAGCGATCTAACTGGTTATGTACCCACCTTACAGTACTTTCATCATGTGAGCATTCACTAACAATGACTGTAATGGCCCAAATGATTTTAAATTCTGGGAAACCTCAGCACACCAATCTTTCCTATCATTACTCCAGATCCAGTAATGACTCTTCTCCAGAAGTTAGTTTGCCTTGGTTTCTCTGTTCAGTGCACTCAGACTGCTCACCTGCTTTGCTGGTCTTCAGGCATTCAGCAGCATCAGTGTCTCATATGGGTATGGACCTACATAAATCATGGCACGACAAAGGGTTTTTTACAGCCCACTCAGTGCGCAGAGCCAATTTTATGGGCATTTTACAGTGGCCCCACCCCACGCTACCGATTGGTCAAGGAGCCCTGGCGGCCCTGTCCCTCACTGCTGATTGGTGCCGAAAACACTTTTGCTTTTCTGACTGGAGCCTTCACTTAGTCTACATCACCGGCTTAGCCTCTCAGTAGCTCTCACTCAACGTGCTGTCCGGCTGCAGTGATTGGTGCACTTTCTTTGCCTTCTGGTAAGCATTTTTTTTGGGTTGATTCTGTAGGAAATCATGGCCAATGCCATTTTTCACGATGATCATGGAGACTGACATTTTTTGCAGTTTCCGCAAAAATCATAAAACCGTGATTTAAGTAGGTCCCTACCTACAGGCAATATGCTGTTGGACTTCTCTAAGACTTAACCACATCACCATCAATGACCACATTGATAGGAGAGAACATGAGTGCAGTAGGGGCTCAATGACAAGGACTGAAGAAAAAAATTACAGCCTAAGATTCAGGCAACACGCTTTTCAAAAAAAAGACCCCAGGGTAGTAAATACAATGTATTCAGTTCTAAATAGTGTGGCACCAAATAATTCTTGCTAGGTATCTTCTTTATGACTGATGCGATTATATTTACACAAATCCAAGACAACTTTAAATTTAAGATGATGCCACCCTCCTTCCCCCATTAGATTCTATACATGGAAAATTATAAATTTGTTACCTTCTGCAGCAGCTCTCTGACTCCAAGGCAGTCAGTGGCCCCAGACAAGCAGAAGAAGCAGTAGCAGCTCTGAGCTTGGCTAGGTAAGGGCTGGAGCTGAAGACAGGGAGGGGGCAAGTGGCTGCAGGTGGAGGAGCAGGTGGTGGGGCAGGCCACAATCCCTTCCTGCTGCACACTCCTTCCCATGCTGCATAAGTCAACCTGGCCCAGGGCAGCTCCGAGCCAGTACTTGAATCTTAAGATGAGACTTTTTCTCTCCCATGTTGATTGAAGGAGAAAAAACCCCCAAAACATTGATTTGAGGTAATGTTCATCTAAAACCTTCAGGCATTGTCTGTCCTGACCTGCCTAAAGTCATATGGTAGGATATGATTTCCTTGCATGAAATCCTTGAGTGGTAAACTAGTGGTAACACCTGGATTTGAGAATCCTGAAACTATTCACTTGCTGTTCAGTTTACCTGGTTTTGTAGCACCTTCATAGAAAGAAAGCGGGAATTTGTGTTTCATGGTGTAATTTTAAAACGAAAACCTGTACCACAAGTTACACAAAGGACTTTTAAGGTGCCAAATGGGTCTGGGAATCCAGTGCCTCAAGCTATGTTATAAAGGGAATATAAGTACCCAAGGGAAGTTTGGTGTCAAAGCATGAGCTCCACAGACATCAGCAGGACGTCACCTGCACTACCCAATAAGAGAGGTATTAGTATGTTAAACCTCTCTCAAGGAATTAGATACCCGACTCTAGCCTGCAGAGGTGCTCTCTCCACTTGACAGTCACAATCCCAAACCCTCTCCTGAACTTAGGTGACTGTGCCAGCTCCTTCTCAAAGAGCACCGTGAACTACCTCCTTTGACCCAGGAGCCCAGTGGTTGGAGTACTTGCCCCGGATGTGAGACACCTAGGTTCCATTCCTGTGCAAGGGACACTCTCTCCACTCGTCTATGGAGTGGTTGCTCTCCTCCTGTGTGTGGAATAATTAACTATTAACTCAGTGGGCAAGAAGCTGGCCCTCAAACCCAGTAATGGAGACACTCACCTGAAAAGGGGGAGCTCTGAATTCTCTCTTTGCTATAATGACAACTTATTTTATGTAAAGGAATTTTTTTTAATAGACACTATATGTGCCTCCAGGATTCGGCTGCTGCTGAATAAAGGTTTTGAGGATCTAAATTTTGGATTTAGGAACCTACAATAAGAGGAAGTTGACACATAAATGCCTATGTCCTTTTGTGGGGATAAGTTGTTAGTTACTGATCATGCAGAATCTGATCCTTGGTTCTTTTAAGAATCCTTTTACTAAATATCTGGTTTCTGTAGAAACATATATGCAATGTGGCGCACAATGATGGCTGAAAATGTCCACTTTGATTATGCCATGTGCCTATTCTGGGTCACAAAGACCTTTTCTGAGACTGTGATTTTTCCATTCTTCTTTGTTACAGATACCAGATTGTGTTTCTACTGAATCCAGCACTTTGCTTCAGTTTACATCCAAACAGATGAATTTTCCTTGCAAACATAGTAAAAGAGCACCACTGGAACAATGCTTATATGTAGCTCCCCTTAGTCTAATGTAACTCTAGGCTGAATTACTATTTGATGAAAAACATTGATAGATATTTTCCTAAGAGACATGTGCTTTAAAGATATCCTGAAGTAGGAAAAATAAAATAGTATGTTAAAGTATGCAGATTTGCTGGATATCAATGCAATATGCCAGATTAACAAGAAAGACTTCCACAGTAAGGTTTTTTTAAATACATTTATTAACCAATGTTAACACATTAAATGACTATATATTGCTAGTCAGAGCAGCTTACAAAATGCCAGAATGCATCATAGAACTGGACAGCCACAATGAATAATTACAATGTGCATAGTGGCTAAGCTCAACACTTTAATATAGCTTTATGATTTGCAGAAAAATTAATTTTTAAATCATGATTCCTAAAACAATCAATTGTAATTTTACCTAAAACTTATACAAAACCAGGCCACAATCTCTTTTTTTGTTTTTGTTTTTTTTTGTTTTTTTTTTTTAAAACACACAGTTTTCACGCTGTAGTAACTTGGAAATGTGCAACCGTGTCAACAGAGACAAAAAAGCCAAAGTAACACGAACCTTACTTTCATGCAGCTATCAGTTAAATATTACATATTCTGGAATGATTTTACACCAAAAATATTTCCACAATAACTTGCTTTCATAGGGGTGGATCGAAGTTTTGGAACTCGTAAAGTAATCTAACAAGATTTGTTATTTTTTTTTAGTTGTGAAGTGTTTTACAGTCACAACACAGAGGCGACATAAGTTAATTACACGTCAGGCAATAACGTAGTTGTGGTAATGCAAGTTGCCATTTAGTTACTATTATTTTCAATCAACTTACCATATGGTTTTGCAACCTACTGGGTATTAATTGGCAGTATCTAGTCAATTAACTTGTACCACCACTGTAAGTAAAAAGATCAGGATTTCAATGGCAGTTCACAGAAGTCTTGGTCATACTTCAATTTTTGCAATGACCCTGACAAATCCTAGAGAAAACTTTTTAAAAGGCTTTCCTCTTGATTCTTCAGCTTCCATCTTTCCATCATGTAATTGCTTTCAATAAATACCAAAGATCGAAATAAATATTTACAAATTATTCTTCTAATGTCTCAAAAAAATAGCTGGATGATAAATGGGCATTTGAATTAGTCTAAGACCAACTTTTGAAAGAAACTAAAATGCTGGACAGTTTAAAAGAAAAAGCTGTTTAAGTAAGCTTTACACCTATTTAAAAATTGTCTCTGAACATGGATGCAATTCATATAACTATATATAAAACAAAGAAAAAAAATCATTTTTCAACTATCGATCCATTCCTATTGGTAATGCTTCTTAATCCAGACATTCCGCAAAATACAGACTTTTTACAAATCACGGCATCTTTAATACAAGAAAATTAACATGCATTATTCTTCATTCTGAGTACAGTGATGGAGCTCATTAATAGGCAATGACCCATTACTACAAACATAACGGCTTCTGTGAAACTTAAGTGCTTTTTCCTTTTATTATTAAGTTACAATGGAATAGGTGACACCAGATAATAGGCAGCCCAATGACATTGGAGGGGGGATGGTTGAAGGAAGGGGCGGGGGAAAGCAATAAAGAAATTTTTATGCCTCATCTAGAATTCCATGTATGAATAAAGGTAGTTTTTTTGGCTTTTGTTTTTCTTCTTACAAGCACTCATGTTAGGACAAAGATGAAATGTGCAAACTTTAAAATTTAAATATTCATTTTCTCTAAGATCCAGCTCAGTAAAAGATTACCCCAGTTCCCTGCGATTTTAAACTACAAGATCAAAGCTAATATTTTGTTATAAAAGTTATATATTGAAAAGAAATAATGAAAATAAAACACGATTGGGAAATATTTAAGAAAAAATATGCAGGACTAGCACCTGCTGTGTCAACCCTGTTCCCTAAATTCAATCATATACCCACTGGTATAACCAATAGATAATGCCTTTAAACAGTAAAATTAAGCTGAACAAAACCAGCTCAACAAGGTTAAGAAATAAACATTACATCAAGGTAGTATGCTTTTTTTTCTGAAACAGTTCTGTAGTTCTTACATTCAGATCTAGTTTTTAAATGTTCCTTTCGTTAAACTCACGTGGCTTTTCTTTTTAGATCTGGTTTTTTTGAAGGTTAAAATCTCTGTAAAACCTAAAAATGTTTTAAAATTTGCTGAAAATGCAACAAATCCTCAAGTTTTAAAATTATTTAAAGTAACCCGCTCCTTCAGAGGTTAGACAGATTTTTACCCACAACATTTTGGAGGAGCGTTAAACAGAAGATTGAAATCATTGTGCAAAATTTCTTTTTGAAAAGCGTTTAAAGGCTGGTGCAAAATGGGAAGCAAATTCGAAACAATTTTGGCTTCTTGGAAACAAAAACCGCTGTGTCTGAGAATAGCAATCATCGGGGTGGTCTGCAAAGAGAGCAGCAGCGCCTTCATCTTTTTCTACGGCAGGTACGT
>NW_005842128.1:590893-598954 GCF_000455745.1 Alligator sinensis | reverse complement strand
GACACTTGATAGAGCAGTAGGAAGTATTCCAGCAGCAATGGTACATGGCCTCCTCTTCGCAGTTGTAGCACTGCAAAGAGAATGAACAGCATGGGATTACTATCACTTGCAGTATCAATCCTGACCAACCCAAATGCTCTCTCACCTGTTCTTGGTCCCATTGGCATTGAGCAGGAATTCCTCTTTCATTTGGGCAGGTGGCAGTAAATAAAGGATGGAATTTTTCAAACCTGCTAAATAAGGGCTGCCCCCCTTCCTCCAATGGAAGACTTCCCTGCCTGTGAAGTAACAAAGTTAGTCTACACTATATCTCTCCTGCCTGCCATAGCAGAGCTGGATTTTTAGGAAAGCTCAACTCCAATTTAGTCGACAGTACTTTGCAGCCAGAGTCACCCACTGAGAATACTGGAGAATCCATTTCTTTGGGACAGGGATCCTCTTTTCTGTTCTGGGCTTGTATAGGACATAATACAATGAACTCCTAATCATGACCGGAGGTATTAAGTGATCATACAAGCATTAAACCAGACACACACTCGTGCAAACAAGACGAGAGACTGGGTGCAAAATGTCAGAAAAAACTAGCCAGTTCATATGGGGTTTGGAGATATTTTTTACAGGTCTCACAGCTAGTGTCTAGACTCCCTGGAGGAGAGGGAAATTAAGAGAATCATAGAGAAATAGGCTGGAAGGGACCTCCGGAGGGTCATTTAGTTCAGCCTTCTGCCTGAGACAGGGTCATCCCTAACCGAACCATCCTATATAAGTGAGTTCCCTTCTCAGTGGGAAAACTGCAACCATCAAATCATGGGGAAAAGTGCTATTTGCTCACCTATTATCTGATAAGAAACAATGCAGATTATCCTGTTCTGAATAACAGGCTGGGCCCAGGAATAGGGCCTGGAGCTGAGAAAGGGCAGAGAGAATTACAGTTTGGTAAAAGGACATTTCCATTATCCCCACCATGGCTCTTATTCACATCTAGATACCGAAAGATGACAGATATCTTTAATTAATATTCTGCTCCCATCACCCTAAGTACCCTCAGTCTGTGCTCTATACGCTGATCCTGCATGGCAAGGGACCCCAACTGATCTTCCTCACTCATCTAGTTTTGTCTCTCTCGTGCGCAGGATAAAGCACAGGATAGCTCCAGAGGTGTCTTACTATAAGATAAAGGAGTCTCAGTCCTCAACACACAGAATTTAAAACACGGTGCAACAGTGCATCTAGAAGCTTGGTTCTCTTTCCTGAGCCCCTCAAGGAGGATGAAAACAGCTTTGGTGTTCAAAGGACTTGCTTCTGAAAAGGAAATCTTGAGGATGGTGTGAACAGCAAGGAAGTGCCCTCAATTTCTTTTTCGCCAAGTGTTAGGGCAGTGCTCTGCATTTTACTGCAACAGGAGTTCCTACAATGGCAGGATGTCGACTGCTGCCAGTTCCCCCATTTGCTTGGCAGCTACAAAGAAAAACAACTTGAGAGGGCAGAAGATTGAGAATAAAACTGAGGAGCCGATAGGAGGGAAAGAAAAGAAACACTGTCTTCCTCATATGCCCCCATCCTGAGTGCCTCAAAAGCATTAACATTTCTTTTTAACACACCCTGTTACCCGAGGAGCTGGAAGGGCTTAACTTCTTCTCTGGCAATCAGGTTCTGGCAAGTTCAGGTCGGACATTCTGAATCTGGCGGGCCCGAAATCAGAGGGGACTTTTGAAAACCTAGAGAGACATATCTCTTTGTGAGAGTGGGAGCAGGAGTCGTCATCCAGCACAGTCAGTACGGGCAGCTGACAAGTCACAGCCGCGGGCAAAACTCAGCGAGTTCTTTTACAGGTTCATTGGAAAGTCGGGCTGCAAGGGACCTCACCCAGTCATTTGGTCCAGCCCCTGCTCAAGTCAGAAAGTTCCTCAATCTCCAATCTAAATTTCCTCTGCTGCAGCTTAAGGCTATTGCTCTTAGTCCCGTCTCCTGGGGCCACAGAAAAATGCCTATCTGCATCCTCTCTCCAACTGCCCTTCAAGTATCTGAAGACTGTTATGAAATCTTTCCTTCAGTCTTAGCAATGTCCTATCTGCTTATGATATTTTTATAAGATGAGGAATTAAGCTGGAAACAATTTTTTTCACAAGCCCTACAGCCTCCTAAAAGGCAGATGCAAGAAAAGACTTCGTACTGGCAAAACCTTTTATATCCATCAGCTGTAAAGGAAAAACCGAAGTCACATATGGAACCCTTCCCCTTTCCTTTTTATAACCAGTTTTAGGGAAGTTGATTTCTAACAGCATCTGCAAATGAGTATCCTCTAGAGCCGTGCTCCTGGCTTTTCTGAAGCTGGCTATCCAGGAGCTCTGGAAGGCATTAGAAGCATCCGCTGCAAAGGAACATGGAACAGCTGCATCTCTCTACACAGCACGGAGCATGCCCAGAGACCAGGTTTATAGCTGCTCAATCAGCTACATGAATAGAGTTAAAAGGGAAGGACAACTTAGATCTGTGGATGGAGATCCTGTGGTTCCCTTTACGTGCATCTCCCCACACACCTTAGATGAAAAACTTCTGTATTATTCTCCGAGCAAGGGTCAGCAAACATGATAGAGGGGACAAAATATGCATCTGAAGTCTGCATCTTGTTGCTTTTTGCTGTTTTTTGGCATCCTGCAAGTGGTTTTTGTGTGCATTTCACTTGGTATAGTACACTCCGGGGGGGAATGTTCATTTCCTTAAAATAGATACTGGCACAAGTTAAAGTAAAAATATATGTTAACCTAATTAAAACAGAGAGAGAGTTAAAAATAGAAATAGGCATACTTAAAAGGATACAAATAAGCATGCAGGGAGAGGTTGAAATAGAAACAGACTCCAATGAAACAAGAAGAAACTATGGTTTCAACTTTCCAGACTATTAACTTTTGATTTATCCTTGTTCTCCCATTCTCTCCAGTCCTATTGTTAATCACCCATTTGTTACATTAAGCTCAAATGCTCATGCACTTAGATGAATGAAACTGTTGCAGATGGGGTCATGACCATTTATGTAACCCCAGAGAATGTGACCCATTAGCAAAATTGAAGGGCCCTCAGGGCTGGACTTGTGCCATCTTGTGTGCATGTGCAGTACACCATGGGCCCCAGAACTGAATTGGGACTTTTAGACTTAACAAAACTATGAAGTCATTGGAAATAACAGTACAAGCTCCCCCTTATTAGAACAGAGTTCTCTGGTTCTAATTAAAGAGGGAACCCACTAAAGCTCACTGGGTGCATCCACACATGTACAGTTGTTACCGAGCAGTCATTTAGTACTTGCTTAAATCCCCATACCACACGGTCGTTTCTGATGTCACTGCACAGTAGAGTTGCTATCACCGTTTGTGCCTGCTGATGCTACATCACCCTTGTTCATCACTAGATGCACCCATTTAGTCTTAATTATATGAGATTTTCAGCGAGAGGGCATCACTATTACCATAGTGTCTCACATACACCAAACACGTTCTCCAAAAACTAGCCTCACCCCTAACCCCCCCAAAATTGGGGGGAGTAGTGTATTAAGCAGGGAAACTGATTTTCTGACTGGGGTTGGAAGCATCCTGATTACACTCCTGCTCCACAGCGCAGGAGACCGGGCATTAATGTTCAGGCAGTGGCAGAATCAATTGCCTTAATGGCTCATTGTTCTTCACCCTACAGGTGTTAATGATTGTATCTCTTTTAATGGTCTTCATGTTCCACTAATCAAGCTAACCTTTTTGGGGGCAAGTTTGCTGTCCGCTAGCTGGTCTTGTTCTATTTCACAGCCTCTTTAGCTCGTTTCAAAATCACAGAGCTATCCAGGGAGACCAGTCTTCAGCAGCAGCTAGGGATTCAACTTTAGTCAAGTAGGAAAGGGAGGATGAGTCAGCTAAAGATTAGGCTCTGCCCCTGCTATATATGCAGCTATAACTCTGTAAATAGCTCTGCCTTTCAAAAGCAAGGTGCATATTATATTTGGGGGTGTGTAGTAGGAGAGAAAAAAAAGAGTATAATAGAAGCATCGTTACACACACATCATTACCAGTAGAGGAAAAATCATTTTGGGAGTTGCATATTTGGACCAATCCCAACAGCATAAGGCTGAGCATCCAGACTTATCAAACCACATATAAGGGTCCCCACCCCATCTAAAAATGTGAGTAATAAACAGCCTATAGGAATTATTCACATAAAGTACAATTTGTCAGATGTGTATGCGACTCTCAAGTGCTCCACGGAACTAAAAGGAATAAATTTAAACTTGCCTCTGGAGGCAGGGTTTTCCCACATCTATTAAGATATGATGCTATGGAACCAGAGCATGAATCACCACTTCGCACTTGATTAAATTATTGTGACAAACATAAATCAGAAGAAACCAAAGCAAGTCTTAGTTTCTATATGAAAAATAAAAGGGCAAGTTTGCACCTGTCATAAATTCACCTCCCAAAAAATAACTTTATCGAAAGAGCTTCTCTGATCTCTAATGGTAGGTAGGAGCAGTAGAGCACCATCATCATTGGAAGCCCAACCACCCATGTATTACGTATCATATATGAGCTAACTCTGTGGAAACAGTAGTACTTCAAGTCCTTTATTCACCTTAAAAACAGCCAACAAACTTTGAAAGTTAAGCAATGACCTACTTTCTTTCCTTGATATTTTTCTACTCTTTTCTAATGGATACTGTTTTCTTCTCTCAGGACTATTATTTGAACTACAAATGATTTTGAACATAAACAAACAACCATTTTCAATAGAAGAAAAAAAATCCTGGATTGACAGCGACAGCTGTGTGTGCTGGCAACCATTAAGTCTCCAAGATGAGAGTGCCACCTTGTGGTGAGGCAGTGAAACATTTCTTTACCTTGCATTTCTGGCAAGTTCAAGACAAACGGGCATCTGATCTAAAGCCAAGCCTTTTAGACTTCACAGACTGCTATTATAATCTTAAATGTCACATTTAACTTACCTTTTGTCTGAAATTTAGTGTGTAGAAATAATGCATGCAAGTGTTAAGTCAAAGGCAGGCAAGGTGTGCGGCATTCAGCAAAGTGGTGTGCTAGGTCCATGGTTGCATTTTTTTAAAAAAGGATAATTCAGTTTTGTAGGTGATGCTCCAGATGCAGGTTATAAGAATGAATGTGGGGTGGGTAGAGGGCTGAAAAACATATTTTGGAAAGTCTTTCCATGTCTAAAGGGCAGCAGGGAAAGATGATGAGACATGCCTAAGTGGGTTAGGCTGAAGAAATACAAAAGCTAGCATTACTGGGACGGGAATGCAAATAGAGACAGGTATTGGCTGCTTCTTGTAGAGCTGGGACAGCGAGGACAAGGAGCTTCAACTCTCCAGAAAAAAATGGAGAGATAGGGAAGCAGCTCCAAGTGATGCAACTCCTGCAATATTCATTTGGCACCAACATTTTAGATGTTGAGTGTATCCCGGGCATAAGGCTGAAGTAGTTCAGGTGGGAGATAAAAGCATGGAGTAGAGATTTGGTGAGTAGGATGGAAAGGTGAGAGAATGGAAAGAGGAGGGAACAGTCTGAAGTAAGCTTACATTTGGCAGCTCAAGGAAAATGGAGATGTTAACAGTAATGAAGGAAATACCTAGATGCCCCCTGCAGCCAGTAGTGTACATTTTTAGTTTTTTGTTGATAATACACCCTTGACACTTACCCACTGCTTCTTCTTGGTCTGGGAGATCAGTTGCTTGTGCTGACCTGCTAGCTTCTTAATTTCTTCTAAGAACTCTTCTTTGCACTTCTCCTTCACCTGCTTACATTTTCTGTCCATCTCTCCTTGCATGTTGGCTACAGCTTTATTTACAGCCTGCCTCTTTTCCTCCTCCATCTCTGTACGTAGCTGGTGTAAAAGAAGTTAATAGATGAATATCAATAGGAACCCGCATTCTCTTATCACCTCTAAATACCACTGCTGATTCAGATGGACATCAAACAAGTGGAGTAGATTGCATCCTACTTGGATATATTCTATTATTTAAATCCACTAATAAAAACATGCCACTTGAGCAATTTATTTTGAAATTCATGGATTACAACAGAAATTGCATATTAGCTCTTGTCTGTAAGACACCACCATAGGGTTCTGTGTGTATTGTGTCAATTATTCTAGATTGGTCATGCTGTTTTCAATGGAAAAAACCCAACATTTTCTTCTTATTCATTTTTTACAACAAGAACTTTGCACAAATTTAGAGCAAGGACAGACCGGGAAAGTTCAAAGGAGCTTCTGTATATATACATGTAAAACGCAGAGTGGACGAGTCTGAAAGATAATGTTTAAAGTTTCAGTGCAACCCAACACGTCTGAGGCTCAACAAAGAACAGCAGTGACAAAAGAATTAATTTATTCAGTATCACTTAAAGAGTCAGTTAAACCTGAGCAGGCCCAATGTGGACAATACAGATGTGGAGGTGAAGACTGAAGGCATAATTTAGACACAAAGGACTTGGAAACGTGTTACTGAGACCACCAATAATGGGCAAATCTAATTTCACTTTTGAATCCCAGGCAGAATTCATAAGGCTGGAAGCTAGAAAAAACAGATGTTTACTATGTATGGAGTCCCTAAGATACAATAGCCAATTTTTAGTTTTACAAAGCCTATTTTTAAAGTTTCACTTAAAGAGGGAAAAATCAGTTTTAAAGAGCAGATGGTAAATGCATAGAAAGAACTGAACAACATTTCCCCCCTCCACAAACCATGTATATATGATCTGGGTCACTTGAGGTCAGCATTACCTTTTCTACTGCCTCCCTCACAACTCTCTCAGTCTCTCTCTTGTGATCAGCCTTCATCCTGTCTTTGAAGTCATTGAAGATTTTGGTGTATTTGTCATGGCACATGTTTTGACACACTCCATCATTATTGGTCTGGGTGCTCCGATGCAGCATTTTTGGAGAAGAGGCACTTAACTTCTTGGTCTGTGTTGAGACTGAAACCTTTTCAATGGGCTGAGGCATTGTGGGAATTTCCTGGCTTGAACTTACTGCTTCAGTTTCAGGCTCTGGCTCCTACAGAGAAAGAACAGACTTTCTAACGCAGATATCCAAGACCATCACTACTCATAGCACCAAGAAGTAAGGCTTTAACTAGTCTGAAGCCAAAGTAGTTAGGAGTACACTGATGTCCCCCTGCACTAGCCAAGGCCCTGTTCCCATTGTGCTCACTGTGATGGAGGCCAGGCTCTGCTGACAAAACGAGGCAGCTTTAGTTTGAGGCCCAGGCTGCACAGAAGCTTTCCCAACAGAAGAAGCTGAGGGAACGTGATGAAATAAGGCATCAAGCCTGCCACACGTCTTTCTCAGTCAGCCCACCTCATCCTGGAGTTATACTTCATCAACAGAAACCCTGGAGTATGGCTGCATCCCATTTTTGCCACACAGAAATTCTAGCTGTGTGGTCCTTGTGCCTGACTTTAAGTTGGCACATCTTGGGCTAAATCTGACAAGCTACTTTGGTATCCTGTAACATTTTACTTACCTTGGAGGGCTACTATAAGGACAGATTAATATTTCAGAATGACTTTGAAGATGAAAGGCTAATGAGATGCTAAGTGTTACCACCAGCAATGGAACATGGATGACCACAAAAACACTGTGTAATTACATACTTGTCATGGAAGGAAATCAATTACTGTAGAACTGAATTTAGCTCCCTGTATTATACAGCACAATACGAACTCTGTCATGTTCCCTAGAATAGGTGGCAGTCGTACTGCCATACCCCCATAGATGCTTTCAGAGTTGAAAGTTACAGAGCACCATTGTTCCCTCTAAGATATGTTTTTAAATTTTCACAGATATTAAATACAGGACACATAATTACTACATTCTGTGCAACATTAAAGCACCATTTATCAGAACATGCAGTTTGGACTGTGCTTTGTTGTTACCTAAGTGATGCGTGCAATGATTAGATCGGGGATTTTCAACCTTTTTTAAGGCGTGTACCACTTCTGGCAGAGCGGAGGTGGGGGTAGCGATGGCCAGACACAGAGGGGGAGGGGTGGTGATGACCGGACC
>NW_005842128.1:566635-590883 GCF_000455745.1 Alligator sinensis | reverse complement strand
CACTCCCCCCCATGTTTGGCTGCCCAGGTGGCAGCCAAACATGGAGCCCACAGAGGGGAGCTGCTGCCCTTGCCCCCGCCCCAGGAGGCAGCAGGTGGGGGGTGGCACTCTGTCCCCACCTGTCTGCCCGCGTGTACCCCCTAACCCCTTTCCAAGTACCCCTGGGGGTACACATACCCCCCCGGTTGACAACCTCTGGATTAGACCAATACAAAATTCGAATGTGTATTTCCTTTTGCAACCAACTGCTATTTAACAAACAGCTCATTCTGATTCACTTCTAAGCACCATCTTTATCTGGTCACTGATCCAGAAAGGCTTATGTTAGGATATCAATGAACATAAGGCAAAATACAGCATTTGCTCGACAGAAATACTGTGAAGTTACAAAACTGGTTCAGTTCTAACCTCGCTGAACATGCACAGCTCAGCCTGCTCTCAATACAGACCACGCGCAAACAGCTCACATAGAACAGGACATAGGCACAATGTTGGCCAGTATTAACAACATCTAATTATCGAGGACCTTGCAGCTACAGAAATCCACACAGTGCAGTGCTGAGTTAGGTACCCAGGGCCAGATCCAAATTGTTCTCGTAAGTACCTAAACAGGACTTGAAGAGTGGGCTTCAGATGCGAAAGTCACAAGGAGTATTTTAAAAAGTTGGACATGTACAAGTCCCTGGGGCTGGATGCAACGGACCCAGTGGTGCTTACGGAGTTGGCTGATGTGATTACAGAGCCACTGACCATTATCTGTGAAAACTTGTGATGATCAGGAGAGGTCCCAAACAATTGGAAAAGGGAAAACATAGTGCCCATCTTTAAGAAAGGGAAGGAGGAGGATCCAGGGAATTACAGACCAGTCATCTTCACCTTAGTCTTGGAAAAATCATGTAGCAGATACTCAAGGAATCCATTTCTAAGCACTTGGAGAAGGTGATTAGGAACAGTCAGTATGGATTCACCAAAGGCAAGTCATACTTGACCAACCTGACTGCCTTCTATAATAAGATGGCTGGCTCTGTGGATGTGGGGAAAGCAATGGACTTGATATACCTCAACTGTAGCAAGGTTTCTGATACAGTCTCCCACAACATTCTTGCAAGCAAGCTAAGGAAGTTTGGGTTAGATGAAGGGACTGTAAGGTGGACAGAAAACTGGCTGGATCATTTTAAGACCTGGCTAGACAAAACTTGGGCTGGGATAATCTAGTTAGTGATGGTCCTGCTTTGAGCAGGGGTTTGGAATAGAAGACCTCCTGAGGTCCTTCCAACCCTAATTTTCTATGATTCTGTGAAATAATCCAGCTTGACTCCATCTAGCTGCTGCAAAACTGTTTTGGTATCTAAATTCAGTAGATGCTGCCATCTTGGCCTGCAAAGGGCTCTGGGAGTCTTGACTTATCTTGTGAGCTGCACAAATGTTGATCAGTACTAGTGTTAGCCTGGAGTTTGGAGCAGTCATATCCTTAGTCTAGAAACCTTAAATGACTGTCTCCCACCTGCACAGCTGTGACTTGCCACTACAGGCCTGGTGAGCAGAGGCAAGACTAGGAGCCATAGCTGTGAGATGCCACTAGTGGGCTGGCGTGCCAGGAAAGGCTTCTGTCTCTGCTCTGTGGGCGGGTGTGTGAGAGATCCTGGGATACTGGAGGACTTCAACTTGGGTGGCACATCTGAGGAGTGACCACACCTTAATGGAACAGGAGCTAAGTAGTGTGGATCAGAGATAATCCTGTCCTGGAGTGGCATAACTTTAAGGCGTTAATGTGTGGACAATCCAGGGGTCAAGAGCTCCATGAGCCACCTAAAATTACTGTGTAACAAGGCCCTTAGGCTACTGCACGTGCTCAAAAGCAAAATCAATCAGAATCAAACAGTATCAGTGCTGGGAGGATCCTAACATCTTAAATCACTGAGTACTTAGACAGGCAGAGAGTAAGTTTAGGGACTGTCTGATGCATGCAGTTCATTACAAGATGCAGATAATAGCAATGGTCATGCCATTTTGCACAGTAGCCAGTGGTTAGAGCTCTAACCCAAGGAAGAGGAGATGGGTCTGGGGCTTCAAAAGGGAGCCTGTGAGGAGGTCTCACACCCACATCTTCCACTTCCCAGATGAATGCCCTAACTACCAGGCTATAGGCTAGTCTGGGTGGAGGACTCCTCCCCTCCCTCTGTATCTGCTCCCTTCCTGTTGCAACTGGCCCACTAGGCAACCAAGAATATACTATTCATGTGAGGACAGAAGGAGAGCAAGCAAGAAGGGACCCAGAGAGGAGGATACTCCTTTAGGAAGGGAAAAATCCTCAGGTCAGGTCCCTCATGCCAGAGTGATTTTGTTTTTTTAGCCCATGACTGTTGAATGTAAAATGCATACATAGTCCTTGGTGCATGGATAAACCCCCGGACTCCCCAGTACCAAGGAAAACTCTCTTTATTAGGCTTCCCCTCTGGCTTGTTTGGGAGGGTGCTGCACTTCACACTGACCTCAGTGCTACTGTCCTGGTTCATACAGACATTTCCTCCATGTACTCTGTGACTGTCATATAATACTTTGGTTATGCCATGACACAGGCAGAAATCCTAGTTTCTCTTCCTCTCTATAGATAGCCATCAGATAACTCTGGGCTTGGTAACCAGCAAACATTTTTTAAAGAGGGGCTTTTGTTACCAGAAATTTCCTCATCTGAAGTCAATATAAATCATACTTTGCCTCATATTTCTATCAACAAACATGCAAAGATATATGCTGTAAAAAGAAATGCATGACTTAGCACTTTGTATAATGTTGCACCATAAATTAAACATTAAGGTCTTCTTCCTCAGCTTTGTGTTGTATATTTCAGACAGCCATGTGTTAGTTCCTTTAAATGTAGGTGGCCACCCTCTTTCAGTCTGCTTGTATAAATTAAATATTGCATTAACACAGTTATTTCTAATTACGGACAGCATCTAAAATATCCCTTCTCCTGGAATGACCATTTTATTAAAACAATTCTGCTGCATAAAAGCAGAATAAAAATAAATAAGGAACAAATTTCTTTCATTTCCAGGTGATGATGACCTTGATTCTCTTTCCACATTTTCATGTAAGGAAAGAAGTCATTAAGATATTAGTCATGTAGAATCAGTGTCAGTAAAAAGAGAATCAGCCCCCACCCCAGGGTTCCCTCCCTGTTTCAAACATCCCAAGTACAAGATCTGGATACTTGGAATCTTGAGAAATCAATCAGCGTGCTTGAACTGCAACCTATTATTGCCCTCATATTTAATTCAGAATTATTGTCCACTGATGCTATTGGGCTTAGAACACAATGCTCCAGTTGGTGCAACCTAAACCAAAATGAAGGCATACCTTCCATGACCTGTGGTTTCTGTGATCCACATTTCTTTATTAGAAATAAAATGGGCTATTTTTTCCTAGTGCCCATTAGATGCAATCTTCAAGCTCCTATCAAGCCAAAATTGTGCCCTCTCATATGCACAAAGAATTACAAGGGAAGCTGGTAGGGATCCTTATATTTTACTGTCCAGCACTTACTTTCCAATTATATAGAATGCTTGCAATCTTCTCTCAGCTCTTACACTTGCATTAGTTGCAGCAATTTAACAGTGAGAAAGGCCTTGAGCTATAGAAGTACCTTTCTTTTCTAGGAAATTCCATGTTTAGCTGAGCTATGAAGGTTACCATTTCCATCTTCCCATTGCATTGTTCAGGATTATCTTGACAGTTTACCAAAAGTGTAACTAAATGCACTGATATTCTAATGAAATAACCCAAACTGCTGCCAACAGAGCAGCTACTGGTAACTCCTGCTAGAGCAAGTATGGCAGGGGACACTACATGTGCAAGCCCAACCCATCTGGGGAGGAGACCACTGCCTCTCACGGACAGAGAGAGGCAGGCAGGTATGGGTGTCATCTGAACCCAACAACCAGTCCCATTCTGGGCTGATAGCTTTCTGCTGATGCCAGCTAAGTCCTGTAGCACATGTGGTGGTAGAAGTCTGCCAAGCACTACTGACATTTCAGAGTTCAAGCCCTACTATGAAGCATAATAGGGCTATTTGTATTACTGTCTGAAAAAACATTATTTCTCCTTATTTCTATTTTTTTTAAATCAGGAAAGCACATTCAGAATCACAGTAAGAGATTACTGAGGTTGCTAAGTAAAGCATCCAAAAAGTTAGGATGTGCTTGCTTTATGGTTGCTGGTGCAACTGCCTCCTTGTGTGCGTGTGCATTATGATATAATCTTTAAGTACACAAGCACAGCTTTTTCTCTGCCTCTGTCACCGAACAAACTGGGTCTCTCTAAAGGGGACAGGGTTAAAGTCATGTGAGTAATGGCACAGCTCACGGTTGTCAAACCCATCTGGCCCCACACGCTGGATGATTGGAGTGGGACTGGTCCACAGGCCAGACAAACAGTGTGGGGCTAGTCTTGCAGGTCAGATCAGACCCACAGCGCTGCCTCCCCATGCTGGATCCAGTGCCTGCGGCACCCGCTCTGGTCAGTCTAGGTAGGTGCTGCATGCAGTGCAGGTCTCAGGCCTGGTGCACAGGGCCAGTCTGGAGTATTGTAAGTTGCCTGTGGGTCAACTCAAAATCCAGGGCCACCATGGGGGGGCTGGATGATAGAGCTCTGTGGGCTGAATCTGGCTTGTGGGCCATATCTTTGACACATCTGGTGTAGCTCATGCTTCTCAACTTTCAAGCCCTTGACTTTGCTGGCTAGAAATGTTCCTCTGAGAACTCCTTTTTAAACTGAATTATTGAGTTGACCCTGTTTTGCCATATCTAAAAAACTTCAATGGTGGATTGTTGATTTTTTTTAATAATGGACACTTAACTACAAAGATACTATTTGATGGCTACCAGTGGCTAATGCATGATAGGAAAATTGACAATGACACTGTGGTGATGGCTGCCAGTACGAAACCTTAAAACGGACACATCTCATTCTAGTCTTCAGCAGAGAGGATGAAGCTACTGACATTCAGACTTTTTATGATAAGCTCCTGTTAAACAAGGAAAAGGTGACAGAAAATAAGGGCTTTGAAAATGCTTTTCTTTTCTTGTCTTTTGACAGGCATCTCATTTGAAGTTACTTACTTCCTTTTTGGGTTCCACACTTTGATTACGTCGTCCTTTCTTTGCTCTTGGTTCCTGAGTAACCTTCAGCTGTGAACATTATGAAAAGAGTATTCTTTGTAAAATGTTTGAGATGCATGGTGTTTATAAGTAACATAAAAAGGTATGGTGGTCAAGATTCAAGGCATCTCACTGGGGTGTAGCATCAGCAAGCACAAACCGTGATGCTGATGCTACTGGTTCGTATAGCATCGTCCAGTAGGGTTGGAAATGACCCGTGCGGCACCAGGACTGTGCAGTACCAGTGGTTACTGCGCAGTCATTTAGTACTTGCTTTAAATGCTAAAGCAAGTACTAAATGTCTGCACAGGTGGGTACACATGTAGCTGTGCCCACTATGTACCTAAACGTAGATGCTATCCTGCTGACTTCTGAGGAAGTGGAAAGCCTGGGTTACCTTAGCTTTCAAACCAAACCTCCACCTTTCCAAGAAAGTGTTCTAATCACCAGATTACAGATTGAGGGATTAGTGAGGTCATTTTTCATCCCTCCTGTTGAAACCAGGCCACTGGCCAGCCGAGAGTGCAAGAGGTATGAGGCACAAACAGCGCTGGGAACAAGAAAGAGGTCCATGGAGTGGTGGGGGCCTTCCTCCCCTCCCCCAGCAAAGAGGAAATAGTACTGGGTTCTAGTCCATGTTTCCCAGTGCTATTTATATTGGATCTGCCTGGGCTTTGGACAGCAAAGTAAACCTTAGTAAGAGTAAGGGAGGGTGCGTTTAGGACTCACTTTTGTTTTATACTTTTTAAATCACTTTCAACAGCTCTGTCAAAGGATCCCAAAGATATCCCAATATGGTTCAAACCTAGTTGGTGATGTGGTTAGTTCCCAAAGGACAGTAGCCAAAGCCTAAGAATGAGTCAACTATGGACTTCCACCCCAGGGAGTCCTGGCACCCTGTAAGATCCTAAGACGTGACAGGAGTGGAGCTAGCCCAATAACTGCAACAATACTTATTTATTTTTAAGGATGTTGGCTCATTTGATTGAGTTGTTACAACCTGCAAGCTTCCTACAGGTCTTCCAAAAAAACCTCACAAATGATAAAACCTTGCAATACAAATCAAGGGGCAAAAATAACATCTGAGCATTTCTCATCATACTGCAGTCCATAGCTTTATAGTCTAATGCTTTAAAAATCCACTGCAGGTCATCTTTCCAGCTTCTAACACACTGCCCTTTCTGCTGACATCCCAGGGGCACTCACCTGCTCATTGCTGGTGGAGGAGATACTGGACTCTGCCTCCTCCTCCCCTTTGTCCTCATTCTTAGACTTCCAGAATCTCCCCTCACGAAGAAAACGCTGGTGCAGCTCCAGCTCATCACAGGCTTTTTTCCAGCCCATGCTGCGCTTCACATGCAACCGGTGAATATTAACTGTGATATCCTGAATGTTTTCTGAGGGGATCCAGGCCCTTTTAAATACAATTTTAAAAGTGCATTCAGATATCTGAACTGTAAGAATGTGTTAATATTTATTTTTAAAAGATTTATGGTGAGCTTTCCTGAGGAGTTAAGTGCTGAACTAACTTAGCTCCTACTGAAGTCCTAGTACTGAGTCCTTTTGAAGTTCCCACTGTGCGTTCCTCCAAAGGTGTTGTATCAGCAGCTCTAGTGACAGAGGTCAGCATTTTCAAAGCTCTTAAAGCTAATCCCACATCCATATTTCGGAACCTACCTTGTAACCATTTCTTCAGAGGGACTAATCATCTTTAGCTCCCCACTGACACTAGTGAGATGTGCAGGTATTTAAGACTTGAAAAATCAGGCCATTTACAGTTAGGTGCCTAACTGATTTTAGGAGTTAAAGTGAAGGCACCCTGGCTTGGAAACTGTGCCTTTACTTTACTGAGCTACAAAGCAGGTATAACACAGGCAGTTCCAGAAAGCTCCTTCCTGCTGCCTTGCCAAATTGTCTTTGAGTCAGACACAGAAAGGAGGTTCATTTCTAATCCAGTTTACCCATAAAGGGCACCAACTTAATGGCAACTGTACCAGGGTTTTCTGAGATTTGAATACCTACCAGAAATTAAAATGAGACCACCAAATCCTTTCTTATTAAACTGTAGATAAGATACTTAAAATACTAATTACTGGCCAGTGATTCAGAAACCTGAAGGTCCCTATACTCAGGATTTTCAGTGGTCCTCAGAGCGTTAGATGGCTATAGCTCTTCAAAGTCAATGAGAATTTGCCACTGAAAAAAGAACCCAGACTAAAATGTGGTGCCAAAATTACACAGGAATAAGACATGTTATCACTCTGGAAAGGCATTGAAAAAAATACTGCATAGATTTAATACATTTTTAGGGTCAGAAGGGACCTCAGTAGATCATCAAGTCCGACTCCCCGCCCTGGGCAGAAAAGAGCGCTGGGGTCAGACGACCCTAGCCAGGTGCTTGTCCAGTCTCCTCTTAAAGACCTCCAGGATAGGAGAGAGCACCACCTCCCTTGGAAGCCCATTCCAGATTCTGGGAACCCATACCATGAAGAAGTTCTTCCTGACGTCCAATGTAAATCTGCTCTGTCAGTTTGTGGTCATTGTTTCTAGTCACCCCACAGGTCACCCTGGTAAACACAGCATCTCCTATACCTTGCTCCCCCCTCCCTCCCCTACCCCCGATAAATTTGTAGACAGCCACAAGATCACCTCTCAGCCTTTTCTTGCGGAGGCTGAAGAGATCCAGGTCCCTCAATCTCTCCACGTAGGGCCTTACCTGCAGGCCCCTAACCATACGAGTAGACCTCCTCTGGACCCTCTCAAAGTTATCCACATCCTTCTTGAAGTGCAGCGCCCAAAACAGGATGCATATTAAAAGGATTCTCTCCACATACATTTCCATGATAATTTAAATATTGTTTTAACACCTTGGGCCAGATTCTCAACTGATATAAATGTGTGACAGTCTACTGGCAGACAAGGTTCTTTGGGTAAATTTGATATCTTTTATTAGACCAAATCAAATTGTTGGAAAAATGCTTCTTTGCAAGCTTTCAGGTATAAATACCCTTCATCAGGCTGAGGAAGCATCTGCAGTTGGTGCGTACTCTTCCTGAATGGAATGAATAGCAAAGACTGGCATCTATTAAGATATGTGCTTTACATCAACCAGGAGTCTAGCTCTTCCTTGTAAAGTTCATCAATGAAAAAAATGGACCTTTGCAATGGACAGATAGTACTTTTCATCCTAACACATGGTGTCACATCACACAAATGTTGTGTTACCTTACTGAAGTTGCCTGAGTCTCATTCCCAACTACAACTGAGATGATTCTCCAAATTAGGTAAAGAGGCATTTGCAAATGTACTTACAACTTCATTGCAAATTATTCTATGACTTAAATGCAAATAAGATATATTACCCATTTACATGTATTAGAAAAGTTACCTTTTAAGGAAAGATATATAAACACTTGGGAGAGGCTGAAAGTAGCTGCTTTAAAGTGTGTTCTATTATTGACTAGATAAACCAAGTAAAATTGTATAGAAATATTGTTCATGTTAAGTTAAAAAAGAAACTTCAATTAATATCTTTCAAAAACGCAGCTATCCAAGTCTCCAGCTTTCCTCATGGTGATGACATGTACTGCTTTCTCAAAAATAAGGAGTCAAAGAGCTTTGCCTTCAGTCCATGTGAAGAAACTGTTTGCTTTGATCTAGTTTGTAATAATGAGGTGATTAACATCGGGAGTTCAGCTCTGAAAATGCCAACCTGTCTCCAGGGCTGCTAATACAGTCCCTTCAAGGGAACCTGGAGGGGGACTTTCACTGCTGACCTAACTCTGTCCCTACTAAACAGGCATGCAAGCTCATATCTGAATGCAGTACTGATGTCTTCCCACATTCTTTAGAGCAGCAGTTACATTAATAGGCCTGGGGAAAAAAAACTTTAGTGCAGTACTATTCCCTGTTCTTACATAATTTCAGAGTAACTAAGTGTAGCCAAATCATCGCTAAACAATCCATACCCTGAAGTTGTGGCTGAGGTTTCTATGTAGAGGGATTATTTCACTGAAATTACAAATCTCTGAAAATAAGAAGCCTGTATGGGGAATGTTGTCAACATTTTAACTACAACACTGAGACACGTGGGTCACATCACAGAAATTCAAAATTGTAATGCATCTTGGATATGAACACTGAGCAAAAGTAGTAGTGTAGGAACCTAAAACACAGTTCAACTAAAATACCATATTTTCTCACATATATCCCCCCGCTCCCCGAATATAACATACATACACCATTTTTTGGAAGGCCCAAGGAGGGAAAAAATCTTACTTTTTATTACAGGTAAGTCCCAGAGGTCTAAGGAGGTTGGGCCTGCAGGCTGCACTGTGGCATTAGGGGCTGGGGGTCATGCACTGTGGCCAGCCTGACCCAGTATGCTGGTGCTGGGACCACATGGCGGGACCCAATCCAGCCCATTGACTCTGGTGGTCCCTGGCAGGGCTCAATCCAGCACGCCATAGGAGGGGCCCAATCTGACATGCCAGTTCTGGGGCTACGTGCCACATCCAGCCCTGTTCCTTGGCTTTGGGACCACATGCTGGCTCTGAGGCCACATGCCAGGTCCGGGAACATGTTCTCAGTCGGCACAGTGCACCAAGTCTGATCATGGACCAACCCTGAGTGCCACCCTGATATGACATGTAGTTGGAGAGGGGATTCACTATGAATCCAGAAATTCGGTGGTTGGGGAAAGGAAGAAAGGGAGTGCTGACAGCATTAAATTCTATGGCTCCACGAGTTGTGGCAATTAATGCTGTCATCGCTCCTCTACCCAAAAAGTCTCCAGACCCATGGGGTACCCTTTTCCTCAGATATAATGTACCCAATTTTCCCCATCTAGTGGGGGGGGGGGGGGGGGGGGGAAGAGAGGAGAAAGGTACAGGTTGTATATAAGAAAATATGGTGTGTCCAGTCTGTACCAGTATCTTTAATTACATGTTGATTGGGGGGGGGGAGAATTCCTAGATAAGCATTTGTGTGCTTTCCTTAATTCAAACAACACTGAAAATATCCTCTTGGAAATTTTGAAAATGGAATGTTCCATGAGTCACCTGGCAGTCTTTGCTTTGTTAAGCTGGACTTCGAATTTTCCGAAACAATTATGACAAAATAAGCATTCTTCATAAGTTTAACTAGTTCAGCCAGGATGGGAAACATGACTGAAAGAGGCAAGTTGGTTTGATTAATTTCTGTGACAAGCAGCAAACAGAATTAATAAATTACCTTTGGTGGTGATGGCCAAAAAAGCGAACATCGACCTGATTGTCCTCTTTTTGCATGACTTTGGCTGGCCAAAATCCAAAACCTTTCATTTTGGCCCAAACCAGCTCATGATTAGGTATCTGGGGGTGTGGAAAAGATAAGGTTTATTTATTATTGGTTCTTAAGTACTATATTCAATATTGCAGCAAGCATTTCAGTGTAACATTATGCTAGTATCTTAAGAACATGCTTTCTCCTTACATCTAATGCTCTTGTTCATTTTTGTTTCCATACAATATACAGCATTTCTATGCTAAATATATTGCTTAGAACAAAGACAAAAAAGACAAATTCTGGAAAGGATGTAACCATCATACACAGAAATCCTAAGCAGTTCTAAAATTTAGCTTCTCTTCTTAACAGAGCTTTGATCCCAATAAGCTCCTTATAGTCTAGTGAAACCATTAAAACTGCCTGATAGAGTACATTGTTATTGCTTTGGATTCCACGTAATGATATGCTTATGCGGAATATCTGGTGTGGACAGTTTAAAGTATGCATATGAAACAAGTTATTCAGAGTATTAATAACACCAAAACTGCACTTATTTCTATGTAAAAAAGCAAACAAATAAAAATCTGTATCAACGACTTACGCAAGGATAGCAAAACCAATTGTCAGGACGTGCATTTGACAGATAGAAGCAGTTCTTGCAAAGCTGCAGTTCATCCAGCTGAAAAACACAAAGAAGTAAATCAAGCTATAGGCTACTCTGTGTAACCTTAATAGGGATACTAACTCAAGTACTATCACTTTCTATCCCTGCCTCCTAATTCTGTGGAACCACTTTAGCTTGATTGCAATTAGCTATTGATGTGCAAAAAAAACAGGCAAATTGCGAGTGGCAGAAAGGTAGCCCTTAGAAATGTTTTGTAAAGACAAAGATAAGGGGACTATTAATTGATTTGTAAAGGTTATATGATGAACAAAAAGAATTGGAATATTTAAGTGCTTTCAAAGCACTGAAATAATTTGACCATGGATATAGAGCAAATCTGACAGCTGTCCCTAATATCATTTGGCTGTCTCCTTTAATTTTTAAGTTGTCCATCTTGGAAAACAGTCAGAATTTGGCTTCAGGTCTGAATTAAATCTGATGAGGATAACTATTTCTAGTCTAGACATAGGTAAATATATTATTTGGAAACTAAAACTTCACTCTGGATTTCAACTTTCCATTGACTAATCAGCTGCCTTGCTCATAATCACTTGGGAGCTGAATTCATTGAGCAAGGGAATAAATATAAAATAAAATAAATATGAAATACAAAAAAGGGGCAATACTGTGTGTGTTTTCAATAGAACTCTAGCTATGGAGAAGGAAGAGAAAAGGAATTTGGAATCCACTATGAAAGTTCTGTATGGCAAAGTTAATAACTATTGCAAATAATTTATTTTTGTTTTAGGGGCAACTTATAGGAAGAAAGAAATAATTAGTTTACATATTAATGATACTGTCTCAAAACCAAATGGTTTTGTCTGTACCAAATCACTAGCTTCATCTGTTACTGCATTATTACCTACCTCATGGCATGTGTCTTTGTAAAGCATCCTAGCAATATCAGCTTGTTCACTGTCCGCTGTAAATGAAAAATAAATACATCACTAGCCACAATGTGATACCATTGCTCATAAGAATCTGTAAACACCACTGAGATACCTTTCATGCTGTGTGCGCTTTAAAAACCCAATTCAATATTTATGATAACTTTTCTCTTTTTAAATTTCCAACCATCCATCCTGTACTTCTCTGCATTCCTACTCCAATCATGTACATCTGTTTCTATAAATATTGCTGGGGACTTCTAAACCAGCTAATATGGTAAGTGTGTGTTTTTAGAAGAACAGTATGGCACTACTATCATTAAGAACTAATCCAGATTCTTCACTTTCTTTTTTAAACATTAATGAGGTAGCCTGTATGCTGCAATAGCCCTGCATGTTAATTTTTGCCATGATACCCTTATAAAGCACAAGATGTTATCACAGATTTATCATTGCTTAGAGAATTGTGGCATGCAGTTTATATGGGTTAAATCTAAAAGCTGTGCCTTGGGGTAAGGTTTTTACTTCCAATCACATGCCTAAAAATTTTATGTCTATATTAAAACATAAACAATTCAAGGACACTTCTTTACCTTTATCCTATGGGCTGGATCTACCCTGACTCTGTTCCATATCTCAACCCTAACCTGCAACCTAATCTGGAGCAATTTTTTCTTGATCTCTCCATTATAAGCCCTTTCATAATTATGGCCATTTGAAGACTGCCGTTTTTGGTCATTTCCAGAATGGATAAACAGGTAGCCAGCAAAGCAGTCAGATTCGACTGCCTCCTCCAAAATGCAGCTCAGTACTAGGTGCCTGTTGCTGGTATACCATTATTCTGTGGCAGCAAGGCATTTCTTTTATGCACCCAGCTATACTGGCTAAGTGGTGCTTTGAGCTGGTATAGGAAAAATCATCCCAAGAGTAAAATAAGTACCGGTAAAAGTACAGTTTTGGTAGCATAACTGTGTCTACCCTAGGCATCTACACTAGGGTTTGTCCTGAGAGGCTCCACTGGACAGACAGGTACAGATAAGGTCAGGTCTTAATTCAGACAGAGCCCTAAAGCTTTTGTCCCTTTGATTAGCTACAGACCTTGCAGGGGCCTTGCCTTCCCTTAATTAGTGAGGCCCACTGTCAAACCTAAACTGTTTTTTTCCCCAAGGTTTAAGATACCAATGTCCATTTTTTGAATCAAATCCATAACAAAAATAGTAAATGTAGTACTGTACCTCCATAGAAAATCACTGTGTTGTGTAGAAGCAGCTGAGCATCTGCTTTGAACTCCTCATAACTTCTGTACTTTCCTTCATTTACTTTCTACACAAAACAGAATACAGAGCTTTAAAATGTGCAGGCAGTGATGTGTTTATACAACACAAACTAATGTATAAACATTATACATGACCCTAATGTATATGGGTCTTTTAATGTAAAAGACCCATATGAGACAGACAAGGTCAGTCATTGTCATCCCTATTGCCCACCAACTTTCCTGTGAATGCTTATGGCAGGGGCTGGCAACATTTTTAGGTCACAGGCGGAAATGCTCCAGCGCAGGCTGGAAAGCTTTGATGGTGTGTCAGATGGGAGGTTTCCTGTGCCCACACCAGGGCTGGGAAGCAGGGATCTGTGCCCAAGCTGCTGCTGCCACTTGTCCCCAGCACCCTACCCCCAGCTGCAGCACAGGTGCAGATGGAAGCTGCCCAGCACTGGCTCAGTTCCCCACCAGTTCAAAGCTGTGCCCACACTGCGGCCAGCTACCAGGAGGTAGGGAGAAGTGGCAATGATGCGGGCTCAGATTCTAGCTGCCCTGCCTCAGGGCAACTCCTTACAGCCCAGCCCCAGTGTGGATGCATGCAGAGGTAAAGAGTCCAACTTTATGATTCAGGGCCTCCATGGTTGTCTACCTCTAGACTGTAGCATTCTGCCTCTTAGCTTCTCAGTACTGGTAAGACAGGTTCAAGTCTGAGATCCTGAGAGGTAGAATGGATGCTTTAAAAGTAGAATGGATGCTTTAAAAGTAAATTAAGGCGTGATTTTTCCATCAGTCATAAAAAAGAGTAAATCTGGAGTAACTTCATTCAGTTTCATGACACATAACGGAAAAGAATATGGCTCAGAGCATTTCCTCAAACAAAGATTGGCTCCTATGAGAACTGCATTTCACATCTAAGTTTCAATAATTTATTGTGCTTTCCGTTCAGCATTGAGCTCCCATACACTTTCCAGGTTTCTTGTGTATCAACCATTGCTTTCTGATCAAGGTGGATTGAAATACCTTTCACAGTTCCTAAGAGACACTCTTTAAACCAGACAGATGTTTGCACTGAGCCACAAAACATTTTTTCTGATGCTCAAGCTAAGCATGCATGACCATCTGTACATAAGCAAACCTTAAGGAAACAAAAATATTCTCACGTGTGCTATCACCAGCTAAATTGACATGGTGATAACACCTTCAAGAATTTTAATGTAGACAAGACTGTGTCCTCATCTAGCATTTTACCAGTGCCAAATAAACTTGCTCTGAGAAAACCCAAATAATCAGTAAAATGGTCTACTGTCTACTCTGGGACTCCTGTGCTGTCACCACAGGAGAACCGCAACTTGTAGTACTCTCAAAAATTGTTAATCCAGAGACAGCTTGAACATGTGTATCAAGAGCACAGGAAATTTAAGTTTACAATACTCTAGGAAAATCTACAATCTTAAAAATAAATACAACCGCATGCCGTATTATTTTGGATGTGATACCGACTACAATATTTATCTTCATCATGTGTAATTCTTATCTCCTTTGATTCAGGGATCTGATCCTTCTTAAGAAAAGATTATAGTTTTACCAGTATTCTATTTTGAAGTAAGTAACATAAAACAGATGTTTCACGTGATTCTTATTTTGGGGCCAACCAAATGTCTGACTTTTTATGAATCATTCAGATATCTCAGAAGTTACTTCAGCGAGTAAGAATGGAGTATTTGATTAAACATTTTCTTTCTGATTGCTTATTCCATAACCATTGTACATAGTGCCCAGATTTTCAAACTTAATGCGTTTTCAAACTTTAAATAAATGGCCTAATTCCTAAAATGTGCTGAACTTTTACATATCCAGGTGGAGTCACTGGGATATGAGGATGTTCAGAGGTCCCCATATAATGATCTTTGTGGCTACCTTGCTTACTCAAGTTTGATATTTCTAGTCATTGTGTTTAATACTAAAGACAATTCTAGAGTAGGGAACAGAATGAGTGTTGATCCACAGGGTTTAATCTACACCCTTAAATACTAAAAATTAAGCAAAATTTCTTTATAAAATCAGAAATTATGTTATTGTACCTCTTGTATAGTAGGAACATCAACAGCTGAATGCACCAACCTCCTATACATTGGGTGTTTGCTGTCCTTTCCTTTCTTGTTCAGGTCTATAGCCTGGAAAGACAATGAGATAGTACAAGTTATTGCTTTAGAAACTGGTTAAAATGCAAGCAAAACCCAACAAAGTGACAGAGCTCTAAGTACTTTAGCTAGGGTGCCATATTCTGGCTGCCTAATGCATACAAGTGCATGTTGAGTGGGGTTGTTTTTGTATCTCTGTACAAGAGGAAGGGAGTCCATTTCATAGGAGTTGTGGGAACCTGGCACAAGGCACTCTCAACAGAATTACAAATATTCTGCACAACGAGACACAGGCTGTATGTGCTGAAAGTTTCTATGAGTCCCTGGGAAGAAATGTGATGAGTGACTCTTTTCCCCCTGTCCCCAAACTTGTCCCTGGAGACTCATGCACGAGACTAACTGTAATATGACCCTGGATGACTATAATGCACACACTTAAAATACTGAACATGAGGTACAGTTCCAGATCTACAAGTACTCTCCTGATGTAACTCAGCTGCATGAAGAAGTGTCATTGTGATAGACTCACCCGCTCCTTCATACGAGAGACAATAAAACGTAGGTAGGTGCTCATCTCTTGCTTGCTTGTGTTTTTCTTCTTAATGCTCTGTTAAAGAATAAAAATAATATTTTTAACATGTGACTTGAAAAGAATGAATTTACTAAAAAATATTGAGAAAGTTAAATTTGCCTCACATTAAATCATATAGTTAGTTCTCTTCTTGGAAACTGACAAAGCTAATGCACCAAAGTTACAGTCATTTATCATGGTGTTTCTTGGAATTATGTACTTTCCTGAGGACTTAAGCTAGAAAAGAACTGTGTGCTTTATCTCCATTTATATCCTTAATGATTCATCAAAGCCACTCACACACAAAAAAAGTGCAGGATTACTTTGTTTTATTAGAACAAAGTAATGAGAGAAAGAATTTTAGGAAGCAGTTTTAAAATGTAGTATTTAATGGTCTATTTATTTAACACGGCATTCATACCTACTAAAAGAAAGAAAGAGACTTTTTTTTTTAAAAACACTCTCTGCCTTTTCCAAATTATGTGCTTACTAGGCAGAAAGAAACTGTTTAGGGTGAATTTAAGTATAGTATTGCCTTATTCAATAAAATCTCACTTATTCAGTAAAAACTCACAGAGCCAGTTTCACTGCTCTGGAACAGAAAGAGGCTGTTGGTTTTTGTGGCTCAACCACCATGCAATCTAATCCAGATTCCCAAACACAAGTCGTCTGTTTCTTTTCAGGACCTCAGACACCAGACTTTAGCTATCCCTTAGAGAGATATTACTATTACCTCCACCCATTTTGTCAGTGTGGGCTAATGGGAAACATTATACCAGAAGATTGTTTTTAAAGGAAAATAGGTTTGCTGTAAACATTTGGCTAATCAGCGTTTCCAACTCTGCACCACAATGGTTGCTAGCGGCTCAGTACATTCCCTGACAACAGCTAACAGTAAAGTGATATCCTCCTTTTTTTTTTTGCTCTTTTCCTTGACTACAGTAGTTCTTCAATTAATTGTGGCGCTGTTCCGAACAGAGACTGCAAAAACAGCAAAGTGGGGTTCCAGGTTTATTATCCTTCAATCACTTGCATATGTTAACTTTACAAGTAAAAAGATGTTTTTGCTAGCTATCAAGTACTAGGTAGAGTTGTACCTTCTTCTCCAACACGTCATCTCCAGAATATAATTCTGCAGACTAATCAAGCTCAGAATTATACCTTGCTACTTCCCAGGTCTTCAAATGACCTCAGTAACACCTGTGCAAACCTGCAGTCTTCAGTAGGGCTTGCAAAGGTGCAGCTGAGAACAGAACCCAGCTCACACCTTCTTAGCTAGGTCGGCTTAGAAAACTAACAAGGAGATAAAAAAGCAGTAAAAGCCTTCCTCTCCAACTGAAGTACGCAGGTATTTCAATGAATACTCAGAGGAAGGAGATATGTTGAACACAGATGTACTATTTTTCCATATTTACTTTTCAGAAGATAATTACACTTTAACACAAAGAACAGAGAGGGTTTGACTGAGCCTCATTTTCCCTTCCCTCCTCCTGAAGGCATTGGCAGCTTAAGAAATGTAAACTCCTTTTAGACCAAGTGTCTTTGACTTATAGAATATATATTTTTTTTTTTTTAAAGAAGTATCTGAAATTGGAGACATTACTTCAGACAAAGCCATGTGTGCTATATAACAGTGTGGACAGCCTACTAGATGGGTTTATAACAGTAACAATTTATCTCAGCATCCTATGCCATGTACTTTTAATTGCTGCTACAGGCTAACCGTGCCATTTTATTGTACTATCCATGATAATACTAACACTATTTTCCTCACAAGGTGCTGCAACCATGAGAAGGAATTTACTGCCTTGTTGAGGATCAGCACAAGGCCTGTCCAGCAGTTGGCCTGACCAAGCCTTACTTACAGCGCTGAAGTGGTTCACAGGCCTTACTCCAGCCTCTCCATAGGAACGAATTTCACCCATAGAGCCCATTTGCATTTACATCCGGCTGTACATATCTCCATGTTCAATTTTACCTGCCATGAACCTTCCCAAACTGTTTAAATCTATCTTCCCTGCTCAGTTTTGCATAAAACAATATTTCTACTGCATGGAAACCTAAATGTGCATTAAAAAAATAACTATGAACTTGCTGCTGTCATTTTGTCATTTCAGGCAATGGAGTGCAATATGTGTGCTTGCTAATGACACAGCATTTTAGTAGACTGAAACTCATTAGGACACAATAAAATTCACTTGCATAGCCTAGTCTCTCTCCACTTCCCTTCTTGACATAGTCTCAAATTCATTATATGCTGAAAATATCCTAGAATTAATAATGTGAACCTTTTTTCATGCCTTGGTGGGCAAGACAGTTCTGTAAAGAGGATGTATAAGATAAATGGGCTGCAGTCTTATACCTCAGGTTTTAATAAAAGATTGAAGTCTAGGTTTGTGTCATTATCTATGTTAGCAATTAATATTATTATCACAAGCAATGATGAAAGCCGTTATAATTACCTAGCCAGCTGGTGTAAAAGCAGCATCTCCCCAATGCCCTAAACCAGTTATTTTAGGAAAAATCGGATTCCCAGGTTTCTCTGCTAAAAATCTGAAGGTAATGAATTTAAGTAATGAATGTCTAGGATCCAGCAAAATGTCTTTTACTGTTGGCTTAGTTCTCTGGCTGTACAATTTCAAAACACCTCTTGTACAAACTAAGTTATAATTAAATGCTTCCTGTCACTTTTCTACAAAGGCCTGCTCTCACACAGTTTGGAAACTACAGTGGGATAATGTGTTCATTATAAAGGCTTCTCAGAATTTTAAAAAGTGATATATTCTTATGTGATGCAATTTATTTAGTAATTCTGTTTTTTGCTTATAGCCCAAGTATTCGATACACGATTTCATAAACTAAACAAGGCTGGTGGTTGGTGGTTTACAACGGAAAACCGTAACGTGATGATAGTACTGTCTGTGATAGGCAATGCCCTTTCCACTCCAAGACAGCATATAATCGCTACCTCAACAGGGAATAAGATTGCTAGGCTCTAGTCATTGCTGTTGTTCAGATAAGACCCCCCAAAAAAGTGTGCGTATGTGTGTGTGTGTACGTGTGTAAAAAGGAACTGCATGGTACATTTCACAAGAATTAGGAGTGCTAGCTTCAATGTTCTGGCTAAATTAATACCTTGACAATTACATTTTCCTACCGAAACAAGTCTACTGTTTCCTTTACATATAGTGTAATGTTTTTTCCCCCTATCCTTGAGCACTATATGAATTTACTATTGAGCTCCACTTTGAAATGGACTACATTTCAGTGGTGGGTGAAGTGATTATTGCAAAACTAATGGTAATATTTTCAAAAGTATCCAGTTCATTTTCAAAAGTGACTGAGGCAATGAGGTCTAGGTTCACAAGGAAGACTTAGATGCCTTTGTGTACATGCTTATTTAGACGCCACTGTTATTCACAACACCCCGCCCCCTAAGTTTCTGCTGATAAAGTCCTCTACGTGCTTACTTCACATGGAGGACACAATTGCTGCAATCCCGAGCATTTCAGTGCCCTACCAAAGAACGGAATTCACAAGTCAGGCACCTAGGCTCCCTATGCAATGGGGTGAGCCAGGCAGTGAAGGATGGGATTCATGACATTCAGTACTATGAGGATCTATCTGCATGCTTGATCTGGAAAGAAGGCAGGGAAGCCACCCTGAGAGCACCAGCTCCCCACTACCACTTTCAAGATCAGTCTCCAGCATGCTTCAGGGAGGTGGGGGAGTGCCTTCAGCATAGTTCCACTGCTAGATTTGGGCATTCCAGTATTGATGAATGCAAAGTGAGTGTGGATGGGTTGGCACACTGAAGAAGTGTCATAAATATGTCTAGCTTTACTAGCCAGCAGCAAATGCTGAGAAGAGAATGTGACATCTGCCTCCCTCAATCACATTGAAATGATATATCTTTGACACCTGGGGCACATCTACACATCACCCTGCAGCAATGTAGCAACATGCTATGTCGCTGTACAGTGCACTACGGTGACGAAGTGATCACGCTGCCATAGTGGCGTGCTCCCCCAGTATCATGCGCCGCTACCGTGACACAGCAGTGAAATCCAACTGTGCACTGTGCGCATGGTGCAGTAACCGCCCATACTGCACCGTGCTTTAGTACTTCCAATGACTACAGAATGGGCTGGATGGGTGCACCCTCTGCCCTCCAGGTGAAGTTGCCCTGCTGGGCAACCAAGCACAAAAGATCCATACAATCAATAAGTCTCTAATGTAAAATGTACAATCAAAGCATGAATCAAACTACACTACCAGAGGAGTAGTGCAAGTACTGAGCTACAAAGCATGCTGCTATTTTCTTGCTTTTCTTCTGGACTCATGACTTTTGCAATCATAGCTGCCCAGTTGCCCAGCTTCAACAGAAAAGCTACAGAGGGACTCCAGAAAAACTTAGCCCATACCCACTCAATGAGGGCACTGTCCTGAGAGCTACTATCATTGCTCCCACCACCACCACCTCCACTCTTCCCGTTTCCCTCAAGAAGCAGGCCTAGACATTGTGAATTGCAAGTGACCCCTGCTGTTAGGCACACATCCTCAGGAGCAGGACTAGGGATTTGTGAATATCAAGTGAACAGAAGTGCCTTATGAACAATATGAGTCAGGCACCTAAGGTCCCGAAAGAGCTAAGCATTCATATATCCCCACTCCATGCCCTAACATTTCCCATCAACTACTTCTAAATGCTTCTGGCCTTTCTGAATTGTCCCTTTGGCCTGCCTCTCCCTATCAACTGTACTGATATCAACTCAACCACACTGAACTGCCTTCCTAGGGCGAGACATCTTTTTTTGGCATTCCTATACCTTGCCACCTGTAGAACCAATCTGAATTTGGGCCAGACTTTTCATCCTTTTTTTTTTTTTAAAACAAACTAAAAGAGACTTAATTGCATTTGGTTATACTCACAATTTGACCTGTTTTATTCTCTGTATAAACTCCATATAGATTTTTGTGTGCATCTATTCTTCCAAAACAAATGACTGAGAACTTTCCCCAGGTTTTTCTTCTCCGTTTCTCTAATAGGTGCAAATTGACAGCAGTGGAAAACTGAATTCTTCCTTTAATCTAGTCAACAGGCACCAACACAAGTGCAAGCTTTACACATCCCAAACTGATTTAATTTGCTTTAACCCGGTCCTGAAGGGGCTATTTCAATAGAGGTGAAAGGCTAATCCAATCTCTGTATCAAATTGACACCTGATATCTCTGTTATACCTTATCTAGAAAGACCTGCTCTGAAAGCATGGATTTATTTCAAGTAAGCCAATGATCAGTCTGCAGTCAGTGACAATTTTCGAAGTACCAATCTGAATATTTCAGATACCAGACAGTTCTCAAGGTACGTTGTATATGAACCCCTGTATCCTGTTACCAAAGCTGAGAACTATCTGGTATCCCAAATATTCAGACTGGCACTTCAAAAATAGAAAGCTAGAAATTCGGCACTCATATGAATGTCATAGAGAAAGGCATTTCAGCAAGGAAATGAGAAACAAGGACAGCCAAGTTTCCGAGGGATTGTTGTAAACAGAGTAGAGGGAAAAATAGTTTAAAATTTTGAAAACATCCTTGACAGAATCCTTTATCAAATGATTCTGAGTAGTCAGGTGTGCAAGATAAAGCTGCACAGGTCGAATGATGCAGCACAACCAATAATTGTGAACAGAATAATCCTAAAATTTGCTAACCCTGGCAGTATTACAGGGGCAATCTTCACATAGGAATGAACTGTTTTTAGATTACTTATCTAATATATTAGGTTTCAAGCATGTTTTTGCTTCACTTGTGTTAAGAGCTTTGAGATCCTTGGAAGAAAGCACTACATACTGTTATCAGAATAGAGTATCCTTAGACATGTATATCTTTTTGTCCTAGATATTACTTCTCTTGAATGTACATATTTCCTACTGATAATGCAAAGTAAATCCCATTGCCTTTACACAAGATAGCTAAGCTCTCATGCCCTTTGGACATCAGCCACTGATCTCTAAACAGGATTCTCTCTGACTCTTAGAATAAAATTAGAATAGAGCTTTACCTCTTAAGAGATGAGAGTAGAAAAAAACAAAAGAATTCTCAATTCTATGGTTAGGGGTATGGGAGTTGATACCACCTCATACCTCCAGAACCTAAAAAATCCAACTAGTCATCTTTGGAGAGCTAAAGTGAGAAGTGGGTCTGATTAGGTAAACAGAAAGCCAGGGATGCTATTAGGGTGTCACTGGCATTTATACAAGAGAACAGAATTTTTTTGGGAAAGCAGCAGCTGATTGTAACCTATTCCAATGAGTGAGGTGAAGATCTAGGAAGCAAAAAGCAAACCAATTACAAAATCCAAAATATGTGTTCTTAAGAGTTTAAAACAATGGAACAGTAGACACAATTACATCTCATGTGGGAGAAGATGACTTTCACAATATTTTCTTTGTGGCAAAAAGTTTGTTCAATCTCATCATTGTAAACTAAAGGATTTCAAGATCCCAAGATGAAAGTAGTTTATCTTAAAACTAGCTGCCCTTTGCGTATGTGTGTAGTTTCGTGTAGAAAACTTCCTCTCCATGTGTAATTTCAAGCCCCTTTTTGTACTAGAGCAGCAGTGTGTATCTGGTCTAATTCCTATTTGGGAATTGTGTGTGTATCCACAATGAACAAAAAATGGATTTATTTAAAAATTACAAGGTTTGTGGAACTGCTCTGGGGTGCATTCCTTGCTTTCACCCTGCATGATGAAATTAAATGGGCAACAGTGCAATTTTGGGATCTGTTCTGTATGTTCATATGGAAAATATTAATCTGCCTTTTCTTTTTCATTATCTCATCCATCTTTCCTGACCACTTCCTTTCCTTCTAGTCCTTTCCTTTTGTTAGAATGGACTTTGCTTTTTTAACACTTTCTTAAGTCTGCAGCTCTCAAGTTGTCTGGTTTCAACAAATCAGAAGGCACTGTGCTTCTACAACCAATGTCAGGATGATAGCAGTCAGAAGGAATGGCCTGTCTCCTAAAGAAAGCACCTTAAGAAACGTGCAGTCTTCAAAACGTGCAGACACTTATCTGTAAAGAGTCTCGGTACACAAAACTACACTGCATATTGCACTGATTCCTGCATCTTTATAGTGTTTTCAGTTAAAAGTTTAACAGGGGCCCCGGGTTGGCTGGTAAGAAATTTCAAGGGCTGACAGTAGCCCCTTGACCAAACGTTTGGGAACTGTTGATCTAGGGAATGTGCATGGTCTGTGCACCGAAAGAAAGTGCCATAAAGACATACAAGAGCTAGTTTTGCTCAAGCTAGCTCCAGAAGCAGAGTAGTAGGGGTGTGCGAAATGGGCCGTATTCCATTCGGATTCGGCTTGAACCGCGGGGGACAGTGATTCGATTCACTGATTCAGATCACTGTCCCAATTTGGTTTGACCGAATCTGAATCGAAAGATTCGATGCTGATTCAGCAAATCAGCGATTCAGCCATAGACACAGCATTAAATGTTTTTTCTACGTACCCCGAAGTACCAGGCGCGGCTCGTGAATGCTGCGATGGTAAGGCAGATGGAGCGTCCCACAGAAAGGCCCCCTGCGTGCTTAGCAGCGGATCCAAAAATGGACTGGAAGTACTTCCGGTCCACTTATGGGTCCACCGATGAGCGTGCAGGGGACCCCCCCCCGCACTTGCTGGCTCAGTGATTGGCCACAGGGGGACCCTGGGTGCCTCCCCAGACCCAGGAGACACCAGTCACCAAGCCAGCGTACCCCGTGGCAGACCCAAAAGTGCTTCTGGTCCACTTCCAGGTCTGGTGCCGAGCGTGCCGGGGATCCCCCAGCGGCTCCTGTGGGATGCTTATACACCCCACCATCTCACCATTCACAAGCCCACCATCGCAGCGTTCATGAGCTGCCTGGTACCTTGAGGTATGTAGAAAAAAATTTAAAGCTGTGTTTATGTCCAAATCATCAAATCTCTCCGATTCGATTTGGAGGGTTCCAATTCAATTTGGAGAGATTAAAGAGTCTCCTGATTCGATTCGGATTTGGAGATTCAGCTGCCGAATCAGGCCGAATCTCCACCAAATCAAGTCAGCGACCAAAGCTTTGCACAGCCCTACAAAGTAGCTGTATGTGTGCAGTGCTGCACCAAGCTAATTATCTCTGCTGAAAAGTAGCTGTTATTACATGGGCCGCAGCATTGTGCTAATGCAGTTACACTACTCCTATTTCCAGAGCTTGCACATGTGGAGCTAGTCTGGACAACTCTGCACAGTACTGTAATTTTCTATGTAG
>NW_005842128.1:554989-566625 GCF_000455745.1 Alligator sinensis | reverse complement strand
GCTCTTCATTTCCCTTTCAGGACTCCAATGTTATAGAGCCCGTTATGGTGTTTTGTGCCTTTCTGTACCAGTCATACCCCTTTCAAACAGTCACATGTATTATTCCCTCCATTTGATAAAGCCTCAGAGTGTCCCTTACTGCTTGAACACATGCAAAGGTAGCAGGAAATAGGTGTATTTGACCGATTCAAGGCCAGCAATAGCACAGCTCTGTGGTCATTCTTACAGTGCACATAAAAACCTCAATCTCACCCTGTACCATACCCATAAGGACAACAATTTTAAAGGAAAAGCAATGTATAATCCTGGCTCCACTGAAACCAGTAGGAACATTCTTAATTAATTATAAGAGCCAGGATTTCATCCCATATGTTATGAAGCAGCCCTCATTAGTAGTATGCCCCTGATTTTTATAATGTATGATTTTATTCCAATAAAGCAAAAGCTTTAATGATATGTTCAATAAAATACTATATTATGGTACAAATATATACTACGTTTTTAAAATGACCATCAATAAAAAGTAGCATCTCATACAGAATTTATTTCCTGATGATACAGATTTCTACAATACACTATAATCACACATTACCAACATACATACACACTTTTCTACAAACATTCCAACACAGTATACTGTGTGCATTCATAGAAATAAATTAAAAAAAAAAATCAATAAATAGAATTATGAAAGCTATCTAAATACCTACCTGCCTATTCCATTTGGTCTTTCCCAATAATACAGCTTTCATTTCCATTTTCTCTTTCCATAAATTAAGTAACACTGATAACAGAAGCTACCCCAGAATCGAATACAAGTGTATACAATTCAAAATATTTAACAGGCACAAAAGAGTAGTATGAAAGATAGAAAGGTTCTGTCTAAATACAGTGTAACCTCGCTATAAAGGTTTTCTAAGGGCCTGAATTTCACACTTACACAAAATTACTTAAAAACTTATTAAAACTGAAAACTACAGGAAAAGAAACATTTATTTTTACCAGAAAGGCTTACAGGGAGGAAGCACTGTATTCATTTTAGCATTTTGCAAATTTTCTAGTCTTCAAAAATGTAGTCTATTATATGCACAACATTTTGAAATCTTCATTTAGGTGCCCTACATACTTATCATTGATTCAATAGCAATGCTTAATCCATTAACCTGGCCAATCTGTGACACCTTAATGAAACTATTAATGAAATCAACCCTCTAATCAGCACGTTAAAGCTCATAGGTACTCACCCTGCAAACTGGGCATTGCCAGTGACTACTGCTGTCTCTAAGCCTGAACTCCTCAGACAAACACTTGGAATGATACACACGAAAACACAGGTCACATATCAACACCTCTCCAGGCATATGGCATTCAAAACAATACCAGTCATGATTTTCTGTTTCCCAGTCCTACAAAAGATACAAAATAATTTGGTATGATATTCTGTCAATATCTGCAGGAATTAAGAACAATTGATACTTCTTAAAATCCAGCAGCAATGAGACATTATAAACATTTGAAGAAGTGCATTGTACCTTGTTTGTGTTAAAACTTCAGGGGGGCGACATACTATATGCTTCATTGATTGAACACACTATAACTCAAATCTGCTAGATTTCCTTTCTTTTAAGTGCTTGGTTATTAACACAAACCCAAGCATGAACTAAGTCCCAAAACGTATATTAAAAATTACCCATAATAAAAAAGTTGGTTTGGGTTCTAGTCTTATATGATGTATTAACTGCTAACTTTTAATTTTGGGTCCTTAACTGTTAGACTAACCAAAAAAAAAAATGTTTGTTCACCTTACAGGTGTTTTCTTCGGACTATTTTCCCTTTCCATGGATGTGTTGTCCTATTCTTGATTTTTATGTATTAAAAGTGTGGGCCAAAAAGCCTTTTGCTCTATTTGAACTGACAAGTTTTCTGTATTAAATTGCAAACCATGAAGAATAAATAATATGATGAACATAGTACTAAGTAACCCTCACACAATTCAGAAAGAAAAAAATATTTTGTGTGTGGAGCTAGATATTACTGGGTTGTCCCTCAAGTACCCCCTGGAAGATAAAGAATTTGATTGGGCTGATAAAGAGATTTTGATACATTCTTCCCTGAAAATTTAGCCTCAAGAGCCAAACTCTGACCTTTGGTACATGTGTACAAGCCTCACAAAAGACAGTGGGAGCAGCATGTCTGCAGCTGGGGATAGACTTCAGCCCTGGGAGTCTCTAACATTAAAACAGAGACAGAATAGCTAGTGGCCACCCTTTAGTGTTTATGTTTGTGGATGTTATTTGACCTGCCACAGATTTCCCCATACGTAGGGGGAAGCAGCTTCTCTACTGCACGTATGACTGATTCCTTTAATGGCAAATACTTTACTTTTTGATTGATTTTCCATTCTTTGGAAATAAACAAACAAACTCTAAAAGCAGTCTTCCTTCTTAATAAACATGACTTTCATAAACTCCGATCAAATTACTTTTAAACTCATTTTGTGGAGGTGGAACTAACTATTCAAAGAGATGTTCTCACCACATAAAAGGCTGCTTCAAAATCCTAACAATCCTGACTTCATTTTCCCATGCCTGGGAACTATTGTCATTTTACTCCGTGTGTGAGTGGCCTCCACAGCCATTGAAGAGATGGTGCTTATACAAAGAGGTGACAGTTCCTCTTCCCTTGTCACAGAAGAGTGACCACAATGCACCTCAAAAGAAAACACCTCCAGAACAAAGGGAACCGTGGGTAATCCTACACCCAAATCCCCTACACTCTATGACAGTCACCATCTATGACAAAATGCAGGGATAGCACTTTTTAAAATCTTAACGACATTCCCACTGAACTCAGCACCTTGCTTACTTATGTTTGGTGTTCAGATGAACAGGATATCTGTCAGATTTTTGTGTTCCTCATTCACTGGATATTGTGGGCCTCAGGATGACACATTTAATATTATTCTGAAACCTACAAACATTCTTACATCACAAAACCCCAGCAAAGAAAAAGGCAGTGCAATTTATGGTTCTTTCTTCAGAATGTTTTGGAAACAGCTAAAAAATACTACATCATGGCTGTCTTTGATTTATTCCTGGACTACCAAAAAAAAATCAAGATGAAACAAGAATCTGAGCGCCTTTTTTACTTACTTTAACACTCTTACTCTTTACAGAACTTTGCAAACTTTATCCAACAGCAAGAGGGCCATTAAAGAAAGAGTAATCTACCTTTTGATCAATGATTTGCCCTAATAAAAGCCAAGATGGCTAAAGGCCTTTTAACGGGGCTACCGATAGTTTGTTACTTTACCAAAGGATTATGCAGTTCAGGATTTAGAAGTGAATATTCAAAGAGCTAAATACTTTGGTATTTAGATGTTTCACTTGTGGAAATATACTTGCCACTAGATTCACAGTTTTATAACCCTGTGCAAATATACTTGTTGGCAAGAGGAAGATGTCCAAGCCAGAAATCATAAATAACCTTATATAAAATAGCAGTAGATACTTCCCACAGAATTCCCATTGTAGACATTTAAAAACAAATATTCCAATTCATTCATCCATTTTATTATGAAAGAAATTTCAGTTTACATTTACTGTACATGTGTATGTAAAATAAAACTTTCATTTATGTACAATATTCATTAATTAAAAAAAAAGGTAACAGGTCCCTTATAAAAGCTCCACAATTGCCTTCAACAGAAAAAAAAATAGAAATAAATTATAAATTTTCTTCTAAGCTGACCACATGTACTTCCATCGCTTTATATGGTAGTCAATGGGAGCAGAATCTGCTCCCAATATATTCCTCTTGCAGGCAATCAGAGTTATTTAAGTAACTTAAAATCTAGTTGCCAATGTTTTAGTCAAAACAGGTAAAAATGCTTAAAATATGCCCAGATGCAAACATGGTTAAGTCTGCATTTATGAAATATACCACCAGGTGTCATCAGCCACTCCAAAAATGACTGATTAAAGGGCAACCATTACGACTACACATCTTGAAGTGTAAAATGAACAACCACCTCCAGCCCCCAAGGAGAAAAAAATTCAAACTACAGGTACATAATGTAGACTGAACTCAGAATTTAAAGTGATATGGATGATGACAGTGATTAATATAATAACTCAAAACTCAAGATGTAATAATCTAAACTATCCTAATGGAAGACAGAAATGTAGAAAATAACAGAAAATATAACAGAATTCAAGACCACATGGTGTAAAAGTTTTTCACCTTGTTTTTTGCTGTTGTCTGGGAGAAAGGCTGCATACTGTAGTCCTTTCAAAATAAAAGCAAAACAAAACAAAAAACTTGGTATCTATAATGTAACACATCTGATTATTAGGATATGCACAGGGGTAGAAGAAATTCACACACAGGTGATAGTGGTAACAGTATACTCCCCATCATCTATCTGCATACATGTCCTACATTTTTTTGGCTTTTTACCTTATCTTATTAGCACTGTTGCCACATTTCATGTCACTGTACTCCAAAAATGTCCCATGCATTTATGCTACTTAAAAAAAAAATTAAACCACAAACCCGGCAGCATGCAAACTTTGACATCTTCAAGAATGTTAGAGAGATTAAAGTGTTTGCTATGATATGAAAACCAATTAAACATCAGAAAAACATCCTTGTAACATTGGACAATTTACTGAATGGATGTCAGTATTTGGGCAAACTTGGAAAATAAATAATTTAATGTGCATTATCAACTGCTGCATTCTCATTTTAAAAATTAAAATTGCAGCACTGTGTACCTACTTGTGAATGAAAAGGTGCCACAAATTCCTAGGGCTATTTGGAATGAAGCAGGAACTCTGGCCACACAGATACAATTTGCCAATATTTTTTTTCTTGTGAGCAGCAGGGGAAGCCTCCTGGGTCACTGCACTAGCAGACAAAGGGAATCCCCATCCAGCAGCTGCCTGGCTGCCCAAGTTCACTAGTTCACAGGCACCCAGCGGCTGGCCACATCCCCCAAGAGGGAGCCAACTTGGCAGCGAAGTTACATAGCTCAGATATAACACAAGGTTCTTTTCCCCTCATTTTATTCAGCTGTTCATTGACTTTGGAGACTGACATTAGCAGGCCAGCCAATTTGGGAGGCATTTCACAGGCAAAGAATTATATTATGCTAAACAGAATTAGGTGCTGTGATGATGTGGTGTTTCTTTCTTGCCCTGTTGTTTGGTATTTAAATCAGTTAAATATTACACCATTAAGATAGCTTTGCATTAAAGTCACTGGGGAATTGAGGGTGCAAAACATAGCCCAAGGGATGACAAGTGAGTTTACTTCTTTGCAATCTGTTTTACATAGGTGTGATCCCTTTCTTTAGGCAAATATATAAATTTATGCCTGAACCCCAGAAAAATAACATAGGGAAAAAAATGTCAGGCTATCCAGAATATATGACAATTTGAACATGGATAAACCCAGTGGAACAGAGTGAATCACCATCCCTTCACCTTTAGAATAAAGTGCATAAGTGTCGTCAAGAAGAGAGTAATTTTCAGTGGAAAAGAAAATGTCCATTATACGGCAAATGTGCACAAGAGAAATGCTTAGTCATTAGGAATGGAGATTTATTTGGCTATAATTGAAATAGGTAATCTGCATGTTGAAGAATGTGTCATTCTGCTGTACAATTAACATATCATTAAGTAGGAGATGTCAAAGATGCACTGACAGAAAAATTAAGAGTAGCTAGAGGTTACAAATGTAACTATTAGGCCACTTCAATGAATTAGGCAAAAGAAACAGCATCTAGGAATATTGCAAGGTATGCAAAGCAAACAGTAAATTAACCATTTTCATCATTGTAGCACTAAGCTTCTATAGATAACTGTAACAATAAAACCATATGCAATAACCCCTTTCTGCACAATTTTTTCTTTTTAGAAAGCTACCTCACCTTTATGTAAACCAGTATGATATGTTAACTGGTAATTGCTTACCTGTTCATTTGGTTTCTCAATGTCTCTTAATGACAGCTCAGATACCAGGCATATGCCATTCTACTAGCAAATGGAGAGAAGAAAAAACAAAAACAAAACCTAAAACAAAACAAAAACTCCCCAAACCTCCAAAATGCTAATGATGAAGACCCTTCGGAAAGGAGATTTTTTGGTTTCGTTCGGTTATTCCTAAACCATCCAACCTAAGGTTATTCTGCTGAACCCAAAAGGTTAGCCAAAATAAGGGGTCTTGTCAGTCATTTTCTTCAGTGGGAAAAAATCATGATGAAGTCAGGACTGTCTCGTCCCTGAGTGTCCTCTTGGCTGTTTTTCAAGGTAATGCTCCAAGTCCTTTCTGGCTTTCCCTCAGGTTTCTTTTCCACTTCTTTTCTTTCGGTGTGCTTCTGCAGGGCTTCTGCCATTTCTCTCATCCATCCACAGCTCACTACGTTTTCATTCATCCCCCAGTCAAACCTGTCCAGAGTCCTGTTTGACCTGGCATATAGCCTGTGTTCTTAGACAATGGCTCCTTATCTTCTCCATTAAAAGTTTATTTGCTCTTCATTTTTATCTCAAATGAAGAAGGGTGCTATCATATCCATCAGCTCCAACAAGGGTTCACCCAACCACTATCATAACACCAGTTGAGTTTGTCTACCATCATGAGGGAATCCAAAATGGTGACATCCTGTTTAGCCTATTTCCAAACAGAAAGAAGTAATTTATTAATTAGAATTGATATAAGCTTGACTACTTATATACTGTTTTTCTTTCAAGACGTTTTCACGTCATCAGTCCAAACTGGTTTTACTCCTATCCAAATTTCCTTGGAGTCTTTTTCTCCTTGTCCAATTTCTCTTCAACTTCTCGCAAGGGTCTTCTTTAATAAGTCCCTGATGAATGTCTATTATTTTGATGGAAACTGCTGCCTGAGATGAACCTTTTTTATTTCTAATGGAGAAGTTGTTAACGAAGCTGTAGCATCTGCCCATTTCTCTGACTACTTTTGCAGGCTCTAGGGGCAGGCACATTGAAGCAGTCTTCCTTTTAAGACCTTGCAGGGACTTGCTGGTAATTGGAATTTTCTCCCTGTGCCCAACTGTATCCTATATACCACTTCATTTATTGAGATCAGTACTTTACAGGGTTACTCCAAAGCATTATGCAACCTCCTTCTATAACTTGTGGAATCATACCACATAGAGCCCTTTCCCCATAAAACTTTAATTCAGAGAGAGAATCTTAATTTTGTCCACAGCTATCTTTAATTTTCCTCTAGTTGAGTGGCCCTTTCTCCAGTTTTGGATGATATATTCTCCACATAATCCAAACTGTCCAAGTCCCTTTGTTCCTCTTCAGGTTTTCCACGTAGAAGATTTTCTGGGGTCCATAGCTCAGGCCAAACATGAGGAATCCTGGAATATATTTTATAAATTCTTTGCTCTTCAATAAGTCATCAAAAGGAATGGGATATGTTGCTTTCAGTCCTTTGGTGCTGTTCTACATGGGTACCCAGATAAAATCCTAAAGTGGGTCCAGATGGAGCACATGTGCGTTTCCCTGGGGACAAATGGCAGCATCACAAAGTTGTGTGGCTGCTACCTGTCCCCGGGGAACGCCCATGCATGCGTGCTCTGGCACGCAGCAAGTTGCCCCAGGTGAGGTAGGGAGGCTGGGGCCAGCACTTCGGAGCCTCCCAGGGCTCCATCAGCAGTGAGCTGGGTGCACAGAGTCTGGCTGGCAGCCAGAGTGTGGCTCTGGCTGGTCAGGCTCTGGTTTCAGGTGGCACATGCTGCTGCCATGTGCTGCCCCACTGCAAATTAGCAGTCCAGTGAATGCCTTCACGTGTGTGCATGCGGTATGCAGTGCCGCAGATGGGTCTGCAGCGCCACAAACTGCACATGCATACTCATCTGGACTCACTCCTAGAGTCCAGATGAAGGTTTTCTGCAGTCTGTTGGATTATGGTTGCATAGGACGTAAATCAAAAGAATCTTAAAATCAAGCTGCAACACTGTGGTTTAGAAGTTCATCCCTTGAGCAGTTTGCAAGATTCCTGGGACGCTAAATTGGGTTAAGAATACATTCTCTAGGATCTCTGCTATTTTCACAGCCTCCTAGTTCCTCATGAGGGACACTCTGTATAATTCATGAATTGGTACATAGATACCAATAAATAATAATTACCAGACACTAGCTCAGGTAGAGGCCTAAGCACATTAAAAGTGCCTCTACTGATCTACCATGAGATCTTGCATCACATTCCCTTCATCAATTCTTTAAATTGCCAAAAAGGAATTTTATTTAATTAAGGTTTTCGCAACTCAAACGTTTCCCAAATGTCTCATTGTTTTGAAATCATGACAGCACCTGAGAACTTCCTTCTTCAGTGGCACAACCCATCACCACCTGGTTTTCCAATATGATAAACAATATTTTATCTTTCAATTCCAAACTTTCCTAAAGTAATCAAAGCTTTATCGGTGATATTTGAAGATGATACTACAGTTCAGAGTGGCTGCATTTGCCAAATGATTTTCCAGTCACACACTATTTCAATATCAGAATCTTTCAGAGGCCTTTAGATGCTTTGCAGTCCACCTCCACTATTCCATTTTCACTTATTATGGGAAGAGAGGTGATAATTATCTGCTCATAGCCATAGTCCTTCCCTTCAGCAGCCAACATCTTACTCCCCTAGTTCAGGAAACACGGCTCCCAACAAAGCCATTTGCAAGCTGCCGTTCCGTATTCCTAAATTTATAACACCACTGAACTGTCCATTTGGACAACAACATTCCTCCCATACAAATAGTGATGGAAATGTGTTTTATATATATATAAACTACTCTCAAGAACTCCTTTCAGGTTGCAATAAGTTATCTCCAGAGAATTTACAACTTCTGCTGTAATAAGTTATTTCTTATACAATTCTTTCTGATCTTGGGTCAAACTACACACACTTGTATCTGTGCCCAATATGAAAGGGATTTTCAAACAAAGGCTGGCTAAGACATAAGGTGTCAGAGTCCACTCTGAACTGCAGATGCCAAATCATGCTCTGGTAACAACTGAAACATGTTCCCTCTCTGGGAAGCCTTTCCTCACCCAGCACATCCAATAGTTTGACCATATTGGCAGCTCCACAAATAAAATAACTTTAACAGGACAAGAAAGACTCTTACAAAAGTGTCCACATCTGTGAGTGTCTGAGGAGATATGGTCAGTTCTGCATTACCTCTATGTTCTTTTTGTCTGTACGCTCCCTCCCCACAATGGATGATGTGCCCAAGCTAAATTGCCTCTTGTTTGAAATAACCCAGATTTCTTTAGGTTCAGTTTCAATTAACAACTTGAGGATTACCAAAGGCCATTTGTAAATGCGACAGGTTCTACTCAAAGGAGCCAGCACAAAAAGGATATCATTTTGGAATAACAAGTACATTGAGACAGACATGCCATTCAATTCCTTCTCCATTAGCCCTTCAAATGAAAAAGATGCACAACAGAATGTGTCAGCCACCACCCAAAGTTTCATGGACTTGCTTTTTCTGCAAAATTAGTTTTTCTCCTGTCCTTTGGATCCTGTTGCAATGGCCAGTACTAAAAGTGCTTTTAATACCTGGTGTGAAAAAGCAGCCTGAATCTATATAGCAATAGGGGTTAACCTTTTTGGCAGGCATGCCACAATTTAGCCCCACACCCTCCTTCCTATGCCTGATCTGCTGCTCTGATTTCTATTTGTTGCCCAATCTGCCACTGTGCTGCCTGTCTTCTCCCCAGTCTGCTGCATGCCACTCATACAGGCTGCCCTTGCCACTTGGGCCACAGGTTAGCTATCCTTGTACTACAGTATCCAAAGCATCATCCGTTCATAGTACTGGATAAAAAACATGTGAAATAATTTAATTAAGTTCACTACAGCCTACACAGAATATCGTACTGCCATAAGTTTTTTCTTAACCAAAACTATAATGGCTCAAGAACTGGCTGAAGGTATTATTATGTCTTCCTGATGGATTTTCTCAATGGCCTTCTTCCACCTTTGTTACTGGTATATGGTGACTGGCTGTTTAATGTTTTTCCACAGTATCAATCTTGTGTTGGATCAGAACTACTCATTCCTTATCAGAAAGTCTCCTAGACTGTTCTGTCATTCTCCACTGAAGTGTAGGGTTTCAGATTCACTGACATGAATCTGGACTCTTTGCAAGGGTAAGTTTGGCTCCTGTGCAAGACTGAGGGTTTGTGAATTAGGCAGGGGGTATACGCAGCTGTAGCAAACAGCTGTGAAAGATCATGGAGGTCCATCATGTGTTTGCTACAGCTGTTATTTCAAAGGGAACCACACTTCTGCAATCAGCTCTGCAGGACCACTGTGTGGCTCCACCTGAGCGGAGAAGTGGCACTCATTGAAGCAAAAGCCACAGCAAGAAACTAAGCAAAACTGCTTTAGTTCAGGTTGCAAACCCCCCTGACATGAAAAATTCAGGTTTTATCAAACTGCCCTGGAACAGGTCCAACAGAAATTCTTGGAACTCGCCTTTCCCCCTTGTTGTTTCCATCTATACCAGCAGTTACTAGATCCCGTGGTTCACATTTTATTATTTGTTGTTTACCTGAAATATTCAGCAAATGAACATGGATCTAACTCTGATTTCAGATCTAAGACTTTTGCAGCTAAAATTCTGGAGACCTTGTCTCAAATTAAGTCTCTCTAGTCCCCATAATTTCTCTGCTGGAAAGCTCCTATATGCTGCTGCCTCTGAAGGTGAGGCACGTTGTTCATTGTAAATCAATTGCACACAAAACATTTGCTTCACTGGGCCATATCTTTAAAAGAAATTTCCACTGACTGAATCTATAATATAGTTTTCCTGACATTTATCAACTCATGGATTTAATTAGCTATAATGAAATCCAAACCAAGTATTAGTTCATCTGCTACACAGTCTCCTTGATAAAATTCCAATTGTCCAAAGTTCAAAACTAATCTTCTGAATTTTTAGATGGGTACTGGTTCCCCAGGCATGTCCCTGTTTAAGTCCAATTTGGATCCCCTATTTCCTAGAGTTTTGAGTATGTCCATCTAATAAATGTTATATCTGACTCAGTGTCCACAACTTCTATGCATTTCACAGATCCTTTTATGTAACCAATAGCAAGGCCCCTATATACTGCCCAAACCTTAAGAAAAACTGTGGAATGACCCTTGCATCTCCAAAACTTTGACCCTTTAGCTTTCATTAGATAAAAGGGATGCTCTACATCCTGGCCAGCCTTATTATATCCAACAGTCCTCCTTTCCACGTTCAGTGTTTTCACCACATCAGCCTCCCTGCATGTTTGCATTACTGCCAATTTCTCTTCTTATACAAATCAGAGTTATCTTTTGCTAATTCCAAAAAACGAGCATTTATAAAGCACATAATCATCTTCTACCTCCTTTGTTGCTTTCTCTTCTCTTCTTACCCTGCTGCAAGGAATGACTCAAGTTTCATGGCAAATTCCACAACCGCTCCAAGTGTCTTTTACTTCCTTTCTTAAGGTTGAGCTACAAATCCAGGTCCAGCTGTGTATCTGTGTATTGATCTATTGCCAGTTTGTCCTGGAAGCATTTGAAATTATATCAAATAACATAAATCTACTCAGGACTTCTGC
>NW_005842128.1:534002-554958 GCF_000455745.1 Alligator sinensis | reverse complement strand
CCCTCTCCTTTCTACCTTTTACGAATAAAGTAGAGAAAGCTGTTGTGAATGTCTGGACTTACCCACATCCTCTGGCTGGCCCTGTTTCTCATCTGGCTGACTTCCACAGTGGTTTGTGACTCTTTGATTTTCTTCTCAAGATAATTTCACAGCTTCTCAACATAATTTATGTCTCTGTCACCTCTGTTAAGAAGTTTCAAGTTGACCAAAGCTTTCCTGCCCTTCCCAACTCCACAGAAAACATTTTGGTGCATTGCAGCTGAGTTGCTGGTCACCCCGTTGATCTGTCTTGCCATTCCAAGACAGAAGGTTTAGCTGAGCTGCCCAGTCTCTCCAGTCACTTTGTAATGGCCCGTTCCCTGCCTGCCTTCTCTTAAACCTTTCTTGGGAAACCACCAGATGCTGCTTTAAATTCCTTTTGTGAAGCCTTCCCGTCTTGTTTTGAGTCCTTCTGGCTCTGTTTTCATTCCTTTGGCCCTGTTTGATTTCTGCAAACACCTTCATTGTTTGTTCCAGGCGGGTTCAACAGAATCCAGCTCACAATTCACTCTCTTTAGAAACTGGATTGTAATGCTTGCCACCAGAATTACTACTTCTGAACCAATCAGTCTGCCAAAATGAGGTTGCTTCCATTAGAAAAAGAAATGAATAATGGATTAAGGGCTGCCTTTGATGCAACCCTATTTAGTTTTCTAAACATATACATATAGCTTTGTTCCCCTGAACATCTCGGAATCAAGTTGCCAAGGACGGGTTTTTTCTTCATAGTTCTAAGCCTCGTTACAGCCAGCACACTACCTTAAAGAGCACTTTTGCCACTCTCCTCCCCACTTCAGAATACTACAAATGCTTACCTGGAGTTTCTTTGTCATCTCCTCTGTGCATTTCTGTGGTGTTGCTGCTTCTTCTTTCTCTCATAAACCCAGTTCCTTCAAACAATACCCAGTCCCGTTCCCACCCCCCTTACACATACACACACACATTTTTGGCCCTTATTAAGCTCCTTGCTCATATAGTTCAGATCCCTAACGCATCTTTCATATAGTTTGTGTTGTAGATGCTGCCTCCTATTGTTTCAGCTACTGTAATATAAGGGAATTTTACTGTCTGTTCACATTTATCTAGAACGAAGGTAGTTGTTATGCTCACCAACTTCACTGAGGTTTCACAACACATTATTAAGATACCTAGGGCCAGATTCTCTTCCACCTACTGGGTGTTTAAGTGGCTTTAATAACCAAGTGCAATTCTATTCTATCCTGTTCGAGTCCCTGACAAGGAAGCAATGTATCGACTTTTGTAATACATCATAATCTTACTTTTAAGATTTAGTTATAAAAAAGCAGCAGTTAGTAACTTATTATTAACTATTTTCAGGGACTCAAGCAAGGTGGAATAGGGTCACACTTAGGTGCCTACATCCACTTATGTGTCTAACAGGTGGAACAGAATCTGGCTCATAGTTTTCAATGACATGTGGAACTCCGGATCCATACTAAAAAAAAAGCAGTAGGGTGTTTCTGGGCTTGGCTGAAAACCATGGAATAAACTATGATGCACATTTTCAAAAGAGGTTCATAAAGGACTGAGCTACATGACAGTCAATAGAAACCATATAGTTAATTTTTTGTGCACCAATGTGAAAAATTTACCCTCAAATTAGCAAGTAAATTATCATTTTCCAGCTCTTAAGTCAGTACTAACATCCTGTAAAACACGAGAACTTCATCAACACTGCTAAGTTGTTACAAGTATCAGGAAAAAAATGAGACTAAAACTCCAGCATACTAGATTAAAGTATTAAAAGTAGAGTTGCCAAAGCTCTCTTCTGAGAGAGCACAGACAAGATGTTCTGGAGACTGTTTTACACAGTTTTGAAGAGAAAGCATCCTCTTTTTCCACCTATGGGGTGGAGGTGACCAGTTAGAAAGATCCTTGGATAGAAGAAAGAATCTCCAAACATAAACACAGACTCAAATCCAATACGGCACCAAAGCTTCAGAAGCTGTTGAATTTTTCCTAAACTTCTATTGTGTTAAGATACATAAGGCCCTTTCCGGTATGCAGTATTCAGTACACGCAAGCACTTACTTTCTTATATTGTGGAATGAACAAAAAAAAACAACAAATGGGAAGTAGGAAAAATTGAAACAGAAACAGAGAACAGGCTTATTCCTTGCTTAATAGTGTCATGATGAAAAGCCAAGTAAGGATCCCTGTACAGGATGGCTCCATATAATAACACATTCCTGCCACAGTAAATAGTTGAAGATTTCAACATCTTCATTAATGATGTGGACATTGGTGTCAGGAGCAGACTGGTCAAGTTCACTGATGACACCAAACTTTGGGGTAAAGCATCCACACCTGAGGACAGGATGGTGATCCAGGCCAACCTTGACAGGCTCGGAAAATGGGCGGATGAAAACCTGATGGCCTTCAGCTCCAAAAAATGCAAGGTACTCCACCTTGGGAAGAAAAACCCACAGCATGCTTATAGGCTTGGCAGTGCTACGCCTGTTATCACCATGGCCGAAAGGGACTTAGGGGTCATGACTGACCACAAGATGAATATAAGACACCAATGTGATGTTGCAGCTGGCAAAGCGAGCAAAACTCTGGCTTGAATCCATAGATGCCTCTCTAGCAAATCGCAGGATGTAATCCTCCCGCTGTACTTGGCCTTGGTGAGGCCGCAGTTGGAGTACTGTATCCAATTCTGAGCTCCACAATTTAAAAAGGATGTGGAGAAGCTTGAGAGTGTCCAGAGGAGAGCCACGCACATGAACAGAGGGCAGGAAAACAGGCTTTATGATGACAGGCTGAGAGCTACGGGACTCTTCAGCCTGGAAAAGCACAGGCTCAAGGGGGACCTGGTGGCTGCCTGTAAGTATATAAGGGGTGTACATCAGGATCTGGGGGAACGCCTGTTGACCAGAGCGCCCCATGGGATGACAAGGTCAAACGGTCACAAACTTCTCCAAGACCGTTTCAGGCTGGACATAAGGAAGATCTTCTTTACAGTCTGAGCCCCTAAGACTTGGAACCGACTGCCGCCAGAGGTGGTCCAGACCTACCCTGGACTCCTTTAAGAGTCAAATGGACATTTATCTTGCTGGGATCCTGTGACCCCAGCTGACTTCCTGCCCCTGAGGCAGGGGGCTGGACTCGATCTTCCAAGGTCCCTTCAAGCCCTAATGTCTATGAAAATCTATGAAAATGAAATTTTTTAAGGTTGAAGAACTAACTTGAGACCTCTCTCAAGAGTTAGGAAGGTTCACTGAGTCAAGTACAGTTACATGATAAGATCCCATGTGCTCAAAAGGCAGTAGGGTTTTTGGCTTTAACTGTTAAACTATTCTTAAATTTGTCACTCAGGTAAGAATTCACAGTATTCCACGTTACTTTTTTAGGTAAGTAAATGGCTGATATACAAGGAGTTAAAGGATTTGACATCTGTGGCCACAGGTGACAGAGTTACAAGCAATGGTCTCAAACTTCAGCAGAGGAAATTTAAGTTGATTAGGAAGAACTTAAGTAAGATTAGGAAGAACTTTCTTACTATGATCTGGTCAAGCATTGGAACAGAGGCTGGCTGTGGAAACTCCATCCCTGGACATTTTCAGGAACATGTCAGACAAACAATTGACTAGGATGGTTTAGTCAGGGATAATCCTACCTTGGAAAGCGGGCTAGACTAGGTGACCTTATGAGATCCCTTCAAGCCCTATGAACCTATGAATTGTCTGCATTTGCACAAATCCACAAAAATGCTCCAGGTTCAGAAAGTACTTGAACACTTGCAAAAGCATGCAAGTCATTTGTGGAGAAAATTCCTTACTTTTCAGGCACTCTGGATCAGCTAAAATCTTCCTGAAGAACTAAGCTGTGGCCTGCCAAGGAAGATGGGAAGCCAGAGAGAATGATTTAGGGAAATTCAGCGGTTTCAGACTCCAGACATCTTGAGCCATATTTGGTCTGAATCTTGCAGTGTTTTGAAAAGTTTTGCCAAACAGGAGATAAAAGATAAGCAGTAGGTCGAACTTTCAAGGAGGAGAGATCACATACATCCCTGGAGTTAGCAAGTCATCAAATGGAAAGAGCATCTCTAGCTTTCCATTGAACTAGGAGACTTTCTGGAAAGTTTTCGTCCAAAGGTTTACCAGTTGGCTACAATGCTGGAGAAATGCCAACCATGGCAGATGCTATTGCCTTGGCTGAATTTGTCCATTTCATCTAGGACTTTAGATTCTGGGCAATGTGGATGGCTAAAAGGAATACAAAATTCCTTTCAACACACAAAAAGACTCTGTTAAGGCTTGGGTGACAAGCTTTTTCTCATGTCCTCTGATGGTGAGTGCATACTAAATTATCATTTTTACTTGAATATACCACAAGGTTTTCCCCCCACAATCAGTATGGGGGGAAAAAGTTCCATGTCTTATATGCACATACAAGGAAACCTTATTAAGTAATTCTCTCTTATTAAACTCTGATAAAAGCAGCACGGGTTCAATAGAATGGAAACTATGTAATGGGAACTCAATTGTAATGGAAACTAACTACGAAGTTGATTACATGCAGCCAACACTGAACACAACTATGGAACACATGGCCTGTATTGGGCAAACATACCGATGGGAACCTACTACAAGGAAAGGTTAATACAGCCCATCTGAACAAGATATATGGTAGTGCTCATTAAGCCCAGTCCCCCTCAGTGCTGACTCTTTTTCAAGTCATGGTAAGCCACTACACTGAATATATTTTTACTTCCTCTTCACTCCCACAGGGATCTGTGCCTTTCTTTACCATTTCCAATGATTCCTGTTCCTTCACCATCCTTAAATGGCAAACATCACCAAATGGGACCCCGAAGAGTTCAGCCTCTGTTGCCCCATCTCTCAGGCTGTTGCATATGATTAGCGTGGCCCAGCTCTCCATGAGGTGGAGCTGGACTAGGTTGCCCTGTGCCTCGTCTGCATATCATTTTTTGGAGGATCCCAGGACTCCTAACAAGAACACCCAGTTCCAGTCATGAGTAATTGGCTAATTAGCCCATGGCTCCTTTGTGGGGGTACTTGGAGTACACACACATACTGAGCAATGCTGAGCTGTGGGGTCACCATGGCTTGAAATACTGTTGACTTTGCCAGGGCCCAGTCTAATGAACTATATGGTTCTCATGAGCCTTTTGGCTTTGGATTAGTATCATGCATATTTTGTCCTATATTTAAGTCAGTACAAAAGTGTTGCTTAAAGCATGTTTATGGGGTCCCTGTTCTAAAACTTACAGCAGTTTCAAAAAGATAAAATGCATCAATTCTCAATGAACCAAGTCTATGGGTACCCTACATGAATGTTTATTTCAAAGTCAATGTTTTCAAATTTACCCCTCACTCTCATGTGCTCAGGGGCACCAGGGTCTGACAGCAAAATTGGAGGGAAGGGGCTGCAAATAGAAGATGTTGGATGGGGCAGGGGGGAAAGGGGCCACCTGACACCCCACAACAGGGAATTACTTTCCTTGCTGTAACAGTGGTAGGGGGACAAATTCAAGGCAAACCTCCAATAATTAGATTGTAAACCTGGAAAACTGTTAACAGCTTCATACATTTTCCATATACAGAATTTAATTATGTGGGGGTCATCTTATATTCAGGGTCATTTTATATTTGAGTAAATATGCTAAATCATTCTTCCAGGTAGCTGGTCAGCAGACCACCCTCCATCTATCAAAAACTGGCATGGCCAATATGCAGTAAGGGTAATGAAACTATTAGGTAGAAAGAAATGTGGTTCTGGAATCAAGAATATGCAGAGCACCTTAGAACTGATATGACCAATGGCTATGGAGCCAAAATTTGAGTGGTCACATTGAAAGAAATAGCAAACAAATAAAAAATGACATGCCTGCAGCAAAGGGCATAAGGGTACTGGCAACTAGAAAAGGCCTGCACAACTGAAAACACACTTGAGTGTTATCAAGACTGCCTGAACCACAGAGATGACTGAAGCTTTCATTTTCACAGTCATAGTTTCAGAAGAATACCTCACTTACCTGACTCAACCTAGGCCTAGGATGAGAGAACTCTGTTACAACTGTTTATTCAGGAAAGAGTCTAAAAAAGACTGCTGAAAAAATCTTCAGGCTCACTCCCCTTCTGCGTCCATTTGTCTTCTTACAAAGACCCTCTCTCTGAAAAGCAGTTGCTAGAATCACTTACACATTTGTGGAGGTTCAAGGAGCCATAACTAGTTCAAAAGGTGCCAGTACTGACCCCCTATGGGAAAACTGAACCAATTTGTATAACCTTGGCAAGCAAGATGGTATCTGCTCCATCCGAGGACATTTTAAACAGGTTATACCACAACCACAGTGCTCTTTTCTTAGAAGTTGGTCCTTGCAACAAAGCATGTGGACCATCGGCTTGAGCTTTTGGCCTAAGGTTTAATCTTCTGGGGATTTCCTCAGAACTGTCTCCAAAATTTCTAAACTCTTGGCAGTGCTACAGCACTGGATCATAGAAACTGGTAAAGAAAAACAGAAGAAGATCAAAGATATGGAGCCTGTCCAGGCATACTTCAGACCCTAAGTTATCTGGAGTCACTTTGAGTAAGTACCATTATTTTCCAAATATAACTATGGTGTTTCGCTCTTCATTTCAAATACCATAAAACCTCCACAAAGGTTAGCAAGTCAGTACGTATTGTGTATGAGCAAAATGCTATGCTTTCATGTATGCTGGCAATACTAAGGCTAATGAACTGTCACCAACTCTGTACTAAACTAACAAATACTTACAAGGGAAGAGTCTGAGGGAAAGCGATGTGGAGGTATCAGGGGGGCTGAATGTTCAGAGTAGGGATAAAAAACAAAACCAGAATTAGCCAGCCAAGGGAGCTGCCGCCATTTGTTCGAGATAGCAATTAAGTGAACACGACTGGCTCTTTATTAAAGCATGACAACTCACAAACATCACCTTATTCCTGCGACTGCTATCTGAATGGTAGAGAAACAGTGCAAAGACAAAGTCAAATATAGAGCCTTTCTGGTTTACACTAGCAACAAAGTTTGTTGTTACAAGGCCAATTTCAAAACCAGTGTGAAGAGTGCGGTGGTTATTGGTCTAGTATGTCAGCTTGATTTGTCCTAACAGAACAACTTCATTCTAGATGAAATAGTATCACTTGGTTTTAAGAATAAATATAAATTGATTTTTTCTTTAAATTGAGAATGACTATGAATTTTTTTCTTTAAATTGAGAATACTTAATGTCTACTTGGCACTGGTTAGGCCTAATTTTGACTACTGTGGGAGCGTCTACGTGTTCATTAATGCACTTTAGGTAATGCCCATTAAATCTAGTACCTCTATTGTGAGGTGCTAGAAAAGGCACATTAGTCTATTTTAATGTGCATTAGCTAAAGAGCACATTTTTTGTGATGCTTTAGTGTGCATTAAAATAGGCTAATGCACATTAAAGTGCATGTGTAGACTCACCCTGTGTGCAGTTTTGGGTTTCACATTTTAAAAAGGACATGGAGAAGTTAGAAAGGGTCCGGTGGTGAGCAACAAGAATGATCAAAGGCTTGGAAGGCAAGTCATACGAGGAAAGATTGAAGGAGCTAGACATATTTATCTTGAGGAAAAGGCACTTAAAAGGGGATGTGATAGCAGTCTGCAAATACCTGAAGGGCTGCCATAAGGAGGAGGGGAAACACCTTTTCTGTATTGCTAATGAGAATAAGATATGGACCTATGAGTTGGAGCTGCAGCAAAGTAGGTTTAGTTTGGGTATCAGGACACGCTTCCTCACTGTTGGAACAGAGAGGCAGTGGAACAGACTGCGTATGGAAGTTGTGGGCTCTTCATCACTGCAGGTGTCCAAGATCAGATTTGGACACCCAATGGTCAGGGGTGATCTAGGAACATAGGATCTATGTTCTACTATGAGTATTTCCCATGCTTCTGGGCTCTGCTGGGAAGAGCAGAGGGGACTGGGGCTGGGAGGCAATTCTGCACCCCCCACAACCCTCCTTTCTGTTATGTGTCAGGGAGGTTTTTTTTAAGCCTTCATCAGAGGCTTTAGTTGCAGCCAAGGATGGGGATTTTGACTGAGGTGTGCCAAAACTTTTGCTGGGACTTTAACCAGAGGTTTCTGGCTACAGGGTCTTGCCTCTCTGCTCAGGATTAAACCAAATGCCATATTTGGGGTCAGAAAGAAATTTTACCCCACAATCAGATTGGCACAGACTCTGGGGGTTTTTGTCTTCCTCTGCAGTGGGGTGTAGCTGTCTTCTTGGGACCTCTTGCATGTATATTAACAAAACTTACAGCAGCAGATCACTGTGGTTTCCCTGCTTTATCTCTGTCAGGTTAGGGTGTTATGTCTTGTGTTGTGTTAGGGCTGACTCTGTAGTTTTGCAAAGAGATTACACAATACATTTGTATAGGATGATTTGCATAGGAATGATCCTGCCTCAGGCAGGGGGCTGGACTAGACCTCTGGAGGTCCCTTCCATGTCTACTTATCTATGACTCTATGTGTTTCTAAAACTGATTACCTATAGAGAAGAATTAATATTTCAAGCATTATATATAACCTCTGTAAGATCCATGCTTAGAAAATAATCACAACATCTTTAAGTTAGTAAAAGGAGTGTCTGTTCGTAATAAGCATGGCAGACCAGCTTTTAGGACCTTATCTCCAGTCAAAGAGCCAAAAGGTACCTCTGATGTAATTCCTCTGATTTTACCAGGTTTGCACCAGGGGTGATCCAGATCACTAGCTTTTCAGGATATGAATAAACAAAATTCATTGTTTAACTGACAACTGATATTTGAGAACATTCATTAATCCTCTTTTGCCAAGAACTTCCTTGCCAGCCATGTTCTCTATTACATTAACTCAGTGATTTTCAAACGGTTTGCTGCAAAAGAGTGAGGGAAATATGTTGTGAGATCCCCACATGAGGAGGTTAATGCTTTCCTTCCTGGTCTGGTACCCTGTGCCTGTCCCAGCTACTCCAGCAGTGCCTGCAGCTGCTCCTCTGGGGGCTGTATCTGCTGCTGCCTTCCCTTGTCCTTCTCTGCCTCCGAGGCAGCCCCTGTGTTAGACCTCCCCCTGCCCCACTAGCTCTCTCAGCAGTATGCTCTGCTGTGAGCTATTTGCTTACTATTCCTCCAACATTTATACTCTGCCCTTGATTAGAGGTTGGTGGGGAACACGGACAGTGAAAAGGGCCAGGCACAGCAGGGTAAGGTCCTGCCCCCTCCACCCTTAATTGGCACCAGATAGATCTAAATTTAGAAAAGATATGGTGGGGCCTAGAGGTTAAAAAAGTTGGGAATCACTTATCTAATTTCAGTGATTTTCCACTGGGGTTCCCTGAATTCAGAAAAGTTATGGAGAAGGGGAGCTAGAGGCTAAAAAGGTTAAGAACCACTGGGCACGTCTACACATGCTATTAATGCAAAGCAATTTCTACCCAGGAGAACTTTTGAATCTTTTCTCCTATGCCTGATGAAGGGTGTTTGTGCCCAAAAGCTTGCAATTGAAGAATTTTTTTTTGCAAAAATCTAGTTGGTCTAATATAAGGTATCACCTTTACCACAGGTGCTGATTGCTAATGTAAAGCAATAAACTCTGATGCAGTTCACACCAGAGTTTATTGCTTCCAGGCACCGCGTTTGCATGTGCACCTGGGACTGCAGCACAGTGAGCCAGGGTGGAGCAACTCCAGATGGCAGGGGGCCCCAGAAGTCAGCCTGCTAGCCTGAGTCTGCTCTGACCTGGTTCAATATGCTAGGGAGGGGCTGGCTAGGGCACGAGCCAGCCCTGTCAGCATGTACATGTAAATTGAGGCGGCATACATTGCTCCACCATAGGATAGTACTTGTGTCTGCCAGCAGTATCCTACAGCAGAGTTAATTAATTTACTGTGGCCTAATACTCTGTACTTCTAGATGGTGATGTTTTACTGTGGAGCTAATTAGTCAGTTCTGCAGCAGATGTGCCCATTGGTACAGGGACTAATCCTTTGCTTAAAGATGTATTTGGTATCATTTTGTGAACACTACACCTCAGCACTGGTATGATTTCCTGGCAGGGGAATGGAATATCTTTGAAATGCATGCATGCACACACACACACACACACACATCCAGGCACACATGCACATCTTTTCAAGTGTAAGAGTGAAGTGTATGACCAATTTTAACCCAGAAAAAAAATTGTGCCCCTGATATTAAAAGTTTGGGAAATGCTACAATACCTGAAACATTAGAATCCTTTTTAAGGATTTAAATCAGTGCCAAAATGGTTCATAAATCCCCACACAAGAAAATCTGGCTTTGTTAAAAATAATTAAAAATAATTCTAAATAATTAATTCTGGTTTGGCCACCGAACCAAAAATATTATTAAATCATTTAATTTGTGGTAGACCTGAAATGGATTTCTTTGGTGCCAAAAGAGTTTTGTTTGGGGCATTTTCTAAATAAAAGCAAAGGATAGTTGGAAATAAGGACCTAGATTAATAAGGGGCCTATGGAAGGAGAGGTGGTAGTGGCTATATCAGGTAGGTTCCCATCTAAATTCAAGTCACTGCTATGAATTAGACAGAGGTGCAAACCTTATAACACCTATTTAGCATCTTACCACTCTAATCCTAACTCAGCCTGTTGTGTCTAGGACTAAAACGAATTTACGGGTTTGCTTCCCGGACACTGCAAGCTGTGCAAAGAGTCAAAATGAAGCCTCAGAGATGCCCAGTAAATTATTGTTACCTGAGGTTAAGGGTCAAATTTCTTTTGTAAAAGGTGAGGACAATATTAGTGCCTAAAACAAGGCAAGGAGTTACATTGACTACACTGACTTAGGTTTTAATGATCCTGACTGTAGCATGAGAGACATTGTTTGAAACTAAATTCCTGGCAAATAACTAAAAGAGAAAACGATCTTCAATCATTTTGCTTAAAAGCATTTGCATATATCTGTAATATGAGAATGCATTTTGAAAAACTGATAACTGCCTAGTGCTTACAACATTTGCCACCCAAGTGAACAAACTGGAAACTGGACAAACGGAGGCATTACAAACACAATTACTGCTTTTGCAAGAATATTTTTCGTAGGACTCCACCTTTACAAACGTGCTCCACTGAATATATTTTCTTATCAATTTGGAATTTAAGTTTGTTAGTAATAAAAATATTGGAGAAAAGTGAACATGCTTCACTTTTATACTGGAAGTTTTATTCAGAAATCTTTATAATTATACTTTTTCTTGTTTTTGTCATTTTATCAGGCTATTTTCTTTTTTAGATATTACCATAAAAAGTTACCACTAAAGAAAAAAGCCTTCCCATGGTGTGTCAGGCTCCTGTACCTTGGCAGCTTCTAACAGTGCCTAATAGTGTTTCTAAATGCACTGAAATCTGCTTAAAGACTAATCTTAATATAGTTTCACAGAACTTCACACTTCACCCTAAAGGTGTGGAACATTAGCCTGTGACAGAACTTTGAAGCATACGACAGAATTTTAACTGTTCAGATAATATGACATTATTAAAAGCGTCTTTATTATGGTTCACTATGTAAGTCTCCTGGAGAGAGTAATTTATTTTTGCGCACACAGACAACTAATATCACAGGTTATCAAACAATAATTATTTTCCATGTACAGCAGCTACTTTATAAATTGTTTTATTAAAAATTATTATTAAAAGCGATCAGTCCACATTATGTAAGAAGACCAACATGTTCAAACATTTTGGCTGCCGCCAGTTAGACAGCTTATTCATACTTAGGCAAGTAGATGAGTTGGCATAGATACTCAGCACCTCTGACTCTCAGCTTACTTATGTACTATAAGATGGCGTTAGGCCTAAATCCTCTAAAATTTAAAAGGATTTCTCAAATTATTTCAGTATGACAATGAGTTTCTTTGTTAACTCAACAAAATAATTTTCATCACCAATTCCAAGTGCCTACAAAGCCTACTGAATTTGTTAAGAGTCTTCCCATGACTTTGATAGGTTTTGGATCAGGTTCTAAAACATAATACTGGCATCTGCTGAGCAAAGCCAGTTCCTAGTGATGTCAGCCGAACTGAGTGGTCAAGCCACACACAGGATCTGCTTTTAAATTCTGTTTGTCCAAAACACATTTTACTGACTCAGTTCTGAATGGTGCTGAAATCAACATAGCTACCTGGCTATTTGCTTACTATTCCTCCAACATTTACACTCTGCTTCATGATGACACCATTCCTTTTTGCACCAGCATATTCCCATCATGATTTCTCTGGGCTTGTCCTCACTGTAAAGTTAACTCAAGTCCTATTCATACATAAAACACTGAACTGGAAGGGCACAGTTGTGCTTTTAACCTGAATTGTGTAGGTTACAGCCCAAAGCCTAACTCTTCAGAGGCTACATTATACTGTACTGTGGCCACTCTCACTTGAGTTAGGCTCATGAAGAGTTCCCTGGAGTGTACATATTATGAATTCACTATGCAATGAAGACTCTGCCTGAGAATGAAACACCACTGACTTGTTATGAGCTTGCACATAAGGGGCTGTGTAAGACTGCACCTAGTTTCTGTTAGCTGTTGCTACTGGAATAAGGGAAATGTGAGCATTGTTTAAATGACATGTTAAGACTTGTGAGGCTTTTTATTTTTTTCCCCTAGCAATGGAATAGCAAAAATAAGTTTTATATGTACTTTAAAATCCAGCCTGAGAGTGTTTAATGAGATTAAAGAGAGCACCTTAACAGTGACAAAGTGCATTAAACTTGGGTTAGCATAATTTAGGTTAGCGTAAATAGCATAATTTTAAGTGTAATACTTTCCATTATTCATACTATTAAATTTTGCATTTCTACCATCTTAAACAATAGCCTACTCTGTTTCACTTTCAGACTGTCATTCACTGCAAAAATAATGCAGTGTTTGGGATGGGAATAGTTCAGAGGGACCACTGTTAGCAGACATTGAGTGTGTTCCATTTCACATACACAAGGATGGAGGACACATGATTTTAATGCCTTCACGTAGCTTTGAACATATTTAATTGGATTTAAATATACACTTTATATGTTTGTTGAAGCAATTTTTGGAGGCCTAGAGCTAATTTGCTAAAAATGTTCTTGATAGGCTGCCAGATTTCTTCTAAACATCTGGGAAAACACAGCTCTTGTTGTGTTATTCATATACACCTATATACACATACATATATAGATGTGTGTGTATGTGTATGTATGCGCACACACATATAATAAAACTTTTCCTTGAAAGGGACTAGAGGGACTCATTTTTTCTCCCTTAGATTCAGAGTAAAACACCATCAATCAACTCTCCCTTTAAAAAAAATCTTATTAAAGAGATGTATTGCTTTAAGGATCTCTCTGGATATTTGAAGATGTCAGACGAGACCAAGTGATACCAGTAACATTACAATGAATGTCTCCACATAGGATCACGGGAGAAGTGAAGCTAAATAAGGGTGTGTAGTGACTGAGTAACATTTTATAAGGCCATTGGCAGAATTTTATGATAGCAGAGGCAGAGCTCCACAAGAAAGAATTTCTACTGAATAAGGAGGACTTTAAATAAAAGCTTTTCAGTGAAATATCTGAATAGTAAAACTAAGCTTGTGAAACATTATTTCACTGCTCATACACAGCACCAATAGAGCATCTATAAATAACTTAATAGAAATGCAAACAGGCTCCATTTCAACATTGTAGAAAATTTAATTTCTGATACATATTATACTCACAATCTCATCTCCTGGCAACCAATATCCTTCTTGTTCAATACCAGCTTTTGATCCCTTACACCCCACAGTCAGGGTTTCAACAATAAGACCATCTTTGACGGCTAAGCTCAGTTGACGTGTGGTCTCTTTTGGATGCATGCCGTGGACTCGAGACATATACCTGAATGTCAAAAGACAAAGGGAGACCTTGAGTAATGGTCTTATAGTCACATATTACCATTCCCTCATTTACAGGTAGGACTAAATAAATATACAGTTTATTATTGATTTAACAGCATATCAGTTGCCAAGTTTGGGTTTTTTTTATAAAGCTTCTGTAATGTTATCCCTTCATCCCAACTTTTTTTCCCTGCAGCATATTCTCTTCCATGTACAACAATACAACACAATGGTATATTGCAGAGGCAAGGGTTTTTTAGTGACATCTTTTATTGGACCAAATGTATATTTGGGAAAGAAATCTGAAAGGCTTTCGAGCACAAAGCACTCTTCTTCAGATCCTGCTTCTGAAACCCTGCCAAACATTTCCTGGATCATCACAGCTTCAACAACACACCTGGAAAATTTGCAGATGACACCTAGTTGGATGCTGTATCACAGGGGTCGGCAACCTCCGGCACGTGTGCTGAGCATGGCACACAAGGCCATTTTCCTTAGCACGCGTTGGGGCCGGGGAGGCAGCAGCTGTTTGCAGCCTCCTGGCTGCAGCTGGCCCCAACTCTGGGTAGCTCAGGGGTGGGCAAAATATGGCCCGCGGGCTGAATTCAGCCCACGAGGCCACTCTATCCGGCCTGTGCAGCCCCTAAAAAAATGTAGAAAATTAATATTTATCTATCTTTAGTTCCTGTAACAAATTACAGGAACCAGGGGCAATAGGACCCAGGGGAAGCCCGGTGGGCTCCCACAACAGCAAGGCCCGCCCAGCCCCACCCCCACAGCTGGGAGCCCCAGCAGGGGCTTGTGGCCTGGGACCATGTGGCTGCACTGGCACCAGAAACTCAGGTAAGCAGGGAGGAGGGGACAGGGAAGGAGTCCAGGGAAAAGTGAGCAGGCACAGGCAGCCCCATGCAGGCTGCGAGTGGCTGCAGCATGGGGCACCAGGCACAGGGCGGGTAAGGAGTTGCTTTTCCCACGCCCAGCACCAGCTTGTAACCCACCCCTGCTGCTGGCCTAGGCCCCGTGCCAGCTCCAGGCTCACTCTTTGGGACTGCGCTGCGGTGGCAGCAGCTGCGGTCCCCCCTGCTTGCCGCGCCATGCAGTGTTTGCTGCTGCTGCCCGCCTGGAGCTCGTGTGCTGGGCAGCACAGAGGCAGCGGTGGCAAACACTGCCTGGTGCAGCAAGTGGGGGTACCACAGCTGCTGCTGCTGTGCACAGCCCCAACGGGTGAGCCCAGAGCCGGTGCGGGGCCCACGCTGGTAATGGGGGCAGGTTACAAGCTGGTGCTGAGTGCGGAAAAAGCGGCCCCTCGCCCACCCTGTGACCAGGGCCCTGCGCTGCAGCCACTTGCAGCCCACGTTGGGGCTGCCTGTGCCTGCTCAGGACAGCCCCACGCGGGTTGCGAGTGGCTGCAGCAGGGAGTGCCAGCCACGGGGCGGGGGAGGGGCTGCTTTTCACCATGCTCCTTCCTCCCCCCTGCCTTACCTGAGTTTCTGGTGCTGGTGCAGCCACATTGTCCCCCATGCAGGTGGGGGCAGCAGCAAGAGGGGGCACAACCCTGCACTGCTGCCCATGCTGCTCCTGTGCACACAGGAGGTGTGGCAGAGCAGCAGGGAGCTGGAAGCAGGTAGCTTTTTGCACCCCACGCCATACCTTGCTGTGCCAGGTTCCAACGCTGCTTTGCAGAAGTGGCGAGGGCAGCACAGCAGGGAGCATTACCAGTATGTGCTGCCTCTCCGGAGCCCAGGGCCAGGTCTGGGGCTGGAAGGCAGCTGAGGCTGGCCTACGCTGGGCTGTCCTGAGCAGGCACAGTCAGGGTCTGGGGTGGAGAGGCAGCAGACGTTTGCAGCTGGCCTAGGTCCTGGGTAGCTGCTGACAGCTACAGAGCCTGGGCTGGGGGACAGGGGCACAAGAAGGGCATCCTGCCATGTACTCCCTGCCCTCATTTTCTTTTTCTGGCATGCTGGCACTCCAGCACCTTCCAAGGTAGGCACTGTGAGGGGTTTCGGCGCTCTGGCCAAAAACTTTGCCTACCCCTGCTGCATCATATACTCCAGGGAGAAGGGTTACAATCCATAATGATCTGAATAGGTTGAAGAAATGGTCCATAATCAATCAGATGAGATTCAACAAGGACAAGTGTAAAATCCTGCACTTAGAACGGAATAATTGCATTCATAAATACAGACTTGGGAGCGAATGGCTAGGCTGTAGTACTGCAAAAAAGGACTTGGGGGTTACAGTAGACCATAATCTGAATGTAAGCCAAAAGTGTGCTCTTGTTGCAAAGAAAAAAAGCCAACAGCATACTGGGATGCATCAACAGGAGTGTCATTTGCAAATCAAAGAAAGTGAGTCTTCTGCTCAACTGAGCACTGGTTAGACCTCACCTGAATTAGTGTGTCCGGTTTTGTGCTTCACACTTCAAGAATTATGTGGATAGTTTGGAAAGAGTTCAGTGCAGAGCAACAAAAATGATTAGGGGTCTGGAAGGCAAGACGTATGAGGAAAGGCAAAAGAACTAGGGTAATTTAGTCTGCAGAAGAGAAGATTGAGGAAGGATTTCTTCAAATACCTGGAAAGCAATTAGAGAGGATGGAAGCGCATTTTTCTCTGTGGTTCTAGCAGACAGGACTAGGAGCCATAACCAAGTTGCAGGAGGGGAAATTTAGGCTGGAGGTTAGGAAGAACACTGATTATGAGTGGTCAGGCATTGAAACAGGCTACCTAGAAGAACTGTGGAATCTTCCTCCTTGGAAATTTTCAAGAGCGGGTTAGATAGATGCTTGAATGGGGTGGTTTAGTCAAGGATGATTCTCCCTTGATCAGGGGGCTGGATTAGATGACCTCAAGAGGTCTTTTCCAGCCCTTCTTTCCTATGATCCTGTGAGTGCTCCAACTGTATTGCTGTGGGACTTCCTCACTGAATATTCTCAAAGCTAACTATTAACTAGCAAATGGTACTCTTATCAGATATAATCACAATTTTGTATTTATATTCCTGCCCCCACAAGAACATTGTGATTTACACACTATTACACAATGAAACTGTTAATTCCAGGTATTTTGCTGACACAGCCCGTAATACTGAACGAGGTTCGGAATGCGAGATACCGCATTAATTAATTTGAAGGAGCCAGTGATAAGTGCAACACAATCACTGATTAAGTCCTCCCACTTTACTCGGCCCTGGTGAGACCACAACTGGAGTACTGCGTCCAGTACTGGGCCCCCCACTTCAGGAAGGATATGGAAAAGCTTGAGAGAATCCAGAGGAGAGCCACTGGTATGATCCAAAGCCTGGAGGAAAGGCCATACAAGGAGAGGCTGAGGGACTTGGGACTCTTCAGTCTGGAGAACAGAAGGCTCAGGGGGGACCTGGTGGCAGCCTACAACTTCATAAGAGAAGTACATCAGAACCTGGGAGAACACCTGTTCACCAGAGCTCCCCAAGGGATAATAAGGTCTAACGGCCATAAACTCCAGGAAGGCCGATTTAGACTAGACATAAGAAAAAAGTTCTTTACAGTGCACGTGTCCAAGGTCTGGAACAAACTCCCCGCACAGGTGGTGCAAGCACCTACTCTAGACTCCTCCAAAAAACTGCTGGATTTATTTTTTGCTGGGGTCACTTGATCCCAGCTGACTTCCCGCCTACAGCAGGGGGGGCTGGACCCAAGCATCTTATGAGGTCCCTTCCAGTTCCTAATGTCTATGAAATCTATGAAATTCAGGACCGGTGGGTGCAGCCCAGGGGGCTCTGCTTGGTGTCCCCCTCAGGCGCACTTATTTTCACGTTTTGACCCCTTGACTCGCATGACACTCCTATACTCGTTTTTTTCATTAGTTGTCCCAAGTATTTTGTTGCATCATCCATCCATTGGCCCCATACATTAGGCGCTATTAGTTAGCCGCGTGGGCCTCAGAGCCCACGACAATTGGATGATACAAATAGTCAGGAGCTTTGGGGGGGTCCAGGAGATGAAATCTGCCCTACCTCCCGATGCCCTTGCCCTTGTTAACCAGGTCCTGCACGGTGGTGGTCCCCGCCCGTGTCCTCCAGCACACCAGAGTTTGCTGTGGGGCCTCACCCGGCTTCGTGGCACTCCCCGCCCCACCACCTAAGCTGGCTGGAGGACACCAGGCTGGTCTGCTTTTCCACCACCCATCACTGCCACTTCTATACGCTCGTGTGGCACACGATCCATCATGCCGCCATCCTATCCAGACACCAAGTGGCAGGACCTGCTCAGCAAGTGTGGCTGGGGCACCCCAGTGGCTGAGTCTGTACTCCACCCTCACCCCATGAGCCACTAGGGACCTCAGCTGGCGGCTCCTCCATGGAATCATCGCCACAGGTGTGTATGTGGTGAGCTTCACATATACCCTGGTCTCCTGCCCCTTCTGCGGGCAGAGGGAGACCCTGGTGCACATGACCCCCGAGTGTGCCATGTTGCAGCCCCTCCACCTCCACCTGCAGAACCTCCTCCTGAGGTTCTGCTTGAATTTCACCTGCCACCTTTTAGTTCTGGTCACCTTATCCACAGCCCCACCAAGTCCTGGGATCTCCTGGTCAGCCCCCTCCTGGCCCTGGTCGAGTGAGCCCTGTACTTGACCAGGAAGGAGACTCCGGCTGGAAAGGTGCCCAGAGACTGCAGGGCCACTTTCCTCTCACTTGTCCATGAACATTTCCAGGCAGAGCACCAGTGGCAGCGCCCGCCAGCTCCTTGGATGCCTTTGAGGACTGGTGGGTGCAGCCCGGTGGTGTCCCTGTCAAGTATACTCATTTTCATGTTTTGACCCTTTGACCCTCATGTCACTCCTATCCTTTTTTTCCTTTGTTGTCCCAAGTATTTTGTTGTTGCATTCACCCATTAGCCCCCATACAATAGGGGCTACTAGTTAGCCAGGCGGGCCTTATGGCCCATGGTATTTGAAAGTTACAAATAGACAGGAGCTTCTGGGACACGGCCAATTGGTACCTGAGGACACTACCTCTTGTGTCAGCTGGACTGCTGAAGCAGCCCTGAGAGTTCCCTGCACCCTCTACCTACTGCAGCAGTCTGGCAGTGGGGACAGGTGGCTAGTTGTGACCTGCTACCACTTGCGACAGCATGTGACCCCAAGACTGCATGCCTGATAGACCCAGATGGGGACTGCATGGCCATTAGAGGCATCTCACCCTCATTAAAAAACTAGGCGACTGTGGCATTGATGCCTACACAGTCAGATGGATTGCAAATTGGCTGAAGGGTCATACTCAGAGGGTGGTGGTGGTCGGGTCATATTCGACCCGGGGGGAAGTGGGCAATGGAGTCCCCCAGGGCTCGGTCCTTGGGCCCGCACTGTTCGATTTCTTTATCAGTGATTTGGACGACGGGGTGAAAAGCAACCTGTTCAAATTTGCTGATGTTACCAAAATTTGGGGTGAGGTGGGCACACTAGTAGGGAGGGAAAGACTGCACCAAGACCTGGATAGGTTGCAGGGGTGGGCTAACAAAAACAGGATGCGTTTCAGTACGGACAAGTGCAGGGTGCTGCACTTGGGCAGTAGTAACCAGCAGCACGCTTATAAGATGGGAAACTCCCTTCTTGAGAGCACGGAGGCAGAAAGGGATCTTGGAGTCATCACTGACTCCAAGATGAACATGGGCCGACAATGCGAGGTCATGGTAGGCAGGGCTAACCGGACCCTATCGTGCATCCACAGGTGCATCTCACGTAGGGCCAAGGAGGTGATCCTCCCCCTCTACACGACACTGATCAGGCCACAGCTGGAGTACTGTGTCCAGTTCTGGGCACCCCACTTCAAGAGGGATGCGGACAACATTGAGAGGGTCCAGAGGAGGGCCACCCGCATGATCTGGGGCAGCAGGGCAGACCCTACAATGAGAGGCTACGGGACCTGAACCTGTTCAGCCTTCACAAGAGAAGGCTGAGGCGGGACCTGGTGGCCGTCTATAAACTCATTAGGGGGGACCAGAAGGGTTTGGGGGAGACCTTGTTTCCCCTAGCGCCCCCTGGGATAACAAAGAATAACGGCCACAAGTTGTTGGAGAGTAGGTTTAGATTAGACATCCGTAAGAACTACTTCACAGTCAGGGCGGCTACGATCTGGAACCAACTTCCAAGAGAAGTGGTGCTGGCTCCTGCCCTGGGGGTCTTTAAGAAGCGGCTTGATGCCTACCTGGCTGGGGTCATTTGAGCCCAGTTTTCCTCCTGCCCAGGCAGGGGGTCGGACTTGAAGATCTACAAGGTCCCTTCCGACCCTACTTCTATGATTCTATGATCTGCACCTCTGGACCAACTGCCAGTGGGCTGTGGCTGCATAGTTAGCCTTTGTGTGGCAAATGTGCCGCCACCTGGCCATCTGGGCAGCTGCTGCCTGAAAGATGTTCCTAGTGTGGTGGCCTGCTTTGAACTGTCAAAGCATGTCTTCCTGGCCCCAAGTAGTCAAGAGGTCAGCCACCTCCAGCTGTGTCTCGGGTGCCAGCTCTGAGCAGGCACCTCTGCCTAGGTCCTGACACTGCCTTACTAGCAGGAATTCTGATATTAAAACTGCAAAATCCTAGATAAAAAAATCCCAAAGTCACTCTTTAAAATACCCCAAATCCATGTTCTTCCACAAGTAAAACAAAAGACCACTAGATATATATACATATATGAAGGGAAATCATTTTATTGATATATTTTCAATTTTACAGAAATTTAGAAGCCTACCAGTGCCTCCATCATCATAATAAAATGAATTCTAAATATGTCTACAGTTTGGCATTGACTTTTGGCTTTTTTGTCATAGAAAAATCAGAGCTGCCCCTTCTCCCTTCGCTCACCAGGATGTGCAGCACTGAGCAGCACTGATATGCCAGTGCCCTGCCCCGGCTGTTGCCCCTCACTCTCAACCCACAGCCTGCTTCCCCATTCGTGACCTACAGGACCAGGTATGTGGGTGAGGGATTTGTGGGGGTGGCTTGGGGTGTGGGGTTTGTGGGTGGATTGTGGGGGGGGGG
>NW_005842128.1:510572-533685 GCF_000455745.1 Alligator sinensis | reverse complement strand
CCAGCCCCCATTCACTCCCCCAGCCACCCCAATTGCCCCCCTTGTCCAGCCTAGCCCGTGCTTGGTCCCCAGCCCCTGCTTACTCCCCCAGCCTCTTGATCATTCCCTCACCTGGTCCCAGCTCCCTAATCGTTCCCCCACCTGGTCCCAGAGTCCCCACACTCACCACCTGTAGCAGTGGCCATTGGGGTTGCTGGGGCCTCATGGCACCCCCCACCCCCACGTGGCACAGGGATCGGCCCCAGCCACCTGGCACCCACACTGCTGCATCACATGGGTGCAGCCCAGCTCGGCAGGGTGCCACACACTGTCAGGTAGCTCGGGGCTGCTGCTGCTGTCACCTGGAGCTCAGTGCCACTCAGTCTTAGCTGCCCCAAGCTGCCAGACAGCCTTCAGCACCACGCAGCACCCTGTCAAGCTGGGCTGCACATGTGCGATGCGGCAGTGTGGGCGTCAGGCGGCCGGGACCGATACCCGTCCCCCCACCCCACAGGGGGGCTGTGCCATGAGGTGCCAGTGATCCTGACGGCCACTGTTAGAGCCAGTGAGTGCGGGGATACTGGGGCCAAGCGGGGCAGGGATCAGGGGCTGGGACTGGCCAGGGGGCATGGAGCGACCAGGGTGGTGCTGGATGGGGGAATAATTGGGGGAGTGAGCAGGGGCCAGGGCTGGGCGAGGCCCTCTCATGGTCCACTCCCCCCCCCCATCTCCAGCCCCCCGACCCCTTACTTACTTGGCACAAAGCCCAGGTCCAGGTTCCTGCAGCCTACACATTGCTTGCCCTGCATGGGCAGGCAGCATGCTTCAGCAAGAGGGCAAGGGCCAACCATAGAGATGCTCTGGCTGGCTACCAGAGCATCTCTGTGGAGGACCGAGCCTCCGGTTACTCAGATTGCACCCTGCCCCACTTTATTTCCCAAGTTTTATTTCCAGATACCAAATTTTGCCCCTGTACTGCAAATATGCAGCATGGGGAACGTTTGTTTGCTCCCGCACATGCATCTTGCAGCATCTCAAAGGGGTTTGAGATACTGCAAGAGGCACATGCCCAAGCTCTTTAGTCCTACTCGAGCCTAGGGCTATATTGTCAGCTTGTATAGAGGCATCATAAAGACAATAGGAAAAGACTATTGTGCACCCTCTGCATACTAGATACATAGCCCTCTGGCTGTAGTGGGCTATTTTCTGGCCTCTTGTATTCACAAGAGTATCTGGTTCATATATCTTATTTTAAATAACAAAACCCAGTCATTTTCAAACCAGGGTCTTAGAACTGCTTTCATAGATTTCATAGACATCAGGGCTGGAAGGGACCTCGGAAGATCATCGAGTCCAGCCCCCCGCCCAAAGGGCAGGAAGTCAGCTGGGGTCATAGGATCCCAGCAAGATAAGCATCCAGTTTCATCTTGAAGGAAATAATGAATGTCAGTGGAAGAATGCAGCAGTTGAAAGCTTCACCAAAGCTGAAGCTCCCTGGGAATGCAGAAGATGACGGAAGTTGTCAGAGGCCTATAATGTGTCAGGGATGTACTTGGTAGCTGTGTCGGTCTGAAACAAAAAGGAATACAAAAATCTAGAACTCTTGGTTCCAAAATAATACCTTTTATTAGACCAACTGAGAAATCACAAAAAAATAATCTTTTTCTGCAAGCTTTCGGGCTCAAAGGTCCTTTATCAGGCTCTGGGAAAAGTATAGATGGTAACCACTAATGTTGTATTTCAGAGGCCTATAAAGCATTATTGAGTCTGGGGAGACTGGGGAGGAATTTGATAATAGTCTTCAAATACCTGCAGGGCATTTTATAGAGAGGATGAAGATGGGCTTTTCTCTGGCCATAAGGGAGAGGACTATGAACAACAGATTCAAGCTACAGCAGAGGAAATTTACATTGGAGATTAGGAGAAACTTTCTGACTATGAGGGTGGTGAAGCATTGGAACGTCTGCCCACTTGCTGAGCCTGTCCAGGTCAGCCTGGATCACCTGCCTGTCTTCTGGTGTGGATGCTTTTCCCCAAAGTTTGGTGTCATCGGCGAACTTGGCCAGTCCGCTTTGACTCCAGTGTCCACATCATTAATGAAGATGTTGAACAGTATGGGTCCAAGGACAGAGCCTTGGGGGACCCCACTGGTCACAGGACACCACGATGAGTGACTTCCATCGATTACTACCCTCTGGGTCCGACCCCGGAGCCAATTTTCCAGCCAGTGGATCGTGGAGGACCCAAGGCGACAATTGGCCAGTTTCTCCAAGAGGCGATCATGGGACACCATGAACTTTGTCAGTTCATATTGTTTAAATTCTGTTTTTCATAAGTTAGAAGGGTAACTCTGGAAGAATTATGACAGCTAACTGCATAGTTTCATAGATTCATAGTTGGTAGGGTTGGAAGGGACCTAAGCAGATCATCAAGTCCGACCCCCTGCCATGGCAGGAAAGAGCACTGGGGTCAGATGACCCCGGCAAGGGGTTCATCCAGCCTCCTCTTAAAGACCCCAGGGTAGAAGCCAGCACCACTTCCCTTGGAAGTTGGTCCCAGATCCTAGCCGCCCTGACAGTGAAGTAGCGCCTCTTGATACCTAGCCGAAATCTACCCTCTACCAGCTTGTGACCGTTATTTCTTGTCACTCCTGGTAGTGCTCAGGGGAACAGGGACTTCCTCAATGCCTGCTGGTCCCCCCTGACCAGTTTGTAAATGGCTACTAGATGCCCCATCAGTCTTCTCTTGTGGAGGCTGAACAGGTTCAGGTCCCTCAGCCTCTCCTCATAGGGCCTGCCCTGCTGACTCCTGATCATGTGGGTGGCCTTCCTCTGGACCCTCTCCATGTTATCCACATCCCTCCTGAAGTGCGGTGCCCAGAACTAGACACAGTACTCCAACTGCAGCCTGACCAGTGCTGCATAGAGGGGGAAGATCACCTCCTTGGACCTGCTTGAGATGCATCTGTGGATGCATGACAAGGTGTGGTTAGCCTTCCCGACCACTTCCCCACACTGTCGGCCCATGTTCATTTTGGCATCAATAATGACTTCAAGATCCTTTTCTGCCTCTGCACTGACGAGAAGGGAGTTCCCCAGCTCTAGTGAAAGATCTCTGGTGATAACTAAACTAAGGAAAATTTTGAATGATCATTATTGATCATTAATTGCCTTTTCTTTTTCAGTGCATCTATTTTTAATATTTGTCTGACTCTTTCTTTCTATGCCTGTCTTTCTCTGGATCCTTTCCTTTCTTTGAAACTCATCCTGGTTCTGTTCTGTGTGCACCTCATCCCTTATATATTTTCAAGATTTAGGTTAACAGCTACAAAATAAGAATACTGTTATGTTTCTACAGATAAGTCCACCAACTTTTTAAATTTTGTGGCCAAAATCTTCAGCTGATATAGATCAACAAACTTCCAAGGAGCCTAAAGAGCTATGCCAATAGGCAGCACCTGATGATCGGTCCCTCATAGCTTAGTGTTGACACTGGACAGTAATGCTAAACACTGTGGTCTAGTGTTCCAAGGCCTCCAGATTTCAAGTGAGATTTAAACAGTCACACACCCAAATCCATTACTTCACTTACTGGCATAGCACAGACTGAACTCTATCACTATATGCCAGCATTTTCTTAGAGGCATAAAAAAAGATGGCCTTAAAATTATCTAACTTGAGAAAAAGTGATCCTTTAAATGTTTATGTATTGCTTACAGGCACATATGTGCACAAAACACTCTTATATGCACACATTCTAAGACAGGCCAAGTCAACAAGACTAAGTTTTGTTGGCATAGCTATGTTGGCTATGAACCTGAAAAAAAAATCAGAATCCCTGGCTGACAAAATGACTGCAGTAAAATGACTGGTGTGGCATATCCATGTTGTCAGAAGATAGGCTTCACATATTCAGGTGGTGTAACTATCAGCAGAAAGGCTCCTTCTGTTGATATATGCTGTGCCTACACTAGGGGGCTCTCCCGATATACTTACGTTGGCATTGCTACGGTGGCAGAGGTTCTGTAGCATAGTCAAGAGAATGAACAATTTATTTGAGATGTTAATTTTATTTGTGAACGTATATTTAATTTTGTTTTTGCAAACCTCTACTTTTATTTTGCAATCCTACCTACTGCGTCAGATCCACCATATTCTGTTCTGACTTTTGTAACATCTCTTGCCTTGACTGTAGAATACCACTACTATTTCTATTTATATAATACTAACACCCATCTCTTCCTTTCCTCCCAAATAGATCAATATTGTGATCATTATCCACATTTTATAGATGGGGAAAATTAGGCATAGAAAAGGAAAGAGATTTGTCCCAGGTCAATCAGCAAGTCAGTACGGAACTGGAAGTGAAAACTGGTAACCTAAGTCTCAGTCCAGCAGGTTATCCATTAGTCCAAGGTGCCTGTTGGATGCATTCACTTCACTAGACATTGTCAAAACACTCGATAAACATTATTTCATTAAATCCTCATGACGTGAATTAGATTAGACAGAGATATACAACAAAACACCCATTGAATGGATGGGAATGCATCAGGGAGGCAAAGTTCAATCCTTTAAACTGGTTATCATCAGCTAAGAGGCTGAATCAACCTATTTCAAATCAGTGCATGTGCTGAAGAAATATGCATTGGACTGGAGTTCATACATTTCTCTACACTGTTGTGGGCTAAATGCAGGGTCACAGGCAAACCATTCAGTCTCATTTTATCTAGCTGTAAAAGGGGGATAATAAATCTTATTTCACTGAGGTTTTTTAGAATTAATTAGGTAATATTCATACAGGTGCTTTGTATGAGGCAGGGAGAAAACTGTGCTCAAATTTCTCATGTACAACAGACATTATTAATCCAGGGAGTCAGAGTCTCACTTGGCAATGGAAGCACAGAAACAGCTGGCACCAAGAAGTTAGGAAATAAAGAAGAGAGATAAAGCAATCCCTGATTGCTGGTTTCAACAAAAGCTGATTAGCCTTACCTTGGAGACAGGCAGTTGAGGCAATACCGGTTTGTTATGCTCCTGTCCAGTCCTCCACTCATTGACAGAATGGGAGGTGTAATACAATCCCTAGGCTGTTATTATGAAATCAGCCCAGAGAAATAAAGCAAATACCCTTTCGGATGGGTAAGGATATGGCATGGAGACCAAGTAAAATCCCCTAAATCACCAAACCAACCGTAATCAGTTAGGAGACTGAAACAACCCCTTTTGAAATACAATTTATCTGCACTAATCTCCACTATATAAAGTAAGGATCTATTAGATAAAAACAGGAGTTTTGTCCAGATAATCTGTGCATTAAAGTCCAAATCTAGCCAGATGAGGTTGCCTGCCCGGAGGACACAGAAACAATGGAGGAAACTTAGACTACTGCCCAACAGTACAGTATTTATAGCTCAGCTTTCAGTGTTTCTCCATTCCTAAACCCTGCTGAGATTAGTATTCAAGAAAAAAGCAAGTTAACAGATTTGTAATAAAGTTTTAAGAATCTGTTAAAAGGAATGTTCTCATTAACTCCTGGAATCATTTCTATGCATATTTCTTCATTATAGTTTCAACAAAACATAACTTTGATATTTCACAGAATTCAGAACTGTTCACGCTGAAAACCGTCTAACAGAGAGTAAGTAAATGCAGAAGCAGCAGATCTTTGTTTCATCACCAAAACAGTTAGAGAGAATACCAGATTGAGATAAGTAATGGATCAGAACAACAAACCCTGCCTTACTGGAAAGCATGTTAACTGGTTATGAAAAAAAATGCATAAGGAAAACTAGCTTTCTTGTGACTGCAGCTAAACAAGCATGAAGCCCTTTCTTCACACTTACCAGTAATGAAACAAATGCAATTGTGGGCTGTTGTATTTTCAGCTGCAAGGTAGGAATACTGTTTATTAGGTAGTATTTAAGTATATTATTTATTTTCCTATCTTAAAACCCTAGGCATTTCTGAGACACCATTGGGACAGCACACTTGAACTGTGTTCTGGTCAGAAGTGGCAGAGAATACTCCTTCACAGAACAATGCTCCCATGGTTTAGAGCTGCCAGGAGAGGGTTACCATCTCCTGCACTTACCAGTTCCTCCACAAGAGATGTTGGGGGAACGCTAGGACATACCAGTGACCTGGAGGGAGTCATGCTGGTGTGAAGCTTCCATGTCTTCCACTGCAATAAATTATAGTGGTATAGTATACCGCAGCTGAGTGGAACAAGATTAGGCAACTGCAACCAGATCATTAATGCCTCCCGCTCGCTAAGCAGATGTGGAGCATAGGGAAATGCTACTTCAGCTGCCTGACTTCAACTTGAAAGAATTAACTATCAGCTGTTAATTCTTTAATTTATCTGCTAACAAATGAGCAACCTATACCAAGAACTACAATAGATTTCTTACCCACACCAGCCTCAAACCTCTCTCTCTCTCTCTTTCTTCTAATGCCTTACCATAGGGGTCAGTAACCTATGGTCCATGGAGATATTGGATCCAGTCTGCAGAATGGGGACTTCAGGGGTGTTCAGCGCCAGGAAGGCTTTGCTCACACTACACCACAGCTAGGTGCTTTGCCCATGTTGCACTGTGATTGGGTGGCAGAGGAGAAGTGGTGGCTACTGGTTAAGTAGTGGGGGGGATGATCAAGGTCTGTAGTGGTGGTTAAGTAGTGGGGGGGGAATCAAGGTCTGTAGTCTTTCTTCTAGTTCTGATGGAAATGACCTAATTGTAGTTTTGAGTTTCAAGGTGAAAGGGGGAGTAGGATTTTCCTGCACTTCTTTGTAGTGGGTGGTGTCAGAGAGTTGTCTGTTTCTTGTGTGAAATGGGGCACATTCCTCACAAGAAAACCACTTTTTCTCCAATCTTTCAGTTCTAACACCAACCCACCTTTGACTCCGAGTCATGTTGGCCCACCACCAGAAAACATTGCTGACCCCTGCCTTTTTAAAAAAGATTACTTTTCCACCATGCCTTGAAGCTCAACAAGCATAATCCCTTTTGGACCGAAGAGGCATGGAGAAAAGCAGACTGCATGTCAGCATACACAGTTGCCCATGCACTCACAAAGAAATGCCTAGCACTCAGAAAGAACCGGATAGTGAACTCTGCCCCTAACAGTCACAGTGATCACTACTCACTTGCTTGGCACTATAGAAGACAAAAAATGAAGCCACACAGTCTCAAATAGATAACACTATACAAGCACAATAAGATGCATATAGGTCTAATTTCAGATTAGATCCCACTAGGTGTATGTATCTACACATGATATTAGTCTAACCTAGACTTCCCTTGCTGCAACTTGAGACTGTTGCTCCTTGCTCAGTCATCTGCCACTAAGGAGAACAGTCCAGCTCCATCATCTTTCGAACCCTTCTTCAGGTAGTTGCTATTAAGTCCCCTCTCAGTCTCCTCTTCTCTATACATAAGCCCAGTTCCTTCGTCTTTCCTCATAAATTATGTGACCCAGCCCCCTCACCATTTTTGTCACCCTCCCCTGGACTCTCTCCAATTTGTCCACATACTTTCTGTAGTGGGGGGCCCAAAACTGAACACAGTACTCCAGATGTGGCCTCACCAGTGCTGAATAGAGGGGAATAATCACTTCCCTTGGCCTACTGATAACACACCTACCAATGCAGTCCAGTATGCTGTTAACCTTCTTGGCAACAAGGGCACACGGCTGGCTCATATACAGCTTACGTCCACTGTAACCCCCAGGACCTTTTCTGCAGAGCTGCTGCCCAGCCAGTCAGCCCCCAGCCTGTACTGGTGCTTGGGATTGTTCTTTCCCAAGTGCAGGACTTTGCACTTGATCTTGTTGAACCTCATGAGATTCCTTTTGGCCCGATCCTCCAATTTTTCTAGGTCACTCTGAATCCGAGCCCTACCTTCCAGCGTATCTACTACTGCCCCCATCTTCGTGTCATCTGCAAACTTGCTGGGGGTGCACTGCATGCCATCTTCCAGGTCGCTGATGAAGACACTGAACAAAACTGGCCCCTGGGGCACTCCACTTGATTCCAGCTGCCAACTAGACATCGAGCCATTGATTACTACCCTCTGAGCCTGATGCTCCAGCCAGTTTTCTATCCACCTTACAGTCCATTAATCCAGCTCAGAATCACTCACCCTGGACCAGAGCCAGGTGGCCGGGCAGATGCTAGGACCCTGCTGCTGCCACCACTGTCACCACTTGTTTCTCCAGCGGCCCAGGGAAAGCACCCATAGCAATTCTCCCTGCGGAAGCAAGGGAAGAGAACCCATAGATGGCATCTCCCACTACTAAATTCTGCAAAGCCAACCCTTACAGTCTGGATCCAAAGTTTCCGCAGACTGCCTGCATGCAGGCTGTAGGTTGCCAACAGGGCTATGCAAAGCTTTGGGTGCCGATTCGATTCAGAGGAGATTTGGCCCAGTATGGCAGCTGAATCCAAATTGAATTGGGAGACCAACAAAAAGGTCTGAATAAATTCGGAGAACTTCAGAGAGATTCGGAGATTTGGGCAGTCCCCACTCACTGCCGTGGCCTGCCTGCTCCCCCAGCCCCACTGAGTACCTCCTGACCCCCCACTCACTCTCCTAGCCCCGCCAATGGTTCCCCCGCCCAACCCCCACATCCCAGCTCTTTAAAACAAAACAAAAAAAAAGTCCCGCACTCACCCACTGCTGCAGCAGCCTCGGGGCTTCTGGGGACTTGCAGCAGAGCCCCCCCATACAGCGCACAGCAGTGGGGATTTAAAAAAAAAAAAAAAAATGTCCAGGGATGCTGGGGCAGGGCAGCCATTGACAGGGCTGGGAAAGTGAGCAGGGGATTGGGGCTTGTGGCAGAGCCCCCCACACAGTGCAGGGGAGTGGGGGGACTGCCCCCCCCGCCCCCCGGCTTGGCAGGAGCTTTTATTTTTTTAAATTTTTTTGAAGAGCCGGGACACTGGAGCCTGGCGGGGCAGTCACTGACAGGCCTGGGAGAGCAGGCAGAGGATCAGGCATATTTGATTCGGAGATTCGGTGGTGGACAAATCTCGAAATCAGATTTGGCTGAACCGATTCTGGACAGTGATTTGAGTCACTGAATCAAATCATTGTACCCCCTGAATGGGCTGAATCTGAAGCAAATACTAGCCGGTTTGCACAAGCCTAGTTGCCAACCCCTACTTTAGAGGAAAAGTATAAGATCCAGAGTATGCATACACTGACCCATCCCCTGTCAAATCTCTCAAGGTTAGGGACCTCCTGAGCCTGAGTCTCCCTCCGTGGCTGTTCTGTCTTATAGCCACAGATGCACCTATATTCCATAAATTTGCCTAATCTGTTTTTAAACCTCTACAGTATATTTTGAAGTTCAATTGTGCCCTCAAAGACAGACATGGAGAAGTGACATTCAGTGGGACAATTTAACTTGGACATTAAAAGTGGATAATCTCATTTTACTTAGCCAGAAGGTAAGAGGTATATTTTGTTGAGAAATCTGAATGAATAGAATGGTGTGTAATGTACAGATACTACAGAAGAGAGCTAATACACAGACCTCAGGCAAACAATAGCTACTCCTTTATATAAAATGTTATGGTACTTCAAGCATTGGTAAATGGTAACTTTATAGTGATGCACAATGCACTTTTGGCCTTATCTAGGTTATCTGCATTTGGCACTAGATGGTTAATCATTGGAGCAGCAGAGGCTCTGCTTTCCTGTGTAGGAATGAAAATAACAGTCAGATGATGGCAGTCCTCCACCTGCTCAGACTCTACTGGAATGGCTAGCTATATATGGAAGGAAGAGAGCTGCTACACTCCATGGAGTATGAAGCTGGGTTTGCAGTTGAGCCTTAAGGAGATAAGGCTGGTCCCATTAAAGTTAACTGAAAGGCTGCTATTACGTTTAGATGCCAGTAGTAGGTATCTAAACTATATAGTTGATTCAGGGACAGAACTTAATGTATAGCACAAAAAGAAAGTAAGGCCACCTGAAACCTATGCCTGTTCTTACTCTTATATTGTGTCCACTGCTGTAGTATATGGGGTTGTACAAGTGTGACGCGAAAAAGATGCAACTCGCTTTATATTCTTAGATGGCCCAATTTTTCCCTTAGGAATAACTGAGGCTTTTTTAATTTTGCAGTGGAAGGAAAAGAAAAGATAAGAGATAGTATAAGAGCTTAAACCATTAAGGCCCAAATCTAGGGACTCAGCACCAACCCAAATAATGAAGATAACCCCTGCTGACCTCTGCAGAAGATCAGGTGTGGTACACACCCTCTTGCCCATGATGCTTATGACAACTGTGCCTCATTGTACGTGCCCTGTGGTAAGCTGCTACCCTATGGGCAGATCCCTGCACACATCCTGTCCCTCAGACTGCAAACCTGTGTGTAGTGATTTGACTCTTACAAGACACATGGGTAAGCTTGAAAGCTATAAATATATGCTTTTCAAAATAAAGCATTTGAAAATGTTCTTCCCTTTTCCTTCCTTACCAGGGTCTGATGCTGGACCAGCAGCTAGTGACATCACACACATATAGGCTTTTCAGAATTCAATATTTATTTTTAATTTTGACAGCTAAAATCAGTGGTTATTTTTAAGCATTTATTTGGATTTTTATCAATTTATTTAGGTAGGGTGGGGAGAGCATTGGCAGCACACTGTTCCTTTGGCAATGGCTTGGGCAGCCACTGTGGGACCTGGGGCCATGCTAGCAAGCTGTGCTGGAAGTGGGGGTTGGAGGGGCAGGGCTGTGGGCAGATGGGAGCCCAGTGCTGCCAGCTGTAGGTCTGCAGGTGTTTGGCCCGTGTGTGTGTGTGTGTGTGTGTGTGTGTGTGTGTGTGTGTGTGTGTGTGTGTGCGCGTGTGTGCGCGCACACGTGTGCATGCATGCATGTCTGCATGTGTGTGTCTGAGTCTGTGCATGCATGTCTCTCCAGGAAAATTTGGCCACAAGTGCAGCTGGTGCCAGAGCAGCCCCTGAGCAGGTGAGGCCTTTTACCTGCCTCCTCCCAGTGAGTGCCCGCTGCAGTAGATGAGTTTCCCCTACATGCCTGTCTGGGGTCCGGCTCATTCTCTGCCAGCCCAGAGCAGTGCCGGAGTAGCATCCCAGGCCCTGCTGTCTTCCCCGCCTGCTGTGGGGCCCCTGTGGGGCCGGCTGGGCACTAGGGCTTTCTCTGCTCTTTGGGCACAGCCCTGGCCTCTGCCCACCCCCCACACCTCCCTCAAGTGGACCCTGCAGCCAGGACTTAGTCATAATCAGTGTGTAGGTGCACGTGCACACACACACGTGACACCCTCTGCCCTGGATTTTCTAACCCCTGTCCCAGATAATTTTTTTCCTCATCTCCTCTTCTGATGATTACCGACAGAAATATTTTTCTGTCAGTCTGTGAGCATGAGGCAAAACTGATGATGATTGATGTTTATCAATAAAAGCTTACACATATAGAAACCCCCGAAAGTAGCTGAATTCTTTACATTCTTCCCAAGATGTGATGGTACCGGTTGCAGGAGACATGCAGAACAATAGTCCCAGCAAGAAAGCTTTCTGTTTGGTTAGCTTGTAAAGTTTCCTTTTTGTATGTTTAGATTAGATTCACCAAGGCACAGAAGACAAATGAAAAACCCTTTCCTTATCAATTATACCTCACCTCATCTCTTCACAAAAACGTACTCAGGAGAAACAGGCTGCACAGGATGGCCACTGCTCTAGAGTACTGTTTCTCAAATCTTGTGGGTTTATGCCCCACCATAAGTCAGGCACTGTCACACCATCTGTCTTTAGCCATTCCCATGTTTATATTTATATACATCTTTCTTTAGCCATTCCCATGTGTATATTTTATATTTTTATACATATACATACATACATATATATATAGTATTCACAGAACTGATGATATATAGTATTCACAGAACTGATGCTGTGTAAAGAAGGAACGTTTTCTTGACTGAAGTTCTTCTCTCCTTAGCTGAGGCCCAAACTACAGAATGTGAATAACCAGTGAGCTTGACTTCTTTAGTTTTCTTTAAATGCACCTTACATACAAGTTTGTGGTATGAAATATCGCGAAGAGTACCCCAGTGTAACTCAAATGTGCCTGACATTTCTGCAGCTGCTGTTGACAGAGCTAAAAGGTAATCCTGTTTGTTCATGCTTTAGATGCCCCAGGCACCATACAACCTCCTAAAATGCTCATTATCTGGGTCAGTTCTGTCAAAAGGAATAATTTTAATTCAGAAGAGAGTTCCTTGTTCCAGCTTTTAAACAAACACTCCCACTCAAATAACTTCATTACCTTGTAGTTAAGTCTGCTGGTCTGCATAGCCTACCAGTGCTAACCCTGAAGAGCAGAAATTGAAGAGTTAAGTCATTCAGCTCCCAATTACAGTTTGCCTTTTTAAAAACTCTCTCCTGTTTCTACATATGCTGCCTATATAACCCTACCGTCATTTATGCATAACTCTCATTAAAATATAGATCCCCAGTCCTAAAAATATTTACTCACATAAGTCACTTTATGCATGTGAGTAGTCCTATTACATGAGAAGTTCATTGGTGGTATGTGCATAAAGTTACTCACCTGCATAAAACAATTTATGCTTCCAAAACAGGGAACATACCTCAGAGCTTGTTTGTGAACTTGTTAATGGGACAGATAAAACCATAAATACGTGAAAATATATCAATGTGTTACAAATTCAACATTCATTTAGGTTGGGATTCAGAGGCCTAAAACAGTACGTGTCCCTATTCAACCACGCTGTTGTTTCATGAATCAAGGTCTCAATTTCACTGGAGGAGATTTAAAATCCTAAGATAAATTTGTTACCTTTCTGATGCAAATTGTATCTCTAACTCCATATTTGAAATTCATTTTTCTTCATAGCTAAGAAACCAAACATTATTAAGATGTTTCACATTCAACGTCACAAATTATTGTATCAATTGGGGGGGGAAAAATCAATTGCCAAGTAAAAAGCAACTCAGTACTGCTTTCAGGAAATACATTATAAAAATAGATACTCTGCTTGTTGTCTGTAAGTGAATTCTTTATACTGCATGAAAACGTTAAGAGAAGTATGGATATTATGGGCTATTTTAAAAAACTGAATGGAAATTGTGGTTCAACACACCAAAATTTATCCTCAGGAACATCTAGATTATATTTGGAAATTATACTTCGTGTGTGAATAAAGTACAAAACATTGAGGATTCTATTTTGTATGAGTACTGTAGAGAATTTAAGATAAGCTTGCACTAATTAACAAGCATCTAGCAGGGATTTCACACTGGTGGTTTGTGTATTTTGTCACTAGCTGCCGGTTAATTTGTGTTAATGCAAATAATTTTATCCACCAATCACAGTCTTCCTCAGTTCATGACCAGAGACTGTATCACCAACTGTACAAATGAAATATGGCCACTTCTGAGATGGAACATGGTAATCCTTTAGCACCAGCAATGCTACATAAGAGAGTAATTATCTGTTTGAAAGTATAGGGGCAATTTAGTTAGGGAGGATCTATCAAATAGAATTTGGCCAGGGCATTAATGTAAACCAATCTCTATCTAATACTTAGGGGGGAACAAAAAACAACCACGTGTAACTTCTAATACATGTGTGTTAATATTTACATCTGATCCAAAGCATGCCATATAAGTTCCATAAGTTAGCACTCACCCCCAGTCCTTTTGTTCTGATTCCTAGAGGGCTGCACAGGTGACCTAATAGGGCAACTGAGGAGTCTTCTAATATGGAAGAAGGTCCACTTACATAAAGCTGGCATTGTTAGCTACAATTTCCATACCATTCCCCACATATGGGGAGAAGCAGACATGGGTAAACTGCTCCTGTGCTCCATCAGTCTCTGGTCTGTTTAATGGCCTCCTAGGTCCTGGATCAATCTCAATTCAGACAGGTCTGAAAATATGAACCATCATTTCCAGCAACTTAATGTCCCTTAATATTTTATCAGACATTGGTTCAATACTGAGTTACAAGGAAGAAGTCCGCCTGGCAAATCACAAATTCAACTTCAGATAGCACCTAGATTTTTCTGTGGTCTCTTTCTTCAACCATCTTTATTAATGTCTCCTACCCAAAGTGCTGAAGTGGGCTATACAAAGGAAACATCTAAGTGGAAAAGGAATTCTAATCTATAAACATTAAATGCAGGAACAATATTTACAGGGCTATTACCGATTTGGGACTTTAATCCTCCAGCAACCCACAATGATTGCAGCCAACTTCTGCAAAACACTTTTCTGGTGGAGTTCCCCATTACTTTTTCTCAAAATAGTGTTCGAATCCCCCATGGAACTTGCACCTTTCTACCCTCAAAGGATAGAAAATAGAGATGAAATCACAGGCAAAATAAATGTTAGCAGAATATAAATGAGTTGAAGAAATCATTATGAAAAGTCCAGCTGTCCAAGCTCTAAATGAAATTATAGAGAATGCTAATTAAGGTAAATATAACACTTCCATACCAAAATGTTTCTTGTGTTAGTTAGTTGATAGCATCCTGTCAGTTTTCTTCAGAGGTCCTAAAAGACCACAGAAATTATAGAAAACTAGGAAAAGAGCTCCAGAGGTCTAGTACAAGCCCCTGCTAAAGGCACGATCATTACTGTATAAACCAGGAGTGTCAAACTCATCAGGCCCCACAGGCTGGATGAGTGCCACCAGGCCAGTCTTTAGCCTGGATCAGACAGAAAATACTGGTCCTGAGCCTGCAGGCTGACCCAACATGCTGCATCCAGTGCTCATGGCAGTGCCATGGGGAACATAAGCCCCGGACCTGCCCTGAGTGTAGCTGGCAGTGTGCACCAGTGCAATGACAGCATGTGCCCTGAACCATCCCTGAGAGCAGCCAGCAGTGGCAGTGCACCAGCCCAGCCCCAAACTCCCCATATAGCACATGAGGCTAGTCTAGCACATGCCACAGTGCCGCACAGATCCAATCTGAGATCCACAGCCAGATAATACAGCTTCAAGAGCCAGATCTAGCCCATGGGCCATTTCTTTGACACCCCTGCTCTAAACCATTCCAGAAAAAAAATACACCTAATTTGTTCATAAAAAACTTTCCAAGAAGGAGATTCTACAGCTTCTCTAGGTAATCTGTCCCAACATTTGACCAAACTCCTAGTAAGGTAGTTCTTCCAAATATGCAACCTTAATTTCCCTTGTTGCAATTTAAGACCATTACTTCTTGTCCTGTTCAATAAATTATTTGAAGACTGTTATCAAATCCTTCTGCATTCTTCTCTTCTCCAGACTAATTAACCCCAGGTCTTCTAACCTTTTTTCCTAAGTTATGTTTTTTAGACTTTTAATTATTTTTGCTGGTCTCCTCTCAACTCCTTCCAATTTGTCTACATTTTTCTTGAAATGCGGTGCCCAAAACCGCATTGAACACAGTACTACTGGTGAGACCTCAACAATACTGAATAGAGAGTAGAAGAATAACTTCTCTTGATTTGTAGTCAACATCTCTGTTAATATAAATGAGTGTGTTCTTGGCTTTTTTTGCAAGAAGAACAGACTGCTCATATTCAGCTTGCAGTCTTCTGTAACCCCCGGGCTCCTTTTCTGTAAGTACTACAGCCTACCAGTCATTTCCTAATCTCTATTTGTTCATGTGATTTTTCTGTTCCGAGTACAGGGCTCTGTATTTGTCCTTACTGAATTTTATTCAATTAATTTCAAATAGGGGTTCACCAATAGAGATTTCGGGAGCTGATACTGATAGCTGATTTTTAAGGAGGCATATTGGCTGATACTAATCTGATTTCCCCCTGGATCGCATGGGGTGGGGTGGGCAGGCTGCTGCTATAGGCTGGAGCCAGCGCTGCACTGGGCTCTTCTCAGCAGGGACTGGCTTAGGGCAGAGGCTACAGAGGGGGCTGCAGCCACCCCAATTTCTCCGTAGCCCTGCTCCCAGCACTGCCACTGTGTGCCCTGCACAGCCCTGGCTCTTCTCAGTGTGTAGGAGGAGGTAGGGCGTTGAGCCAGGGCTGCACAGGGCTCACAGGGGCCGCACTGGAAGTGGGGCTATGACGAAATCTGGGGTGGTTGCATCCCACTCTGTAGCCCCTGCTCTGAGTGCAGCCTCCACTGAGAAGAGCCTGGCGCAGCCCTGGCTCCAGCCCGCAGCTTCACCTCCCACCACAATAGAGACTTACCAGCTGCACATAGGGCTGTGCTCCTCGTTGCCTGCATGCTACACTGCAGCTGTGCACACAGGGGCATTTAATCGGCCAAACTGGCTACATCAGGCCGATTTCCGATACAGCCAATTTCCTTTATATTGATACCATTCCAATATCAGACCAATGTATCAGTGCACCTCTAAATTCAAACCATCTTTCCAGTTTATCAAGGTCAATCTGAACCTTAATCCTACTCACCAGTGTGGCTGCAACTTCACCCAACTTGGTGTGATCTGCAAATTTGCTAAGTGGGCACTTAATCCTATCATCAAAATCATTAGTGCACATATTAAAAAGTTGCAGACCAGGTGCAGACCCCTAGGCAACCCTCTCAAAATATCTAACCATTGATAACTATTCTTTGAGCAAAATGAATCAGACAGAACATCTGTCTAGACAGTAAGTCCTTAGGCTACTAAAGAGAACATCATGGTAGACAGTGTTGAAATACTTGCTAAAGCTGAAATATATCGCATCCACTGCTCACTCCCATCACCTGGCTCTAGAAGGAATTCAGACTGATCAAGTATGACTTGCTTTTGATGAATCCATGTTGGCTGTTCCTGATCAACTTGTTCTCCTCTAGATGCTTAGAAATAGCTTCCTTGATTACAGGTTCCATGATCTTTTTGGGTAGGGCCAGACATTCAAAAAGTCTAAACCTGAATCGATTCAAACTTTGCAGGTTAGTTTAACCTGGCTAGGCTAAATCGGTTTGTAACCATACAGACATCCCAGAAATGCAGGCAAATGCCTGCAGTGGCTTAGGCTAGAAGCCAGAGGGCGCTAAACCAGCCCTCCCCTCCCTTCCACAGTGCTGAGCTGAGTGGGGGCATGGCCAGCCCCAGCAGGATGCTCTGATTAGCAGGGATCCAGGTTTTCTGTTTCCCATGGAAAAACAGAGAAAACCACAGATTTTCCCTTTTTATCAGAGAAAACTGGGATTTCTCCTTTTAGCAGAGAAACCCACGAATTCCCTGCTTTTGTAAACAGCTCTGCAGGCTGGCTGAGCTCCAGCCTTCAAAAGCTGTTTGCAAACAGGTTGGGAAATGCCCAGCCATGCCCAGAGAGGGAGGACGAGGCCTGAGACTCTCACTCAGCCAGGGCTCCACTTGGCTCATCTCAGCTCAGCCTCACTCTTCTCCTGGAGCCTGTGTGGTAAGTGGGGCTTGCAGGGGGCCAGAGGCCTCTCAGGCAGGACTGGGGGGTTGTAGGTCATGGCTGGGGGCACTGGCAGGGCTGGGGGGAGCCAAGAGCTGGTCCCAGCCCTGCCCGAGCAGGCAGCAGCAGTGGGGGAGCTGGCTCCATGCTGCTTCTGCTGCAGCTGCCTGCTGTTGGGGGCAAGGAGCTGTAGACTTGGGTCCCTGGCTGCATAGCCCTGGCAGGTGGGGGCCCCTCCGGCAGGGCTGGGGTGCAGGGGCTGTGGGCAAGAGGCACGAGTAGGGTGGAGGGGCTGTTGTGGGGGACAGTGAGGGTCACCAGCACGGCTGGGGACTGCTGCAAGGGGCTTTTAATTTTAATAATGGATTTGGGGGGGTTTTGTCATAGAATTTGTGGTTTGTTTTTGTTTTTTTAATCAGAGAAAACCAGGATCCCTGCTGACAAAGGAGGGGTTCTCCCCACCCTCCCTTGATAACAGAGCATTTAGTTACACAGCAGTGAGTTACACAGGGAGTCGTTAACATTTTTCAGCCCATTAAACAAAACAAAGCCTCTCTCGTTATTTCAAGCTCTTAAACAACTTTTTCCAAGGAAGGAACGGAGGGACATTACCAGCTACCTGTTGATTAGTTCCACAAAGCCGTAAGCATGCACTGTCCAGTCTCCCACAGCACGGACTGGCCAGCACGTGGTATGCTAGCTAATGCTGAGAGGTGTCTGGGTATGGCAGAGGGGAGGGGGGAATCCCTGCTTGAGCAGGGAGTGGTGAGAGGAGTGGGGGAGCAGGGGGAAGCCAGGCAGACCCCACTGTACATGCAGTCTCTGCCAGAGCTCCAGCCAGGGAGCAGAGGGGAGGGGCAGCCCTGCTGGGCTGGAACAGAGAGCAGAGCGCCGCCCAGGGTTGCAAAGCATCTGGAATGCTGGAGGACTCTGATTTAAACTTGAACCAGGAAGGGGTCTGGGACAGACACTGCATAAACCAGTTTGACCCAAATCAGTTAACACTGATACTACATTCAACCAGGTTTATCTCAACCAGATTTATCTGAAAATTCAGCAATTTTCAACTGGTTTATGTGCTCTGAACATCTGTTCTGTTACAGGTTTAAACCAGTTCCTGATCACTTAAACCAGTTTATGTGTAATGTCTCTCCCTAGTCTTCAGGTACCTAGGTCTGACTAATTGGTATAAAATTCCCTGCACCCTCTTTCTTCCCTTTCTTAAAGACAGGCACTGTATTTGCATTTTTCTAGCCACCCAGGACCTCACCTAATCTCCATGAGTTCTCAAAAGGAATAGCCAATGGTCTCCAATTACCTCAGTCAATTCTTGAGTACTCTAGGAGCAACCTGTCAGGCCCTGCTGACTTGAAAACCCTGTAGTTTCTCTAAGTAATCCCTTCTTTCACTATTCTAAGGTGCTTATCGCATCTCCAGTCTTTGCTGCCAACTGTACTTAGCTGATCTTATTTGTGAAGGCTGAAGTAAAAAGAAGAAAGGCATGAAATACTTCAAGTTTTCTTTGCATCAACACGAGCTTTTTTGTAGCCTTTTACATACCTTGCTAGCTGCATCTTAATTTGTACCTTGACCTCTTGATTTTCTCCCTGCATGCCTGCATAAGACTCTTATACCCATCCTTAGTAACATGGCCAAGTTTCCACTTTTTGTAAAATTCTCTTTTATTGAGTTGCAACTCATTGCAGAATTCAATATTTAGCCAGGCTGGTCTCTTCTTGTATCTCCTTTCTTCTGCTCACATTGGGATAGCCTGCTTTGCCACCCTTAATATAACCTCCTTAAGGTACAAGTAGCTCTCCTAGTCTCCTTTTCTGCTAAGTCTTCCCTCCCAGGGATCCAGCACACCAGTTTCCTGAGTTTCAGTCTATTTTTTTGAAGTGCAATTTCTTTACTCTGCTTCTCTCGTTCCTTCCTTTCTTTAGGACAGTGGTTTTCAATCTGTGGTCCACAGACCCCTGGGGGCCCACAGGCTATGTCAAAGGCAGGGGTGGGTAATTATATGGGCCTGGGGGACACATACGGAGTTTCGATGAGTTGTCGTGGACTGGGTCAGCACCCCCATCTCCACAACTCACAAAAACACCCTATGTGGGATGGGACCTTGGGTGTGTGGGGTGTGTGGGAGCAAGACAGGTGGATTGGGTGTTTGGGGGAAGAGGGTATGTGGAGCCAGAGTCCTGTGCACTGGGTAGGAGCCGCCTGGCTGAAGCTCCTGGTTGCCTTCCACCCACTCAGTTACCCAACCCAGCTGGGTGGAGTGGGTAGAAGGTAGCTGAGTGCTGGAGCTACAGCCAGAGGCCCAAATGCTGGGGCAGGAGCCACCTAGTTGAAGCTTCATCCTGGCCTGAGGTAGCGTAGCAGCAGCAGGAGAAGGAGCCACCAGTGGAGCCGAGGGGAGCTGAGCAGCACCCGGGTGCCTGCAGCTACACCAGGACCAGCCCTGCTGGTAAGCTGCATGCACTGGCCAAGGCTGGCCCACAGGCATGGACTGGAGGGCAGTGCAGGCTGCCCTGGGTGGGGTATGGTCCCATGTGGAGTGCCAAGGGCTGGATCCATTCAATTGGTGGGCGCTCCCCGCAGGCTAGATCTAATCAGCTGGCAGGCTGGATCTGGCCTGTGGCTCATATTTTGCCCACCCCTGATCTAAGGAGTCCAGAAAACATGACCCTGATCAATCAAAAGTATGCGAATACACACACTTACAATTCAATGGTCTGCACCTCATTCAAAAATTTTCAGGGGTCCGCAAATGAAAAACAGTTGAAAACCACTGCTTTAGGATACTGAACTCTTTATCATTTCAAGGTCACTGTCATCTAAATTGCCTTTCAACTTCATATTCTCTGCCAATTCCTTCCTAGTTGCGAACAGGAATTAGAGAAGAGCTTCCTTCATACCTGGATTCCCCAGCATCTGAATCCCCAAACACTCCAAAAACTTGCTGGACTGTCTGTGTATGGCAGTGTTACCCTCCCAGTAGATGTTGCAGTAATTAAAGTTTTTCATTAGCTTCAGGTTCTGCAATTTGGATACTTCAGTTAATCATATAAAAAAAAAAATCCTTCTCTACTTTCTCCTCCTGGTTTCCTGATCTATAAGAGACACCCACCACAACATCACACTGGTTTATCTCCCCTTTGTATTTCTTTGCTTTATGAGTGTTTGGATTTTTAAACTAATTAGCCACACACTTGCCAGGAGCACAGAAGGCAGTTTTTTGTTCCTGTAATGGTCTGCCACTGAGGATTTACAAGCTTTAGGACTGGTTTAAAAAACTGTATGCATAAAGTTTACTTTACTATAAAATAGCATTATAAGAACAGCACAAACATTATTTTCTGGGCCAAAAGCAACAGCTATAATAATATAAATTTAATACAGCTTAACTTAGGACCAAAAAAAGAAAAAAGAAGAAATAAAAGAAATCATTTAACAAGGCCAGAAAAAGAGCTCCCTCTTTTTTTTCTATAACACAAACAATTCACAGCTCCTAAAGATGCAAACACTAAGAATAGTCCTTGTCATCACTAGATTATGTGTTTCTTGACTATTCTCTGCAAAGAATGCCTCTACAACTAAGCCAACCCACCACTGCATTCAATTTTCTCTAGAGGTGAATGGTCAATAGGTATAACAGGCAATGCTGCCTATTAAAGTTGGTATACAGTCTCTTGGAGAAATATTCTGGTTCTCCATGTATAGTAAGATGCCTTTGTTAAATTCTATAGAAACTGAAAAGTGTATTTACACTATGTGCTATGGAAGTTCACCCTACTATTTCCACCCCACTTTTCACCTGCAAAATTTCAGGTTTCCATGAAGGCCTTTACCACTTTATCTATTGTGTCATCTTGGAATTTACTGGGATTTGATAGTAAATGTCACATTTTGGAAGAGTTCCAACTCTATACACAGACATTTGCTTTTCCACTTCAACTCTAAAAAATATACCAGAAAACAGAGTCAACTAAGATAAAGGAGAAGGAACAGCAGCTAATAAAATTGGCTACAAGTGAACTAATATACTAATTGCACTCCATTCATAAGAGTATAGCAAACAGTATTCTATCTCAAACTGTATTTTCAAAGAAACATATTAATGGGAATAGAAAGACAAAAGACATTCTGAGAGCAAGCTAACAATGAGCAAGAAATTCACACACAAAAAAAATATATCCAACTGACAATTTCAGTCAACAATTGTTTATGTGCTGTAACAATCTGGTTCATGTAAAGCACAGCAACAGGATTACATAGTTGTAAATTCAAGGATAATCTGCTTTCTTCATCATTGTTATGGCTTGCTGTTTTTGAATATGCAGTAATAATAGCGGTGACTTGAAGAACGCTGGGGGGATTTACATTTCACATAAGTCAAACCTACCTTCAGTAGTGACAGTTATGTTTTCTAGCTTGTTTCTGAACTCGAAGACAGAAATACCAGGGGTAGGGTATCAAAACCATCAGGTCCTGTGGGCTGGATGAGTGACACAAGGCTGTATCATGGGCTGGATTGGGTCCACAGACTGCCTTTGCACACCAGACCCAGCATGAGGGACTAGTCTGGTATGGGCACCACATCTAGCGTGAATGTGGGCCCAGGGTCAGCATATGCTGCATTTGGCATGTGGCACACTGCATGCAGCATGCAGGGCCAGTCCAAGACCCTCAGGACCGTGGGCCATATTTTTGATACCCTTGCTGTAAAACAAACCTCCTGGGATAACTAAAGTGAGACCATCTTAACTTTTCAAGCACTATTTTAACACTGCATTAGAAATTCTTACTCATCCTGTTCTGCAACCCTTCTCTATGTCATCAGGGTACTTATCCCTCAATTCTGTTAGAACAGAATTCCTAGAAAGTCTATAATATATATGACATACTCAGTCCAGAAATGGTCAGCAGAACAGTTCTAGGGCGGCAGAAACGGTTCTGCAGCTGGAAGGAGCCCTTCATTTAGAACAGTCTCACGGAGACTCACTGGAGAAACTTCCCAGTGGGATGTTCAGAAAAGAAATAACCCTTGGAGCTAAACTGTGACACAGGGGCATGTACAGACTGCCGGCAACTCACCCTTCTCTTTGGTAACCCAAAATTTTCAATACTTCAGAACAGCTCTTCATACCTGGTAATTCTTTACTGTGATTTTATCCCATAAGCAAAGATAAATGGCTAGTCTGTTGGGTACGTACTCATCAGTTGGGTACATACTCATCAATGAGAGTTTTGACATCCTGAAGAGGCTTACCGCCTTCTGCATCCAACTGAGTTGCTTCTTAAAGCAAATTGGAACATAAAAATAAACCCGTGTGACCAAAAGAGCTAAGAGAGAAAGCTGGGTATCTGCCACAGGTGAACTGGACCATAGAAAGATTTTTCTCTGTTAGAAATTTTCCTTTCATTGACTTGTCACTAACAAAGGCTGTTGGCACCCAAGCAAAAAGAGGGCAAAGACAGACAGAGAGGATGATCAGTAAGTTAGGTGCTATGTAGACTCATGAAAGTAGTAGGATTGAAAGAACCCCACCTGGCACCTGACTTAAGAAACAAAACCAGATAATTAATCGGTGGTGGAACTGGAAAGGGATTTTACTGAAAGGACACGTTTCATGGTTCAGTGCTTGAGTCAACTTTATCAGAGGACCTTCAGTGTTGCAAAGAGCACCAAGTAGTTAACCTGCAAATGTTTACCCATACATTACTTATTTTTTTGGCCTAAGAAGAAAACTGATAACAC
>NW_005842128.1:479654-510541 GCF_000455745.1 Alligator sinensis | reverse complement strand
TGCTGATGTCATCAAGCCCTCAGAAAGGGAGTTAACCTTTACTACTACACTTCACACACATAAATAGCCATTAATGTGAGAAGAATATGTCCCAAGAACTATATTGAAGGAGACTAGTGAATGGGCTTCCAACTCCTTTACTTAACAGGCCAAGTACTCATACCACTACTTTCCATACTAATAGGGGAAGGAAAGAAGCTCAGAAAACATGATGACAGTGCCAGAACTATTGGCGACTGAGGACAAGAACTTTTCTTGGAAAAATTTCACACACTTTTCTCTTAGAAAACTCACGAATAAAAGAATAGAATATTCTAGCCTGATCACCTCTATCCAAGCCTGACATAAGGGGTGCATCATCACATTCATTAATGCTCCATAGTTACTGCACATTAAGTTCAGTACTTGGAGAGCCATAATGCGCAGTAACTTGTACGCAGCAGTGCCAGTGCACAGGTTTTTTCGGACACTAACTGTGAAGTAGTGTATTAGCACAGGTTATGCCTGGCACTCTACTGAGCAATGTTATTAAACTACTGTGCAGTTAGCATCTCATGTAGATACGCCCATGGAAGAGTACACAGAAGAAAAAAAAGAATAAGGGCAATATCTACAAGACCAATGGTTAGAGAGGGAGGCTGAAGGTCTGTGTCCCACCTCAAAACCAGTTTAGGTTCTGAAATAACCCCAGCAGCATAAGCCAGAATTTTTAATTCTCTCATCCTAGGGGATGCACGAACCACTAGGCCATAGCCACAATGCCTCTTCTTTACCCTCCTTCTTGCCACATGGATCTTGCACTCTTGGCTGCCCAGTGGACCATCTTCAAGACAAGGGGTGCAGCCAACCACAATCTAGCCCTGGATTATCTGGATTGGCCTCAGGAAGCACGTAGGCCCCCCATACCCTTGACTGTATAGGAAGCATGGGTGCCTAACTCGTGATTATGAATGCCACAAGGAAAGGTGCCAAGTGTTAGGCACTGCAGTGTCTACGTAGAGGTATCTTAAGAGTTCAATCAGGATATAGTCCTAAATCCTTTTGTGGATTAAGAGCTAAGCTCTTAGAGCATCACTTGCTCACAGGCCATACTAATAGGTCTGGAAAGAACAAAGTGCTCTTGTGACACAAGATGAGGAAAGACAGGAGGACTGGTGATTCTAATGTCACTACCAACAAATGTAGAAACTATCCCTTATTTGGTTGCCTGAATATTATATGAAGGTATTTTCTGTCTCACAGAGAGCGGCAGATTAGAGAGATGGTGGCATAAGGGAGCATGCATACAGAGATGAAAAAGTACTAAATGGAAATGTAGTCTTGTGCTACAGCCACTAAGTCATTTTCTCTGCTGCATAGGTTTGTGGTTTTTTTGTTGTCCAGAGACAACAAGTCTGAAAAATAAATCTGTTACTGCCAGTACTAAATCTCCAGATCCCAGATGGAAGAGACTGGCCTTTTCCTTCACATTTCATTCTCTGGGATGCACATTTTGGCTCAGCTGCTGCTACTGGATTCAACTGAAGGGCCTTGTGTAACAATTTTATTCTTTGGGGCATCCTTATGTAATTTTGTACTACTGAAAGAAAAAGGAAAATAGGATCAGGAAAGGGCTGCTGTAAGACCGTCAGAGCCACTCTCCCTGTTTGGAGCCATAGGCTACTACTGCACCAACCCAACAGCATACACAAGGAAGAGACAAATGTCCACAGGCTTTTGCTTTTTTTTTTTTTTTTTTTTTGCTGTTGGGTAGGACTTTGTCTCTGTAAGTCCAGATGAGCTGTATTAACCTGCCTTCTTTCTCTTCCTTTCCTGGAATTTTCCTAGCTTGAACATCCTCATTCTACATATCTCTAAGAGTCTGCAAATACCACACTCCAACCAATTTCTTCCTGTGAGTATGCCCCTAAGTAGAAAATGATGTTTGATCATAATACAGGTGATTCAGTGCAAACATAGGACCAGTAACTGCCTCTTTGTACAGGTTTTCATATGGAATGAAAATTACAGGAAAAGATTGAAAAAGCAAGACCTTCAAGGTGCTGTTGCCAGTGGAAGAGTGCAGACCTCTTTCTTTTTGGTTCTAACTAATTTTCTAAGCAAAGGGAGGGAAAATTGCATAAAAGTAAAACCTGAACATGCACGTGCACGCACACACAGAAAATCCAAGTAAAAACACAGGCATGGCTATAAAGAGCTGAGGGATCAAAGCCATAGAAAGATAACTTCTCTTTGTACAATACTTCCTCAGAAGCAGGAAGTATAGTGCATCTGTGAAAACAGCACTCAAGGAAACAACTCTGAGGAATTTACCAATATTCTGTGCTCTCACTGGTTCTCCATCTAATCAATGAATGAAGGAAATATTCATCAACTTCTGCCAGTAGCAACTAAGGTGCAGAACTATAATGTATGCGATAACACAAGGGTGGCCAACCTGCAGTGCACATAGAATCATAGAAGTAGGGTCGGAAGGGACCTTGTAGATCTTCAGGTCCGACCCCCTGCCTGGGCAGGAGGGAAACTGGGCTCAAATGACCCCAGCCAGGTAGGCATCAAGCCGCTTCTTAAAGACCCCCAGGGTAGGAGCCAGCACCACTTCCCTTGGAAGTTGGTTCCAGATCCTAGCCGCCCTAACTGTGAAGTAGTTCCTACGGATGTTTAATCTAAACCTACTCTCCAACAACTTGTGGCCGTTATTCCTTGTTATCCTGGGGGGTGCTAGGGGAAACAAGGTATCCTGCAAACCCTTCTGGTCTCTCCTAGTGAGTTTATAGACGGTCACAAGGTCCCCCCTCAGCCTTCTCTTGTGAAGGCTGAACAGGTTCAGGTCCCGTAGCCTCTCACTGTAGGGTCTGCCCTGCTGTCCCCGGATCATGCAGGTGGCCCTCCTCTGGACCCTCTCAATGTTGTCCACATCCCTCTTGAAGTGGGGTGCCCAGAACTGGACACAGTACTCCAGCTGTGGCCTGACCAGTGTCGTGTAGAGGGGCAGGATCACCTCCTTGGCCCTACTTGAGATGCACCTGCGGATGCACGATAGGGTCCAGTTAGCCCTGCCGACCGTGACCTCGCATTGTCGGCCCATGTTCATCTTGGAGTCAACGATGAATCCAAGATCCCTTTCTGCCTCTGTGCTCTCAAGAAGGGAGTTTCCCATCTTATAAGTGTGCTGCTGGTTACTACTGCTCAAGTGCAGCACCCTGCACTTGTCCATATTGAAACGCATCCTGTTTTTGTTAGCCCACCCTTGCAACCTATCCAGGTCTTTCTGCAGTCTTTCCCTCCCTACTAGCGTGCCCACCTCACCCCAAATTTTGGTATCATCAGCAAATTTGAACAGGTTGCTTTTCACCCCGTCGTCCAAATCACTGATAAAGAAATTGAACAGTGCGGGCCCAAGGACCGAGCCCTGGGGGACTCCACTGCCCACTTCCCCCCAGGTTGAATATGACCCGACCACCACCACCCTCTGAGTACAACCCTTCAGGCAATTTGCAATCCATCTGACTGTGTAGGCATCAATGCCACAGTCGCCTAGTTTTTTAACGAGGATGGGGTGGTCGACAGCGTCAAAGGCCTTGCTGAAGTCCAGGAAGACTACATCCACGGCGACACCTGCATCCAATGCTTTTGTGACCTGATCATAAAAGGCAATCTTATGCCAATCTAATCACATGCCACTTATGGTACATGCAGCTTTTTTCTATGGCACTTGAGGCCTGGAGGCAGAGCTGCAAGTGAAGAGTGGAGGAGCTACAGGCGAAAGAGGATTGGAGGGGGAAGTTGTGGTGAACCAGTTCTGTCCTGCCCTGGTTGGGAAGCCAGTGGAGGCTGTCCTGACCCCAATACCCCAACCATCCACTTAGCTGCTCCGCAGCAAAAGTAGCTGGGCTGGAAGCGCTGGGCAGAAACAGCTGTGTGCCCAGCTGGAGTAGGAGGGGGTAGGAGGAGGGGCAGAACAGCCCTGTGCCCTGGGCCAGGAGGGAGGAGAACAGCCCCACTGCCCAGCTGTAAGAAGGGAAGAGAGAAAACAGTGCCTGTGTGCCCAGTTGTAGAGAAGGGAGGAGAGAATAGCACTGTGCAGCCCAGTGCAGGACACTGGAACAGCAGCACTCAGGTCTTTGCCTCCCCAGCACACATGAGACTGACCCCTCCTTCCCTCTCCCTGCCCTTCACACAAATCTCATGTGTGAACTGATCCCACACACAAATCTCGGGGTGCAGGGAGGTCTTGCCCAGGGCAAAGAACTTGTTAGACATTCCTCTGCCCAGGCCCATCCCAGCAGTCCCAGTCTGGGACCTGAATACCCACAGCAAACTCTGAGTCCAAAACACCCAAGGACTGCCCCCCTTATTGTCAACTGTCCCTAGAAATACAGGACACACCCTCTGCAGCCCCTTGTGCCCTGGTGCTACCCCACACTGAGCCCTGTCCCAGACCTGGGTTTCCAAAACCACTGCCCCATAAGAAGTCCTCAGCCCTGATGTATCCCATCATGACATCAGGATCCTGTGGGGTGGCATTGTCCCAGAGCCAGCCCTTGAGGACTCAACTCACTGCCCCATGGGATCACCCAGAACATGAGGGTGCCTCCCAGCCGGACCCTAATGAAGCAACTGGGGCAACCACAACCCCATGCCTGGGCATGGAGGCATCAACTAATACAGAGTACATGGCACTGAGGACAGCACGCTGTCAGTAGTGCAAGGCCCTGCTTGTTTTGTCCCATGGGAAATGTGAGCCCTGACATTATCACTGGGCACATGGTAAACCCATGACTGAAAGTATCTTGAGATGCAGCTCCACAAAGGGCCTCAGCTCAGAGCGTAAAGACACCTGTTACCAGAAAACACCAAAGCTATCACAGCTCATAAGGGACGTGGTACCCTCCCAGGCCTGAGACTCGCTTTCCAAAGAGCCTTGTGTACAACTAGTGCACAGCAGCATTTTTCCATGCCTCTTTATAATGTTTACAAGAAATGGTTTTATTTTAATTTTTAGTTCTAAGCACAAGAGATGGAAAGCAATGAAAAAGGTGGCCAACCTGCAGCACATGTGCCACAGGCAGTTGCTCTATATGGCATATAAGCCCCAGCAGCTCAGTGGAGTGGAGGCAGTGGGGGCTCAAGCCTTGGGCTACATGGAGTGGAGAGGGAGCAGGACACTTCTGCAAGAGAAGCTGTCACTGCCAAAAGCCAAGTTAAGACTTCACTGGCCCTACAGCTGCTGCAAAATTAAGGGCTTTAGATCCTCGCTCGCTGTATGAAACTGCAGGGCCAGAGGCGGGTTAACTTGGCTCTTGGCGGTGACACCTCCTCTAAGCAACAACTTGCTGCTGCTGCTCTGCTCTGTACATCTGGAGACTTGACCCCACCCACCCCCCACCACCATCCTGGTGCCTCAGGCACAAACTCTATCGGGGTACCTCAGTGGGAAGGGGATCAGAACAGCACTTGGAGAGGGGAGGCACTTAACTTGGGGCATACCTGCCAAAAAACACTGGTTACAATGCATGTCAAGCCTATCCTTGTTTATACTAGGAGAGGCCAGAGTAACAAACAAGATAGATTTGTAACATGGTCATCTATATTACCAGTGAAAAGGTTTGGAACCAGAATACTAAAATGAGAAATAGTACAAAAGTCCAAAGACCTAAATAACAGTGCAAAGGCTTCCAATTTATATGAACATATTTTAAAACTGATGAAAAATTAGGTTTAGCAATAGTTGTATTTGTTTGGGAGGACAAAGCAACAGTTACTGTAAAGCTTCAGTGTGTATTCTTGAACAAGGAGTATTTGTAATGCACTAGATGAGCCAACCCTGCTCACACTAAATAGTACCTCAGTACAAAAGATTTATGCAGTGACTATAAAAGTGTAAGAGTTATGGCCCAGACATTATGTGAGACAAGAACTTCTTAGAATGATATATTTTACTGGACCAAGTATGCAGTTAGGATAAAGTTAGGCAGCTTTTGAAGGCAAGACTTATATTTGTAAATACAATAAACATAATATAATGAATATAATAAACAGCTACAAGTTATCTGATTTTCAAATGCACTGAGAGTTGGTTGGTTAAGTCAAATCATCCTCCTTATGCTCAATACTCCTCCAGTCACTTATCCTAGTGTCTAAATATGAAATAAGGTACCTAATTTTAGGCCACCTCTATTTGAAAGTTGTGGCTCAAAAGACAGAAGCAGCAGTTTTTACAGGCATCTGTGGAAATAAGAAGTTTTTCATTGGCATCTGTTGAAATGAGATTTTTTCCTACAATCTGAATGTTATCAAAGTAACCAAGTGTTATCATCTGACCCCAGCTGACTTCCTGCTCTTTGGGCAGGGGGCTGGACCCAATGATCTTGCAAGCCCTAATATCTATAAAAACTAGTTTCTGAATAGTGTTAGATAAAAATATTATGGACCATAGCCTAAAAGCACTGCTTATAACAAGAATTCCCTAATATAATTCGATATAAATTATTCTGGATAATATCTTTCACACCAACTGTAGCCTAAAACATTCCATCAGAGAGAACACAATTACCAAAGTAAATCATAAATAATAGCAGAGGGAAGAAGAAACAAAGAGGTATAGGCAAGGGAAAAAATATATACTTTCATTTAAGATCTGAAATAGAATAAAGTCCTTTAGATTTGTCTTCACAAGCACTGGTTTAAAAACCCTCTTAAAACCAGAGAAATATCAGAACCACCTTTTCTGAAACCAGACATTTTACTAAAATTAACTGAAAGGATTATTGTCTCTCTGAACTCTGGCAATGTAGAGAATATTAGTAAATGATCATAAATTGCTGGTGGAGATTCCCAATAGCTTGAGGGGGGAGAAAAGAGGAAAAAATATTTGATTAAGTCTTAGGGGTCCAATTAGTTGAGGGAAATAAAAAAGGTGCATTAAATGAGTCTAGAAAATTGAGGGAGTCATAGAAAGAGAATTTTCAGACATACATCTACACAGAAATCCTTCTCAACCTGCTCTGCATCTATAAGAGTCCGTATTTTATTTTGTTGATTTAAGTATGCCCGAGATTTTTTCTCTCTCACAGATATCTAACTAGTCCCATGTACATCATTGTGTGTTAAAAAAAAATCTCAATACTTATTGTTTCAAGAGCTGCAGAAAAAAAAATCCTCTATCCCCAAATTAACAAATGTGCAAATAGTATCAAGTATTATCAATATTACCAAGTAATATTAATTTAAATCTAAATCTAAATTCCAAAACTTCTCATTTGTAATCTCAGAAAACTCATGCTGGAATAGTGCTAATAAAAATGAGGGAACAATAGGACCAGTCTGAGACAGAAAGATTTTATGCAATTTCCGTACAAAACTGTACCAATCAACCTTAGAACTGATCTGCAACATACTCCTCTTCTCATCCAAACCTTTCTTTCAGGGGAGAATGCCAATGGTTCCAAACCACATCATGGTTCTTTGGTGCGCAAGTACAGAAACTTAGATACAAGAGGGGCAAGGTTTTTAAAAATCTTTTACTGACCCAGCTGTATAGTTGAAAAGAAATTTGACAAGCTTGTGAGAACACACTGCTATGACTCCTCAGGAAATTTATATATTCTTTAACTAAAATGTAGGTTGTACATCTAGTCAATTCCTTTCTTATACTGATTTTGTAATTCATTTAAAAAGCCATCCAGCTTGTCTGGTATGATTTGTCCTTCATAAATGCACGATGCTTATTCTTTGTATTTCAATTATGTAAGGATTTATGCTGCATTCTAGTTGACAATATATGTCATCCATTAATATTTTATCATATGAAGATTAAGTTTAGGTTTCTGAGGTTAAGACAGCGCCTTTTCTCTCCTAATATCTCCTTCATTGTGAATGATTTTTCAAAAATTGAGAGAAATTGTGTACATTAATTAGCTATTCCCCTACAAGCCCTAATTTGTTCATGCATATTTTCCAAGTGATCTTTTCCTTCCATCACAGCAATAAATTTCAGTTTCCAATTACTTTCTAATTGTACATTCTTCTACATCAGTTTAAAAAAGCAGTTCAACAGAATTGTGTTTATTAGTCTCCCATTGATTAATAGGTCTTCTTCCTTTATAGAGTTTCCCCATATATATTTAAAAGCCTCTCTCAGTGCCCTAGGCCCCTCTCCCATGTGGTTTTTCTCCCAATGTTACATTTTCCTTACAAGCCTTAACTAGTACTGCAGGTTCTTCTTTGGTTCTTTCAGTTCATAATTTCCTGTACAGGGTTTTTCTTCAATTTTAGCTCCTTTAACAATTTCTTCTAAAGCCACACTAACTACATCTTGCTTTCTGAGCTCTGTGTGTCAGTAGAAATATAATTTTTTAGATCCAACTTATGATGTCTTTTAGGAAGCAGGGGTTTCCACACACAGATTCCACCCTTCCATTGTACCATGTTAAGTGGTTTCTGGATACAACACAATGTGTTTTATTAAGAACCAGTGACCTTTGTATGAAGCCCTTTTTCATATTCTCATTTGGTTGTTCACAACCCAGATCATGAATTTATCTTCTTTCTAAGTTAAGAACCCTTTTAAAAGCACAACTTCCATAAGATATGTCAAGTAATACATGAGTGAGTGCTCCCATCTCAGAAATCTATTGGAGATTCATAAAAATTTACCTTGTTTTTTAAGTTGTTATATTCTGTAACCTTATGCAAGAATATTTCACAGCATTTTAAGTCTCAGAAGTATTATTTTATCAGTCACTTTTTAAACCAGTCCTGCAGTTATTTACTGTTAACATTTCAGTTAAGTGCCATTTTATCAGGTTCTATTCATGCCAACCAGGTCATCACTAAGCATAACCTGAAATATACTTTACTCATTACTCATACTTCTTTTGTTTATATGCGAAAGTGCGTGTATACACTTACGCAACAGCTTCCTTCTTTAAGCTTACTTAAACCCAGGATGCTGTTACTTGCCAAGCCATTCAGCTCTCAGCCTGGATAAGGCATGTTGATACTCCATGAATCCCAGAACTATTTCTGTACAATACAATTTGTACAGCCAGCATTTAGTCTCCATCATCACTATTTTTCTTTCTTCACTACTACTTGTCACTGAGAAGATCTTTTAAACATTTGTCCCTGTCTTAAGTTCTCTTCTCAGGCATATACAGTTGGCAGAATAAAGAACAAACCTCTCTTCACTGGTCATATGGCCTCTGTTTTTTCAAGTCCTTGCAAAATTTCCAAAACACTTGCCAGGCTACCCTTTGCCCTTGATGTACCTCTTTCCAAGAAGCAGCATATCATCCCTGTAGTCATTATGATTTCATAGATTTCATAGACATCAGGGCTGGAAGGGACCTCGGAAGATCATTGAGTCCAGCCCCCCGCCCAAAGGGCAGGAAGTCAGCTGGGGTCATAGGATCATTTACAAAAGGCCTAAACCTTGGTCGTCTTTGTCATGCTACTCAGACTTCTTGTCTTTCTCTCTCTGCTTGCTCGCACTCAATTTTTGTATTGCAGTCAGTGACAAGTTATAACCTGTAGTCCAATTTGTTTTAGTCTAACCCAGGGGCGGGCAAAATACAGCCTGCCATGCACTTTCATCAAGTCCATGCATACCCATCAAAGAATTGAACCCTGCCCAACCCTTCCACATACGATGCCCATGTATACGCCCCCAACATGTGCCTCGCTCCCACCCCTTTTGTGTCTCGCTCCCACCCTTGTGGGTGGAAGGGCCAAGCAGTAGCTTCTGGGTGGGGCTGTTGCTGATGCTGTGGCAGCCTTTCCAGGGGTACCTGCTTGGCTTCCCTGGCATCCCAGTCGCTCCTGGCAGCAGGTAGGGAAGCGGTGGAGGCAGGGTGGAGCTGCAGCTGGGTGGGAGCAGAAAACACAGGGCTGGGGCTGGCAGCAGTGTGGAGCCCATGCCTGGGGGGCCAGCAGGAGCTTGGCTGGGCAGGGTATGGGTGTGTGGGAGGTGGGTGGGAACCACCCCCCCAGAGACCCCCCCCACACTCCCTCACATGTTGCACAGCCCCTGCTGCTGGCAGTGGCAGAAGACGGGAATACTCAGAGCGCTTGTTCCCCGCACAGGTGCTGGTGCCTGGAGGTGCACGGCTCCAGCCAGCACTGTGCCTGGGGGTAAAGAGTGCAGCCTGCCCAGCCTGCCTTTATTATGGGGGCTCTGCATGGCGAGCATGCAGCTCCCACATTTGAGCGGCACTGAGGAAAGCCCCATGCTGGAGCCAGCTGCCTTTCTCGTCCACTGCCACGCAGGTCATGGGATTGTGCCAGAAGTGGAGGGGAGCCCCAGCCCTTGATTCCCTATGAAGTCCTGGGACCTGCATGGCAGGAGGCAGCAAGGCAGCTAACTCCAGTGCAGGGCTTTCCTCAGTGCTGCACAAATGTGGGAGCTGTACACGTGCTGCGCAGAGCCCCTGCGATAGTGGCAGGCCAGGTGCCAGCACCTGTGTGGCGCAGAAGTGCCCCAAGCGCCCAGCCTGCTGCTGTTGCCGACAGCGGGGGTTGTGTGCCATGTGGTGGGAGTGTGTGGGGTGTCCCCACACCCACACATCTACCCCCGCCCCCCACACCCCCCCATAACCCCCCCCCCAACATAACCTAGCCCCCCCACATGCAGCCACACCCTCTCACAACCTCCTCCCACACACATTATACACAAGTATACAAAAGTATACTTTTATACAATATACAAAAGACTTCATTTTTAGTTATTATGCAATCCCCTCTATACACGCTATGCAAATATAAATCATGACAAATATTTTTTTGTAATAAAATTAAAATGTTATAGTAGGTATTTTGACTTTTAGTGTACGATTTGTTTTTTTTCTGGTTCCGTGATGGCAACCTTCCCCTCCCAAAAGGAGTATTTCTGGGGGGCAAGGGGAGGGACTTCTGGTGGCAAAGGTCAGGAATTAGGGGGGTGGGATTTCTAGTCCCAATAGGGGGCAGGTCAATTGTCAAGGGGCAGGGCTACCCATGCAGCCCTCGACAACTCACCAAAACTCATTAAGCAGCCCTTCAGCCAAAATAATTGCCAGCCCCTGGTTTAGCCACTCTCCACCTTCTCAAAAGTAGAATCTCTAACCGTAATCAGTGGCTCCCTCCCTCCCTTCAGGCCCCCTCTTTCCTTGTTCTTCCTCAATATCCACAGCTCAGAATGCTTTGGACTTCTGGCGCCAAGTGTGAGCTTCATATAGATACACAGTACTTGACAATATTCTCAGTTTTGCCACTGACATGCCACAATATCATCTGTTGTAAGTCACTTGACAACTCTCTAGAATGTGTGCAGTAATAACTGCCTACCTTTTGGGGATTTAGGGAAACTTAAGTAATGCTTATGTAGGACTTTGAGACTCCCACATTGAAATATGCTATAGATGTGAATTTCCCACCTATAACGTCTTAACCCAGACCAACAATGAAGGGAAAGTAGATACAAAACAACAGCTTCAATAGCCCCACTTATTCAAAAGACCTATTTTATTGCTTTGGATTAAAAAAAAATGCTCTACTAGGCTCAGAACGCATCTTCCTTTCTAGGTGCAGCTCCTAATATATTTTGGACATTACAAGAATACAAACACTAGTAGTGTTAGCATCAAACAAAAGAACATCTGTTTTGGCTTGCTTTACATTTTTCCAAAGTAAAACTCAACAACTGTATTTTTTATTAATAAACAGGGACATAAGCCAGTTTATTTTTTAAAAAAGAAAGTACATTACTACTACTATTTTCACATTTCTATATCAGTTTGTTTCCAGTGTCCCCCCACTCTCAGGTGCTTTCTTAAAAAAACCAACAAATAACAAATGTTATCCTCTTAGTTCAAAAAGAACTTGAGTTGTATAAAACTATTTACAAAGCCTAATATGTTTATCCTCATTCTTCTTACTCAGGCTATGGAGTAACCAGAAGTCTTCTATTCTTTGTCTTTCAAGGCTCACATAAATATTTTCATCATCATATTACTTAACATAAGGTACAACTTACTTTGTAATGCGGTCAATATTGGCAATTTGCTTCTGGTTCCGGATTATTTCAATAGCTGCCCAAAGATGCTGGATAGCTTTTGTATCCGCCTGTCGCCTTTTCGTTAAGCGTGCCATGACCCGTTTATTTGGTTACCTGCAGCTGATAAAAGCAAACAAAACAAATTAATCATGAGTTATGAAATGGATTACATGATGATAATCTGGCAGCAAACAAGATTATGAGGGAAATTTTGTTAACATACAAAAATCTAATTTGTATATTGCAGTATGTCTTCTACTCTTTGAATGGCTCTTCTAGCCTGGTCAAGGTGCTGCTGGTGGGTTCTTTAACATTAAACAATTGAGAAAAATGCAAAGAAATGCAGCAGTGATTCCAACGACCAAATCAAAAGGACAGCTGGAATTAGCAATCCCAAATTGGTCATGGAAAGTCATCTGGTTTGTAAGCAACCAATCTCCTCACTGCACAGGCTCCTGCCATTACTTTAAGCCTTTCATGTAGGCCTTAAGTAGTACTTGAGTAGAGCCCATTGTATTTTCCCAAGCCCTCAGCACTAAGATGTATTACACCCAGAGTTAATGTAACAGCACAGATCTCACTGTATTAACTGTTCATTTCCATCACTAATACAGATTAAAAATACCCCTTCTACATGTATAAGCTAGAAATATATTTTGAAGGAGGGTGAATAAAAAGAAAATTGGAACAATATCATTTTCACCACTCCCGAGAACCAACAGGACCAAAGCATTTATGATGCCATTTGCCTATCTAACCAGCCCTGTGTGGGAATATAATGAGCAGCTGGCTTTGTTTACAAATTTTCCAGAAGCTGCAGGCAATAAGTACAGATAAGCTGTAAATCGCCTACAGCATCATTACGGCAAAGACTCCCCTTTTTGAAGAGCTTAATGATGCATTTTGATCGCTAAATAACTTTCTTCCAGTGCCACCAATTTCTGAAAAAAGAAATGATGGATTTATGGCTCTGCTACTACATACACAACTTAATTTGAGAGCTCTGTGTCCTAAAAATGAATTCACATGGTATAAACTAAAATACGTATACCCAGCATGCAAGAGTATTAGCATCAAATGTCCCAAAAGAATGGCTAAAATGAAAAACGATGACATCAGTGAAATGTGATTTCAAGCATAAGGTAATAATAAAAAAATCACAACACTGCAAAAATTAAAACAGACCTAATCATTCTGTCACTTGTGAATACAGAACCTCTTTGCATTTATCTGACAAGAGAGTCAGTCAGACCACAAGTTTCTAATACAAGGCTTACTGCAGACCTGACATGGAGGCATAACAATAAAATAAAGAGATATTACGTTTACGTAGTTTTTTTCCATCCCAAACAAATCTGTATCTCAAAAAAATTATATTAACCCCACTTTTAAAAGAAAATGTCTATATCAAGATGATACAGATGTGATTAACGGGAGAGCAATGCCGTAACTGCATCATATTAATTTGGCTGCCTGCCATGCAAGAGGAGAAAAAGAAAGTAGCGAACTTATCCTAATGCTTTCCCATGTCCCCCTCCCCTCACCCATTTCTTGCACTTCCATGTTCCTCTGAACTATTTATAGTAACAAAATGCACATTTGAACATCTTTAGTACTAGAAACAGAGTTGTAGTCTCAATTGTCAATGAGGACTATAACTATCAAAAAAGATGAGAGCATCAGGGTTCTTGTTATACCTATTAGAAAAAGCTAAGGATGTTATAGAGCCCTCTAAGAGTCAAGAGGGGAAGAAGAATGGCAAAGACACTGCAGGCTGAGCAAAGTCATTATAAATAGGTGGGAATCGAGCATAACTAGATACTGAAGAGAAAGGAGAGTTGGGGAATTTTGAACTGTAGCATGGTACTAGAGCGTTCTATACAACGACATAATGCTAAGTCATCTTATTTCTCCTTCTACCTTTATAATATAACCTTGCTTTAAAAAATACAAGAGAAATGAAAACATTTTAGAGGGTTTAAAAAAGATAAGGGGGAAACTTTTAAAGGCACAAAAAATCTGCTTAGACTGAATTCCATGTGTATTTCTGAATATCACTTCCAGAAAGTTTAAAAGGAAGCCTGGTGGGAGCAAGGGAGGGATCTTTCTCAGAAGGAAAACCAGAGAAAATTTATTTCATTTTGCAAGCAGAAGAGGAAATATGATAGAGGCGTATAATCTATGAATGATGCAGAGGAGGTCAGCCAAGACTTTTTTTTTTTTTTACCCTATTTCACAAGATAACAGAACATTCCAAATAAAAAGCAGCAAGTTTATCAAGCAAATGTAATATTAAACTGTGGAATTTAATGACAAGACATAATTATTAATGAAAACCAGTTCTGTAAAATACCAAAATGATTTGGACACTTGAGTGAGAATGACCTCTGCACCAATGCTCGCTATGAAGGAATTGCAAGAACTAGGAATTGTCATGCTTCAGGGCATAAGCTGATTGCCAGCTGGGGTCAGAAAAAAGATCCTCTACATGATGTAATTTTGACTAATGGTAAGGCCATTAACCTTTTATTTTATTTCACTCCAAAGCAAATTTTAGATGCTATCAGAGATATATCAGAGATAGCATACTTGACTAGCGATAAAAGTGGTCTGTCTATTTAGGTTTCAATGTAAAATTCAGGAAAGAAACTTTCCTCCATCCTGACCTTGAGAGTAGTATATAGGAATGATTTCCACAATTTACAGTGATGCTCTGACTGCTTTTTAATATTTTAAAAATAACTAATGGAAGCATACTAGTTTTAGGCTATATACCCCAACTTGCCAAGGTAGCACTCAGCACACCTGTGGAGAAGGGTGGTTTTTGCCACCCCTGTGTCACTTTGACCCTGCGGACTACCAGGAGCCAAAGTGGCTTCAGCGCAGGTTGGAGCAACCTCAGGAGAATCCCCAGCTGCTGCCTCCAGGCAGCCTTAAATCCCTGTTGTGCAGCTGGAGCAGCACAAAGAGGATTCAGGGGGGACCAGTCTTTGGTCCTCTGTGTGTAAATGAATACCCTCTTGTGTCTGGAGGGAAGGAAGCGACGCCTGTATCTGAGACAGAGAGAGAGAGAAAGAAAATGACAACTGTAATTACAGGTCCTCCTAGCCATGTGGTTGCACAGCTGCATCGCATGCTGCAGTCACTGTACGCAGCAAGATGCCTCGCCTTCTGAGGAGCTGGCAACCAGAGGGTGGATAGTGAAAGGTTGTACTCAACTCCCTCGCTACTTCTGATACTGCTAGTATTGGTAATGGGGATAAGAAGCTTCACATCCCTCCAGCCACCTCCTCTGCACTGGCTAGGAAGAAGTGCTCAGGCTTCCTCTTCCCCTGGCAGCCTCTGGTGCCACCAGTGGTAGAGGGCTGAGGGGGCCAGACCCATCTTTTTTCAGGCCAGGGGAGGAGGTAGACAGGATATTCCTTGGTACAGTTTTCTTCATCCCTTCCATTCCTCACCTTCTCTCCACCGGTCTCTTCCTCTGGCTTCCAATTTTCTTTCTTGAAGAATCTGTCTACATGGGTCCCTGGGCAGGATCACCGCTCTAGATTCCAAATTCCACAGGACAGGGGTGTCAGCTCTTATTTATCTAGGAAACATCACGCATGTCCAAATCAAACACAGTAACACAGAGTACATACCTATCACATACTTGCTAGGATTTTCTCTGCCAAATGAATGTAATAGTTGTGACTCTTTAAAACAGATTTTACAATTAGCAGCAAATGATACATGTTCAGATGGTATACCTGATGCTTTTGGCATGTTTTTCAGAGGACGTTTTTTAATGCTAAGAAGCAGACAGTCCACATACCCATCAGTTACTAAAAGAGGCAAAATAAATTCCAATTTAAGCATCGTTTCACTTTGTAATTTTATAGCAGAGCAAGGGGCCTTTTGAACTATGGAACCAGGCTAATAAATTAAGGCATGTTTGCACCTATTCATTACATTCAGGTAATTTTCTCGTTATAAAATTAACCACAAGAGTCCACTCCCTACATGGATATAAAATTCTAAAGAGCCTTGCATATTTTTGCAAAATCATTAAGAGGTTAGGATTACAGATCAGCATTCATAGTTTATAAAATATTTCATAATACTGTTTTCATGCACAAGAAGATCCTGGCTGCTGATAAAAAAAGCTCCAGGTTGGAGGGCATTCACATATATAGAAAGTGTTCCTTCAAAATAGTATTTTTCAAGAATAAGAAAAGCATGGAAATCTTTGAGAGATTTCTAAACCTGAATTTAACAATTCAAATCTGTATTTGTGTGTAAATCCAATTCAATCCACTTCTATTACCATCACGTGCAGAATGCAGAATTTAATCAGTACTAACCAATTCTATCCTGGGATAGTTCCTTTAATTTGTTCAAGTTGTTCATTTGTAAAGTTGTTGTTTCAGTTCATAATATGATGCAAAGGAATTCTGAAGATCAAACTCTCTTGCTTTTTGTTTTGGAGCTACTAAATTAAGGCCACATACAAGCACTACATTTCCACTGGGAGAATTGCTGTTCTCCCAGTAAAAACCACAGGTCTATAAGCATTCATGCTCTTTTTTCCAGACCAAAAATGATAGTTCTGGAAGAAAGATAACCTAACTCCAACCACCTATAAGTGGCTCCCAGGAATGTTTCTCCTAGGAGAACAAATGCTTTTACTCTTCCTAAGGCTTGCTTATTATTGAACATTCTCAGAACATGGATTGACTTTGGCCACCTCTCCTATACAATTTACAGAGCTCGCTCTGTCTGCTCAAAGACCTCAACATTATTTCTTCAATCTGGCCACTTTCCTCTGAACGGTCATTGCAAGAACTGATACTGGATGCTGTTATATGGGCATGTCCAGACGAGTGAGGCTGCGCAGTATGTGGCGCCGCAAACACGTCTGCAGCGCCACATACCGCACAGTCAGGTGTTCTCAGCACTGCAAGGATGCGCCGCCTGTGTGTGCACTGCTCCGGTTTTTCCGACTCGTAGGTATCCTGAAAACCGGAGCTGGGCTGCCCAGAGCCATGCTGCAGCTGCCAGCCAGGCTTCTGCCTGGCAGGCTCACTGCTGCTGCAGCCCAGGAGGCCCCCAGGACCCCAGGTAAGGCTGCTGGGACCCTCACAGTACAGGCCCCAGCCTCCCCCATCACCCCAGGGTAACGTGCTGTGCGCCAAAGTGCACATCGCACTGGCTTTCCCCAGGGACAAGTGGCAGTGGCGCAAGGTGTGCCACTACTACTTGTCCCCAGAGAACCAAACATTGGCGCTTGTCTGGACACAGCCTATGGGTTTATGTCTCTTCCAGGACCATGTTGCTAGTTGCTACCACCACCTTGCAGCTCACTGCAGATGCTGATAAAGATAGGCCTCCATATTTAGATCAGCTTCAGTAAATCAGTGCTTGCATTACTCATTAAAGCCATTGTATTGTAGAGTTATGTAAAGTGCCTCCTAGATTAGTCAACTCACCAATAGCATTCAAAGCTACTCTCTATAGCAGGATGGAAACATCCAATGTTATCTAGATATTCGTAACTTTGTTCTTGATTTCTTGATTATAAGACAATTGTTTAGCAGTGCCAACTGGCCAATTAGTCTTTTGATGCATTTTGTTTACCAATGCATTGAGGAGGCAGAAAATGTTAAAGTCCAAATTTCCAAGTACTCCATCTACTCCATTTCCATGACAGTCATTAAATTCCTGGTTGAAAAATCACTGCCCATTTGGTGCCTTGATGAAGTTTCTGGAGAGCTGAGAAACGTTTAGATTCCCAGTATTTGCTATGGATACATTCTGCTCAGGCTGTCAGAAAATTCCTGGAAGCCAATGAAACTGAGGACAATGAAACTGAGGACATTTGTTGTTCAACAAGATTAGCATGAAGGTATGACCAATGGAAAAACAGGCAGGATGAAAAAAAGTTTTTTCTTAAAATCTGCCGTTGATGGTTGAGGATTCTGTTCACTCAGTAACGCACACACACACGGTCTTCGTAAAGTCCTTGTGCACTTTTAAACTTTAACAACTTAGGTTGTAGGTATGATAGAAACAATCAGTAAAAGGCATTTAAAAGCAAATTTATTAAAGTTTTAGGACAACTAGAGTACACAATGCTAGACTTCAACATAACCACCATCCATCATGATGCAGTGCTCAATCCGACCTTTCAACTCCTTGAAAACATTTCCCAGTTGCTCTCGAGTTACTGCACTAATTGCATTGGTGATCCTAGCCTTAAGTTCCACCAAAGAACGTGGTTTTGACAAGTAAACTACACTTTTAACATGTCCCCATAAAAAGAAGTCCAAAGGCGACAGGTCAGGTGAATGAGGTGGCCAAGCAATTGGTCTACCTCTCTGGTCCACCAAGGCACTTCTCTGGGAAAACGTCATTTTGGAACTGTCATACATTCAGAGTGTAGTGGCACAGAGCTCCATCTTATTTAAGAATAAATTTGTTATTACTTATGAAGTCTATCTAGCATTGTGTACTCTTGTTGTCCTAAAACTTTAATAAATTTGCTTTTAAATGCCATTTACAGATTGTTTCTATCATACCTACAACCTAAGTTATTAAAGTTTAAAAGTGCACAAGAACTTTATGAAGACCATATGGGTATAGTTTAAGTACAGTGGAGGCCAATTCACATGTGGGGTGTTTTTCTACTGAATATTAAGAAGTTAAATCTCCAGAGACTTCTTAGAGCCACAATATTGTATTTACATGTTAGTATTTAGCTGTTTCATTAAGGAGACGGAGGAAACATTCTGTGAATAAACTAAAAACCTAAAAATTTCACTTCCTGGGTGGGAAATGTTAGTAAGACTAACCAATATCAGGACTAGATTTAGATGTCACACACTGTCAGTGTGGATTTATCTATATCACTCTGTCTTTGCTGCATCAGGATAGTGAATTTAAGACAGGCTTTTCAAAGCAAGAGTTGGCAAACCAGAATTGGAAGAAACCAAAAGAAAAAAAAAAAAAAATCAGTGCCACTTTTTTTTCAGCTTTAGTCAGTGGGCGGACTGTGGGAATCTGAAACAGGCTCACCATGTATACTGAATGCCTGATGGATTGGCCCAAAGCTAAAAACTCTGAATCTTGATTGCTCAGCCCAGGTACCAGGCTTGCTTTAAACCCTGGAGCAAATCATTTAGCATCTCTTTCAGTATTTCCCTCTGTAAACAGATAATTAAAACTTACTTCCTTTCCTCACAGGGCTGTTATGAGATTTAACTAAGTAACCTTCACACAGCAGTTTGAAATCATACAAGAAACACGAGTTTAAAGTGTTATTCTTCTTTTTCATACAGGAGCATGAGGGCTCAAAGACTCAGTCTTCATTTTGTGTATTACCCATTTTACATTTAGAATGTATTTTATTTTTTAAATGACTTTATTTTTTACATTTCTCAGGCTGACTTGAACAGAGATTGTAACTCTCTTTCTTCACAGTAGCACAAGCCTCAACTTTGTGCTGAGATACCTGTGCTTCAAATACAGCTGATAGTTATCCACCTGGCCTGGCTAACTTGAGTCCTGTTTAAAATGCAGTAGTACTGGGTTGGGGAGATCAACACACAAACGAAGAAACATAATGTGATTATAGATACTAATTCTTACAGTACATTTTAAAAGTTCACACAAAACTGTATGTTTCCTAATTTGTAAGGCTCTTTTCTTGTATTCAGCAAGAACTTAGAGTCTCTAACTACAAAATCTGGAAGTTAAGTTTCTAGAGAATATTGCAGGTCTGAATTTCAACAACTCATTAAAGAGCTATAAATATTCTGCAAGTTAGTTTATAGCTAAAGTTGTGGTCTGAATTTCCTTTCATCACTGGTTACATTGGGTGGTTAGATTCTGACAGTCTTCTCTAAGAGAAAAAGCAAAAGCAATAGTTGCTTTTTGCTGTGTGGGGTTTCCTTTAGTTTATTAAAAAAGAAAAAGAAAAAAGAGGCTTCTCTTTGATTTTATGAAAAGTGGAGCGCGTTTATTAGAGGTTAAAACCACAGTATTTTCAATCTTTGAATATTCAGTCTTCATTTGATTCAAAGCCCATTAAAGTCACTGAGTGTCTTTCTATTGACTTTAGCGGACTTTGGAACACGGCCTGTTCCTTAACAGTCAGTGAGAGCTCTCTCAAGCCCCTCAAACTGAAAATGTGTGGAGGTTTATAAGAACTGTGTTGCAGCAGAGTAGTTCAACAAAAGAGCCTGTACATACAATAGGCAGAAAGTCTGTCTTAAAATATTTAACCCAAACAGCTTCAGAATCGTTTCAAATTTTAAAATGAAAAAAAAAAAAAAAAAAAATCAAGAAATTCTAAAGCTACAAGTCCTATACCAGGAGTGTTGCTTAGACTAATCCGCGCTAACGTAATATTTGTAATTACTAGTTAGTACTTTGATATAGAATATATGCAATATGTAATGTATTTTTCAGTGTCCTTATTGCAGAGGCTGTATGCTAGAAGGACACACTTGTTAGCATGATGATACTACATTAAACTACATGGCCACGTCCAGAAGAGCGTGGCCGTGTGGTATGTGGTGCTGCAGACGCCACATACTGCACATTCATGCATTTCCCCCACGGCTACCTTGCAGTGCAGGGTATTTTTTTGATCCTGGGATCAAAACAACCTGAAAGGAAAAAAAGCAAGGCGGCACATGTGGTGGTTGGCGCATGCTGTCCAAAACCGGAGCCTGAACAGCCAGAGCACACACTGGCTGCTGGCCAGGCTCCCAACTGCAGGACTGCCGCAGCTGTAGCTTCCCCAGCACACAGGGCCCCAGGTAATGCTGCTGGGGTCAGCACAGTTGCTAGCCCCAGCCTCCCTTACCCAACCTGGGCTAACCTGCCGTGTGCTAAAGGGCATTCCCCGGGGACAACTAGCAGCAGCAAAGGGTGCTGCTGCCAGCTATCCCTGGGAAACCAAACATCTGAGTTAGTCTGGATGCAGTCCATGTACGCAATGTGAGGAGTTTTATGCTACGATAACCTTAGTTTTTGTTTCCCAATTTTTCCTCTAGATTTGGCACCTTAAAAGTTTTTCATGAGCTTTTGCACAATTCAATGAAATGCAGTCTTTTGGTAAAAATCCCCAAACCATTACTACAGACATACGGAATCATGCAGTTCTGCTTTTATGCAGTTGCACTTACTTTTAAATTCCAGTGAACAAGACGCGTGAAAGACTTGGCTACTTCTTGACGGCGATCCAACCTGGCACTGAGCCACCGCAGAATTCCAGAGTGCCCGAGGCAATAGTGTAATTAAACACTTCTGCAGTTTTTCACTGCACATGTATACAAGCAATTCTTTAACTGCATATATTGTTCTTTTCAAATTTTCTTACTTCACATTTACTAAGCAAATATCCTTCACTAAGATTTAAGCATATGGTGCTTGAGGTTTTCAAGTTCAGACATTTTAAATTACACAGCACAAAAGGTTTTCTGATTTTTTTAACCAGCCCTGGGACTCTTTCTTGTTTACCTAACTGAAAAGATTTTGTTCCAACTGTATGCTGAGACCAGGCATCAAGGGCTTCATCCCAAATACAAAATTTTTGAGAAAGTGATGAGTAAGTGAAAACAAAGGGTTATACTGAAAGCTGAGATGCAGCATTAAAATAGCAACTGCCAAGAAAGCCAGCAGCATTAGATATGTAACCACAGCTACAAGCTCTTAAAAAAATAGTGCTTTAAACAAACTTATAGCCATTACGTTTATTCAACAAGACCTTTAACAGTAATTTACAGCAGTGACATATTTTTGTACAACGTTCTGTGCCAAATTCAAATATATAGGTATATACAGAATCTAACCATAGATTCTTCCCTGGATTTGGAATTCCATTATCAATTAGGAAGCTGTGCTGCAACGGTTTAGTACCTTCACACAAAGTGAGAGAAACTATTCTTAGTTCCCAACTGGTAGAATGAAATGAATTGAGTGACACCATGAATGACTGGTACCGCCTTAGTCAGGGGGAGCATGTGCCCCCCCCCCCCCAACAGGCCCCCCCAAGAGGTGATCTTGCGGACTGGGGCACGGGGGGCCGCTCACTGCAGCAAGCGCTGGCCGATCACTGCAGCCGTTTCCAGATGTGGCCACAGCCACCCTTGGAAGTGGATGCAGCGATCGCAGCAATTGGCCGGTGCCTGCAGGGGGGGCACCAGCACTCTCACCTGCCCATCACCTAAGTGGCGAGCACAGACGGTCAGGGGGTGCACCAGCACTCTCAGGGGTAGGTCCACCCCCTACGCATCAGCACTGGGTGACATGGGTTTGGAGACTAGGTTTTCTGTCTGGTAGCAGCATTCTCAATCTTAGTGGCTAAGTACAGACAGTTAAAAAGCCCAGGGCTGAATCGATTCAGTCTTTGCAGGTTAGTCTAAACCGCAGAGATTAAACCAAGAAGCAAATGAACAGACATTCACTTTTGATTCAGGAAATGCAGCCACGTGCCTGCAGTGGCTCAGGCCAGAAGTCAGAGGTGCTAGAGCATATGCATCCCAGCCTGTCAGCCACTGTCAGAGGGAAGGAAGGAAGCACCAAGGCCTTTCCCCTCTCCCTACTTGAGGGGAGGAGGTGTAGCCAGGCCCCAGCCTGTACGCTGAGGCCTGGTGGTGGGACACTTTAAACCCCCCACCATGGCCTGCATGAGACCCCAGTCTGGGTCTACCACACTTCATCCCCCCCACCCCTCAAGGGGAGTGGGGCGCAGCTCCTGTCAGGCTATGGGCGGGGAAGGGGGGAAATGTAGTAGCACTGAATTTGTATAAGCTTGAACAAAAACGGTCCTCTCTCTGAACTGAGCATGTATTGAACACAGCAATTTGCAACCTCAAGCACACAACAAAAAACAACCAGAAATCTTCACCGAAGCTAAGATGCAGCCCAGTAAAACACAGCAAGAGTGCACGCAGTGCAGTCTCTAAATTAAAATGCAATGTAATACACCAAAAAGACAAGAGAAAGCCTTGCATAAGTCTCATGTAATCCTGGGGACAGAGTGTTCCATTACAGCCAGGTATTCAGAAAGGCTTTCTTGGGGAATCAGCAGGTGGTCTTAGGTCAGGGGTGGGCAAAATGCGGCCCCAGGGGTTGGATGCAGGCTGCTAGGCCATTCTATCCAGCCCGTGGAGCCCCTAAAAAATTTAGAAAATTAACATTTACCTGCCCTGGGCTGCCTGTCATGCAGCCCTCGATGGCTTGCTGAAACTCAGTAAGTGCACCTCTGTTCAAAATAATTGCCCACCCCTGTCTTAGGTGCTGGAGTGGAGATCTCACAGGACTCATCTCTATCTGGGTTTTTACAGGCACACTTGCACCCCCTTTGGCAGGACTCTCATGCATTCCTTGTCTTTTGTCCTGGTGTGAGTGTTCCAGTCTCCCACCTTTTACAGGTTCTGCTTTATAATGTAAATGTAGTTCTCTGCTTTCTTTGGTCACATCAGCCCAGTCTGGGACCCTCTCCTGTTCTCTCACCTCCAACTCCAGCACATACATGCGATGATTGTGCCATGTTTTGCCAACACCTCCAACCTCTCAGTCTGGTCCTGCAGGGCTTGGCCCTGTGGTCACACGTAGCAGGGGACCAGACCCTCTTGCCTCAGTTCCCCAGCCTCTTCCCCTCCCCTATGGCCTGGGGGAGCTGAGGGGAATTACACCCCCTGCCCCTCCTCTTATCAACTGGTTTGCCTCAGTCTCTGCTAGAGGTGGGAGGGGATGGAGTCTGCTGGTCTCCTGCTGGCCCCTTGCCTGATAGGGAAGCAGGGTGGGGATTAAAGCCCGCCCCAACCTCAGCCAAGATTTGTCCGGGGGCAGGGGGCAGTCCCTTTCAGGCTGTTGTCCCCCCCCCGCCCCATGCCCTGCTCAAGCAAAGAGAAGGGGTCATGGCCAGCACAATGACCAAGGGAAGGGGAGATTAAAGCTGCTCCCAGACCCCAGCCAGAGTTTACAGGGGAGGGCAGTCCCTCTCAAGCTGTTGCCCCTCCCCACCCCCTCCACTCCATCAGGGAAGTCTGGCAGGGGCTGCCCACCACCCCCGGGCAGACCTGGCTGCAGTCCCCAGCTGGGTTTCCCACCCCCACCCACTTGTCAGCCAGCCCTCACTGTTCTGGCTAGGGACCAGAGGGGCAGGGCCAGGGCCAGCCCTGCTCTCTGGAGCAGACAGCACAGCCAAGCCCAGGGCTGCAAAACATCCTGGGATGCTGGGGGACAGTGATTTAACTTGAACCAGGAATGGGTCTGGGACAGAAGTTTCATAAACTGGTTTGACTTAAATCAGTTAAGTCTGATACTACATTCAGCCAGGTGTAGCTTAAATCAGTTTCAGTCATTTTGAAACTGGTTTAAATGCACTGAACTGTTGTTACAGGTTTAAACCAGTTTCTGATCACTTAAACCACTTTATGTGCAACTTCTGTCCTTAGCCAGTAAGGAGGGTTGAAGAGGAAGCCAAAACCTGAGACAGTTAGCTTACTATGTCAGATCTAGCTCATGGTACTTTTCTCTCCAGGTAGCACCCCATTTTATCCTGAGCTAGCAGATACAGGTTAGTTTGTTATGATTTCTCTCTTTTGGTATTTTTTCTCAACAGACACAAATTCAACATTTGTTTTATAAAAAATAAACTATATATTGCCAACAATAACTTCAGAGTTTTAGAATTTATGACATACATCTAGAACCACATACCCTCTCACATTACCAATCGATCTTAACAGAATCTTTAACAGTTACACTGTTAAAATTAGATTGAAAAAAATACAGGCCTTGTCTACACATGAGAAATTCAGCAGTTTGCCTAAAGGTGTAAACTGTAAACATATTTAGCAATATCCTGTATGAATGCTTTTACTTTGACCTAAGAGAAGTTTATTCTAGCTTAAATTGCTAATCAAGCTAAACTAATATAAAAGAGTGTTCAAAAGGATTTGCTTGCACTATTTTAACTAAACCACTTTAAAACTGACAAGTTTAGTTAAACTGGTGCAACTCTATTATGGAGATAAGCTTTATCCTGCCTAACAACAACACCACTGTTTCCAACCACTACATAGCAACGTGCTAGTTTGAAGTAGCTTGTATGTTGCTCATCACCAAAAGAATATACCTCTTTATTGAAAGAAACGTTCATAAAAAAAGTGCAATCAAAATAACTCCAGGATCACTTTGATTTTATAGAAGGTACATTACCACAAAAGAGAGACGTCTTCTGTTGTCTACATGGGAATATAATGTGGAATAAATTAGAGTATGAATTCAAAGTCTGATAGTTATCGCGTAACTAACTATTCCTTGAATGGACACTAATTCCACACTGTGCACTATGACTGCATTTCTAGCTTTAAAAATTCAAAATTCATATGCAATGCCACTAAGCTGAAAATGGCCACTTTTAATGCAAAATAAAAATGTCTATATGAGAAGCTAGTGCTTAGTAGTTATTCCAAACTATAAACCCCATATAGACAAGCCTTCAGTAAATATAAATTTCCTGTTCACTCTCTTGGCCTAAGTAAGCACAGCTGATTAATGCAGCTATGTATCCTGACAGGGTTCCAAAGTAGTCTTGATTGGAATAAGGGAAATCATGTCCAAAGAAGGCTCAGATGAAGGCTGGAATTTAGTTTTGGACGTTGAGTAGATGCCACAATGTTCCCTACCAACTCTGCAAGCCTCTTTCACAAAACCAAGCTGGTGCAGAGACCCTGGAAAATGCACACACGAATGTTACGTTTTCATCTAAACTGTTGCTAAATATATTATTTTCCTTATTAATTCCTTGGCCTACCTCAAATCAGACAATTTGTCTCTTCAAAGAACCTACTCATACTGTAAGCTCTTTGGGAATACAACTGGCTTTCCTATATGTTTTTGTACAGCACCCAGCACAAAAGGTACTAGAAATAAATAATAATGACAATGATGTCAAGAAACTTTTGGTTTCTTTGATACCAGCCCAGCAAAAAAGCTACAAAAGGAACACAAATATACACGAGCATTACTCTTTTATGGTGTAATTTAAATAATACTTTTTTCTTCCATTGGCAATGTGCTATATACAGAGAAAAAATAAATCAGTCTTTTTCATGGGCATGTTTCATTCTGCGCAACTATACAACACACAGTTAAATTTTTCATGCAAACTTTCAGGTGCTCGTCAATTATTGAACACATAACTGACTAGCTATTTAAACTAAAACTTTTAAGATGGATGCTAGTAGTGAGACTTGAACTTAACGTTTGTTAGAACCATCCTCCTGTTAACCTGTGTATTTGTTGATAAGAGGCAGCTAAATCAACTTTGTGGCCACACAAAAATGGAAACCGTCTGAACATGTTTGAATGTTTGTTTTGCTGAAGACATTTTCTTTGGCCTCTCCCTCTTTATAAATGTAAAGAGAATGAGAAAAAATATTTTTAAGGCAAAAGTATTCATACATTGAGTCATCTGAAAATCAAGTATCTGTCAGGAAGTTAATAGACACTTTCCTCCAGAATTCCTGCCTTGAGGACCTCTCTTTGGAGATATGGTCTTCTGTTAGCTTTTAATCCTTCCCTATACTCTGAAATATATGGAAAGCTTCTCCACGAGGACAAAGGAGCATCTTTACATCTCGTACTGTTTGGCATTGAATTCAAACATAACCGTAGGAAGAGAGGGCATGAATTCCACACCAACTGAGAAATCAGAATCCATGCTACTTCCAGGCCCAAGATGTGAAATCAAAGCAAAACCTGAAAACCTTCAGAAATATGCTCGGAGGCCACACAGCTAAAATACTTGTCGTGTTGACCTGTGACAGGATCATAGGAAAATAGAGCTGCAAGAGACCTCACAAGGTCATCTAGTCCAGGCTCCTGCTCAAGGCAGGATCATCCCTGACTGAACCATCCCAGCTAGATGTCTGTCTAACGTGCTCTTGAACGTAAGGATGGAGATTCCACAGTTTTTCGATGTAACCTGTTTCAATGCTTGACCCCCACAATGTGCATAAGATGAGCCAGAGACAACATAGTGCCTAAGCTGAGAGGCTTTTACTGTATCAAATCAAAAGAAACTTTGAAGGGGGCAGGGGGCAGAGAGAGAGAGAAAACTACCAAAAAATGTTTTTGGAAACTAATTTTTCCTGACCTTTAGCTTCTAAATAAACCACTGGGTTCAAGTAATGGCTGCGCCCATCAAGCAGAAATTGTACAATTACAATTGCCCCTGCTATATATTAAATATATTATGCAATTAACTGCTTAATTGTACAATAAATTTAGCCTGGTCACATGTACAAAGTGCGGCCACAAGTGCAAAGTAACTAGCACACAATTAACTGGTTAATTGTGTAATAAATATAGAGCAGCCACATGTATAAAGTAATGATCACACAATAAAAATGACTATGCATCTATAAAAAAAAAAGCCAACCAGCTATAAGGTTAGTGCTTGAAAATGTGTAACTACTCTGTAGCTGGTTTCTATCCAGCTTTAATTTGAACATGCATCCAGGTCCTTATGTTCTCACCTGACAGGTCTTTTTCTCTCTTTTTCTTGAAAAGTTGGAAAGTACAATTTTCAAACTGTCCATTCATGCCTAGCTCTGGAGTTAGTTCTGTGCTTTGCATGGTTAACTCTTCTGAATACAGTGTAATAACTGTTCAACTGAACTGTTCACTTCCCATCAACCCAAAAAAACCCTTTTTTCCTCCAAAGGTTAAACTGATAGCAGGTCAAGTTTAAGCTATTTTTAACAGAGCCCTGACCATAAAAATAAACAGCTTATTTCATTCATGCCTTTCTACTTCAAAAAGGTCTTTATAGTGGTTTCATCAAATCTTTTCTCCAAAAAATTCATACATGGACAATGCTCAAGCATGCTTCATTCACAAGGAAGAAAGAGATCAACATGAGAGAAGTTGTCATAAAAAGTAATTTATTATGTTAAGCAGGATTCACTACTGAAGAAATCATTAGAACAGGTAACAGCTGTGTATAATTATTAAACAAACTTTTTTATCTTAACTGCAAGACCTGGTAAATGATGGAAAAAAGCTGGAAGAGCATAAAGCTTATACAGAGAAAGTGTGGCATGCAAAAGGTGATTAAATGATTCTGTCTTTATATCAAGGAAAATGGTCAGCTATCATGCATTTAACACATCACTATACCAAACTCTCCACGTCAATTGATAGTCTCATCAAACCAGGGCTGTAGTCCACATGCAGCAAACTCTGACTCAATCCACTCTTGTACTATAGCATTCCTCACCCACAACTTGTCAACAGAAGACAGGTAGGAGTGGAGCACTGCACTGCATCATTTTGACTTATTAGCCCAACAGTGGCATAGGGGAGTTTATCAGATTTATTTTCCTGGCTTGGATTAGGAGGTGACCTGTTTGGCAGGCACTTTAAACATGTTTGGCTGTGGCATTGCTGTTGTCTTCTGGTGTGTGTTCTCAGGCCTTGTGTCATGTTTCTCATCTCTTTCTTGCCTGCAGCCAAACTGTGGCACTTCAGTGCAGGGCAGTTTCTCCCAGAATCTTGCCAATTTGGTGGCCGGTGATCTGAATTTCACGTTTTGTGGTACTACAGCTTTCACTTTCCTTTTTCTCTGCACCTGTCCAACTTCTCTTGTCTGACCTCCAGCTCTTTACAATATTATCAACATCCATGCTCTGTGCTATACCCATGGGCGAAGGGAGACACACAGTGAAAAGCCTTGCAAGAGTAAGCTGCTTTCTCTTTCCCACTGGCAGGTGCCACTCGGTTACTCTTTCTAACAATGCTGTTTATGTGACAGAGCAAATCGACCTTACAAAAAGCTAAGAGCTATCATTCCTGATACCTCATTATCCAGATCTTGATGCGCATGAAACCATTCAGTGTATTGCACTTCTATCCACTTAGAGAGTGAGGGACGAGGGCAGGCACTGTTGCCAGTAGCAATGGGACTTTATTTTAGGTGCTTGCTGAGCGAAGCTTGGGTTGTTTTCTTTCATTCCCCCCTCCTCTCCTCCCCCCCTTTGTACATCTGTATGTGATTGAATAATAGTAAACCCCTGACCTAGGTGCTCTTTTACCCTGTAATGTACAAGTCCACTTTTCATTCAGTCTTATGGTAGGATCCATTTCAAATGACTCCTATTTCCTTTTAATTGTTCTCTACTTGTGCTCCTATAGTTGTCATACACATGTTTTAGTTCATTTAAGGATTAACTAGTCTCTCTGACTTCCTGACCATGCTGTGGAAAGGCTGAAACAGGCAAAGGAAAGCTCTTGTCCTTTTAAAAGTGCTATTATTTCCAAGGTAGTACTGGATCCTAGTACCTGGATCGCAGGTTTGGATCCTAATGTCCCATAGTGTCGTCAGCTTCATGCCTTTCAAAGGACGGAGTTTTCCTTTGCATTTGTGGATCCAAAGAGGGCTCACTTCCAGTTCTGGGTGTAAGTTTTACTAATGTCATTTGCTTCAGGAACAAGGTATTAAACCCTGAATGTGGCAAATAAAGTACAAGAAGGCTGCAGTGGTATTCCAGTGTCTTAATGTTAATTCTATTAGCACTTAGGAAATGTTCGTTTCCTTTGCTTGTAAGATTAAAGATGTGCCGTTCTTTTTTAATATCTATGATTTCCTACTTAAAATGATTATAGGCTTGAGTCTTCACTGAAATTCGTCTACAAGAAGTTCCCTTTTGGCTAAGTTTCTCAGGCAGGATCTACATCAGACTGTTTTTCCCACTGAGGCCTCTTCATGAGTGGTCACTACCACTACATCACTAGTGTAGACCAGGGGTGTCAAAGGTAAGGCCAGCAGGCTGGTTCCAGACCACAGAGCCTCAATATCTGGCACCCAGTGCTGTCCTGTCCCAGATCCACATATGGCATGGGCCAAACTAGTAAAGCACACAGTGCTCCCCCTCTCCCCCCGGCTGCTCCTGGCCATATGCTGCATGTAACCTACCTGAGGTGGTCCAAAACCTGTGCTGCATGCAGGCAGCACCCTCTCTGGCTAGTCTGAGACTATCCTCCATGTGCCGTTCCTCCCCCCGCAATTGTTCTGGGCTGGATACTGCATGCAGTGCACACACTGGCCTGAATAGCTGCCCCATGCAGCACCCACCAGCCCTGCAATGGGCACTGCATGAGGTACAGTCCTGGACTGGCTGGGTGAGGGCTCAGTGTGGTAGATCCAGCATGGAGTAGGGCTGGTCCGTGGACCCAGTCCAGCCCATGGGGCCAGCTGCGTGCCATTCATTCAGCCCATGGTGCTAAATGAATTTGACATCCCCGGTCTACACCAATCACTGACATCCCAGCTTAGTGGAAGTCCAGATGGCCTGGTTGTTAAAACACTGAAGTAAAGCCCAGTCTTCTTAGTGCTCTCAACTTTGCAGCCTCCAGCAGAACTGCTCTGTTGGAAACCTTGAATGGCTGACATAGACAAGTCAAATATTTCATTTACAACTTGTGAGTCCAACTACAAAACATACACTCAGCAACAGAGCTCCATCTAAGCAACAGAAAAGCTAAATCCTATGATTCCATATTTACCGTATAACCAATAGGCCACCTGGTTAGGGATAAACACAATGCCACAAGAGGATGGCAGCAAAGGAAGTAGGTCCTTTCCTGTTTGTTGCTGTTTCAATATTGTGTGCTTCCTGGTTTGTGTCACAACCCAAAGTTGTGGATTTTTTCATTGTGTGCGCCTCGGCACCGCTAAATTATGTTCCCGCCGAATTGGAGCTCTTTTGCACGACGGAGTGTTCTGTTGTTATGGAGAACCTGCGTGCAGAAAAGTGTTTCCCGCCGTTCTGTAGCCTTCTTTGCATTGTGC
>NW_005842128.1:468032-479354 GCF_000455745.1 Alligator sinensis | reverse complement strand
CACTGATCGCAGCCCAGACGAATCCCTACCCTAGAACCCAGTTATCGACACCACAGAGTCTTAACCGCTCCGGGGATCCTGGGAACAGAACCCAGTTATCGACACCACGGAGTCTGAACCACTCCGAGGATCCTGGGAACCGAGTTTTAGAGTCCTCCAACGAGGAAGGAAGCAGAGCTGTACCTGGGAAACTGTCCAGCCTGCGCCGCGACCACCTTGGGTGTAAGTAAATAATCTTTTCAATCAACCATTACGCCTCCGTGACTGATTCTAGCTCAAGCGTATTACTCCACCCTGCGACTTTTCTCCGGCCCCGCGTGCCCGGGCTGCCGGCCATAACCCGTGTGCACACAGACGGGCCCGGCTCGTGCCCGGCGAGGACGGGACCGGGAGCCGGCCCGCAGAGTTTGTACTTCATTTCTACATATAATGCTAGATTCCTGGGAATAATTCTATATATTTTACTGTTCATCTTTTGAATATGGTCCACAGAAAGTCCTTATGTTACTGACAATTTCAAAAATAAAACGACAACAAGAACAACCCAACAGCCTGGGGCAGCCTGAGAAAATTTCAATCCAAATGGATCTGGACAAGTTTGGCAAAATTATAAGCATCTAGAAAAGTGTGTCCTATAAAGGAAAGTATCAGACAATCAAAATAAGCAAATGCTATCTCAGCTAATAACAGTACCATATTTTCTTGCATATAACATGCTCTGGAAAAGATACACACCTTGTTTTTCTAAGGCAGAATGAAGAAAAAACAAAAGGTTTGTTCTTGTATTAAGAAGCTGATTAGCAGTGACCAGAGAGCTGAGCCTGGACATTGCTCTGTTTGTAGTGGATCATGTGCAGAATTACTCTTGCTTTTGCCTGCCAGTGGCAGAAACTGCTGTTACCACATTTCCTTGCTTGTGATGTGCACCCCAATTTCAAGCAGTTGTTTTTTTGAAAAAAGGTGCACATTGTATGTGATAAATTACAACCATCCATAAAGGCAGAATTATGCCCCAAACGTTGAAAACTGTGACTGACAGATGTTAGCCAGCCAGTTCCTGGGCAGGCAGTTGCTGCATAGGCAGAAAAATGTGGTTTTCAAGGTGAATGCATTCTAAAATGTTATGAGCCTCTTTATATTGTGTGTGTAGGAACATCCTATAGAGACAGGAAATAATACAATATACAAACTTGCTTTAAAAAGAGAGCTTTACTTTCTCTTCTGCTTCCTTGAAATGCTCAGATTGGTATCTCCACACAAGCCGTATATTTGTTTTGTTGATTTGTTTTATTTCTGGAGCAGTTATTTGTGTTTAATGGCAGAGCACAGCTACTGCAATAAGAACATTTTCTTCTAAATGATTTGTTACAAAAAATGAAAACAGCACAGGAAATAGCACAGAGAGATAAACTGATAGGATTACCCACTAACATGACAGTGTAGAGACCATTCCCCCCCACAAAAAAAATCAAAACATTTCTAGCAATAATGCTAAATTTAATATCTCTCTGAACAGTGTAGCACTGATGTATTTGATGCTGAGCTATTTCTATGTGAAGACTTAAGATGCAAGGAAGCACTAGTGAAGCTTATTAGGTTTGTAAAAGCAGCTAGACCCAGGACTTTGGAGATCCACAGGAACTATGAACTGTTTGGACCTAAGAGGCAGGAAGGGTAGATAGGGAAGAGAAATCTGAAGACCTAGACATTTTTTTATCGACTCACTGTTGGTGCTTTGAGGATTTCTGAACCATCTTCCAGAAAACACTTAAGTCTCTTCACTGACAATACAGGGATCCCACAGACCTAACTGTATTTCCTAGCATCAGTGCAATGAGATCAACCGACTTATTCTTCTTTAGGCAAAATTGTTAATGGACACTAAGTGAAAGTGTTTAGGTTTACCCTATGTCTAACTGAAAATCAATGGATTTTAGACTCCTGATTCACTTACACAGTCTTAAAAATTCAACATGGGGGCAATATGGAGCATAATTACATTAATTTGTTCACACTTACAGGCTTCAGTTTAGCTACTACTGGAACTGCCATCTCACCACCCTGACTTCCTCAGGAGGCAGCTCCCAAAATCTATTTGGTTACTCTGAATCTGAATTATATGAGCAATCCCTGAGACCACCTCAAAACAGCTAAGTGAAAGCAAGAAAAGTGTATGAGTAAGTAAAAGATGAGGTCTATACATGTAACTTTAAAAAAAAAAAAAAAAATCATTCCCTTCTCCTAAAGAGTCCCTTCAGTTTGGTCCTTGTGCAACCTTCCTGCCAAAAGAAGCTGTATCTGTAACTATATTACATGACTGAGTGAGCAGTCCACCAAGGAGCAGCTGCTTTATTTATATACAATGCTCCAGTCTTTGCCATTCAAGGACTTTGCACAAGAGAGGGTGTAGAAAAAGCAGTTCAAATCCTCTAGGATTAATCTGATATCATAATTCAAACCTATTGCCTTAGAAGCCTTCTTTGTCCCATCCTGTGGTTTATTTAAAAGAAAAATACTACTCTGTGATGCATCTACACAAGGTTTTTACTGCTGAACTGCCTAAATTAGCTCTGCAGTAAACATCTCGGTGTCTACACATGCGGCTCTATTCAGGTGAACGAAACTAATAAACTCTGCAGCAGGTTAATACTTGTAAATACAAATATTATCCTGCTGCGGAATTTTTTTTTGCACGCAGCAACGCATGTGTAAATGCTGACCCAGTGGGCACAAAAGTGCTTCAGTGCAGGAGCTACCTGCGGGCTAGCCTCATACTAGAGCATTCTCATGCCCCAGCCAGCCCCTCCACAGCATGTTGAAGCCGGACTGGAGCAGCCCCGGGCTGGCAGGCTGACTCCCTTGGGCCCCCTTCCAACCCAGCAAAACGTCCTAGGCACACATGTAAATGCGGCGCGCCTAAGAGCAATACACTCCGACACATTAATATGCACATGTGGATATGCCACGTGTATTCAGATCTGTTCCTCTTGCTTAATGTATCAAGACAGGGTTGTTGGTTTGTTAGGTTCAGATAAAAGAATACAATTATAATTGTAAACCATGGATTCGCATATAATGCAACTCTGTGGAAAACGTTATATCATACCCAAAATGAAATACCTAACTAAAATGGAAGTATTTTTAAACAAGCTCATATATAAAAATAAAATATACTTCTCTAAATATTTCAGAAGAATCTATCAAAGCAAATCCAATTAAAATAAGGTCCCATGCTGATCTGCTGTGCATTGCTATGGTTTATACATTTTTATTTTCATGAAGCATACTCACTAATTTTACATACAGAACAGGATTAAGACCTAGAATAGCATGTAAGATTTGGAAGGACTGAATTCACGGCAATTTGATTTAGGGTCAGAAAATGTTGTGGTTTTCCCTCTAGAAGCACAGAGCAAGAGAAGCTATGAATTCCATCCTTTCACACCAAAGTCAGTATCATTGCTGTAAAATGACTGAAATCTGAAAGGCAGCATTCTGTAGAAACAGTAGACACAACACGAAGGAAGAAAATACTCAATATCCTTTCCCTTGAAGTAGCTGCATAGCATCTGATGCTTCCAAGGCATGACATCACGTACTCTGATCCCATAATGAATCTCTCAATGTTTTGACAGGTATCCAAGTTGTAGCTGTATTGGTCTAGGGGAAAAAGCAATCAGGGCTTGTAGTAGAGATGATATCTTTTATTAGACCAACAAGATTTTTGTGAAAAAAAAATCTTTTTTTTGTAAAAACCTTGCTGGTCTAATAAAAGATATCATCTCTGCTACGAGCCCTCAATGTTTCGTAGAAGTCTAGAGGATAGAAATGCCTTTTATATTCCTTCAGATGATAAGCTTATGCTTTGAAATCATGAGATTCAAATACCCTTTTCTTAGCCTACCTAGCTTCAATCCTGTTAGTCATTAAATTATTGAGTCCTTCACAAAATTCCAGCAACTCTGACTGCACGGGTGCCACTGGCACCGAATTCCACCGGCTTGGCCAGGGCAGGAGAACATGACCCGTTCTCTTCATACCTTCATATTTTTCATTTTCTCAACAAAGTGACCTCTTACCCCTTTTCCTTTCCAGGCTAAATAATCCTATTCCTCAGTCTTATCATAAACTACACCTGCTATGGTTCTAATCGTGTTTCTCTTCTCTGCACCATTTCATAGTTTATGTGCCTAACATGTCTGCCAGCTCATCTGTTCCTTAAGTCTTTTGGCTTCTTCCCATGTTTTTGCCCGCTTCAGCAACAAAATTAAACGAGAGACAATCGATACCCGTGTCCATGATCTTTGACTGGGACTGAATGGAAGAAGGGTGAAATTGTGGACAACCCTTTGCCCTTCATATCTTCTCTCTACGAGTTGTCAGTTTTTCTACTCTTTGAAGGCATGTGTAATTTACCCACACAAATTAATATTAACAAAAGCAAGGTTTATTAAAACAAAAGAAACTTGTTTGCTTAACACACCTCAATTTACATTAGTCAGGAGCTACATTAGATAAGACATTTTCAGTTTAGCCACCGATAAAAAGAAAAAGATTTCATCCCCTGAAATCACCATTTCCTCTGACCACTCCGGACAGCCTGTTTGCACCGCTTGCTGCCTGGACACCAACAATTCTCTCTTTCGTTCCCCATGGATATGCTTGATAAATCCCCCCTTAATTTTTCTGAACACTTTTCTTCTGAAGGCAAAAGGACACAATAAGCTTCGGTAAACATTTTCAGTCTCCACCTCTCAGGAGATAGTCTGCTGAGCAAGAGGAAACCTTAAATTATGATTAATGACTGCTCTTCCAAAATGAAGACCCCACTCAAATACTGCCTTTCAATGCCCAACTGGGTTGGTTGCACTCAGTTTTGGTCAGGCATATGGTTAAACCCCACAAGCGTATTTTATCCCCTACCTGTCATGAACAACGAGTGTTTAAAACGAAGAGTCTGACAATGAAATCCATCTCAGATTTTGGTTTTCAGATGATATATTAACAGACAGAATACCCCTTTATTCCATCCTTTCTTGGTTTTAAGCCTGGTCTATCCAGTTTTTGTACCAATATACAAATGTTGGAAGGACAACCCACACTCTGGATATACCTATATGGTATACATACATACTAGGGCTGTACAAAGCTTCAGACCCTATTCGATTTGGTGGAGATTTGGCCCGAATCTCCGAAATGAATCAGGAGACCTTTTAATCTCTCCAAATTGAACTGGAACCTTCCAAATGGATTCAGAGAGATTCAGAAAGATTTGGCGATTCGAACATCGACACAGCTTTAAATGCTTTTTCTACATACCTCAAGGTACCAGGCAGCTTGTAAATGCTGAGATGCTGGGGCCGATGGAGTGTCCCACAAGAGCGCAGGGGGCTCCCCAGTGCACTCAGCAGCAGACTGGGAAGTGGACCAGAAGCACTTCAGTCCACTTCTGGGTCTGCTGGCAAGCACATGGGGAGGTCCCCCACATCCCCCTGGCTCAGCAACTGGTGCCTCCTGGGTCGGGGGGGGGCACCCAGGGTCCCCCTGTGGCCAATTGCCTAGCTGGGAGGGCACAGGGGCCCCCCCGTGCACTGCCCTGCAGACTCAGAAGTGGACCAGAAGAACTTCCAAGTTCACTGCTGAGCACACCGGGGGGGGGGGGGGGGGGGGGGGGCGGCACTGCTATGGGACGCTCTATCCGCCCCAGCATGGCAGCATTCAGGAGCCATGCCTGGCACCTCAAGGTATGTAGAAAAAACATTTAAAGCTGTCTCTATGGCCGAATTAATGAATCGAATTGCTGTCCCTGATTCGGGCTGAATCTGAATCGAATACAGCCCATTTTGCACACCCCTAATACATACTAGCATAACTACATCTACACATGAGGGCAGACGGAAAAGGTTGTGCCACTTTAACAGTACTGTCAACTGCAAGTGCTCATGATTTATAATAAAATATTCACAAAGCATAAGGCTGGATGACAAATTATAAGCTTTTGAAATAACAAAATTTGGTTCTCTCAAACCCAGCTTCTGATTCCTGAGCTTTTAGGATGAACCTGTTTAATATGTTTTAAGTTTTTTCTATACAACTGCAAGAGACAGAAACCTACTTTTTAAAACTGAAATCTTAGCTCCTTGTGTAATTCTCGAATCCAAAATGAAAACACTAAATATTGTGAAACTAGCAATAAAATCATAAACACAATAGCTAGTGTACCTAATACAGCACACCTCTTGTGTGTAGACCAGTGATTCTCAACCAGAGTGCCAGGGCTCACTGGGCTGCTGCCAGATCCTTTGAAAGGTGCCAGGAGATGTGAGGAAACAAGTGAAGTGTGAGGAGATAAGCAGCTAAACTAAGTAGATTAATGTAGGCACAGGGTTCTCCCTGCTTGAATGATCCCCTACCCACATTGTCCAGCGACTGCAAAGAGGCAAGCACTGTAATACATAAATTAGCTTTAGAAATTGGGTGCCACTTAATTTACAAAAGTTATACAGTCCTGCCTCAAGTCCAACAAGAAGCACCTCAAGCCCCAAACAGTTGAGAACCACAGAGGCCAACAAGGGTTTGGTTTCAATCAAATTTTTTTTTACATGTTGGTTGACAATGAAATATGCAGGTAAGAAAGAGTTGGTCAACAGCAGAAAATTGTCACTATAAAATGTCACTGTACCATTGCGTTTCAAAGTGTAATCTCCCCCTGGTCAGTGTGGATGCAGATGCATCAGTATAAGCATGTTTACAGTAATATAATATTTCTATTCAAGAAGGAAAACAATCAGCACTCACATTAGGCATCTAAATAACAGTATTAGGGCCTTTGTACACACCACAAAACTGGCCTTTAAAGTGGGTTAAATGCCCTTTTGCACTGCTTTAATGCCGCTGCTGTTTGCATGTTTGGCCGTATATTGCACATTAAATGAATTTGGGACGTAGCAAAATAAAACACATCCAAGGTGTTTTAGTTTGTTACCTTTGTAGCCACGGAAGGAAGTACCAGGCCCCATGGAGCTCAAGGGCTTTGCAGCCAGCCTGTGCAGGCAGGCTCCACTGAAGAAAAAAAAAAAAAAAAGGGAAAGCCTGATCTTCTCCGCCCCCAACCCCTCCGGAGCCTGCCTGAGCTGAGTGGGGGCCTGGTGCTTCCCTCCGTGGCTGCAGTGCCCCATGGGACCACCCAGGCCGAGGGCCTGAGGGTGGGTGCCACCTGGGGGACACTGCCACAGCAGAAGGAAGCACTGCCCCCCCCAGCTCAGAGACCACATTTGGCCAGTTGGCAGCTCGCCCCGCCACTAAAGAGGCAGGTAAGGATCAGGCCCCAACCCGCGTGTACACGCCAACCCGCCGCTTCAATTTAGACCGTAGTAACCTCCATGGCGCATACAAGTGGCCTTAAGTCTCTGAGCCATGGGTTAGAAATGTATAACTGCATGGGAGCGAAAAAAAAACCACATATGCAACACCTCTAAATCTAGATGGACTAGATGACCTATGGAGGTCATCTTCTAGCCCTATTTCTCTATAATACATAGTTTTACCAATGTAACTATGTAGTCTAGCCTTAAGAATTAGTAAAGTATTTATTCTGCAACTTCTCTCCTGAGTTACAACATACAAATATTTACGCAAAACAGAAAAGAAACCCAGAAGAAAGTGAAGAAACAGATGAAGAAAAATGTAAACATGTATGAATAGGCTGGGCCCAAATAATTCAACCCAGTGCTACCGCCAATATTTTAAAGGCTTTGGAGAAGGATAGCTACAGAGAAAGGAACACAATCATAACTTGAAAATGTATTCCTACGCTATTAGTTTAAAATAACACTCTCAGAACTGAAAGCACATCACATGTCATTTTTTTTTTTTTTAATGTACAATAACAGGATGTCTGGAAGAACAGCATACACTAGAGTAGCAGGAATTCAGGGTGCAGTTGCACGGTAGGATCCATAATGCCAATAGAAAATGGCCTCTGGTCTAGGACTTCAATAAAGCATTGGATTGACCTAAAAAGTATTGCTTTTTTTTTTTTCTTTTTCACTATGAACTCTGAAACATGACAGTCCTTTCAAATTTCTGGTAAACTTAACTTAATTTTTATCAAGGGCAAAGAAAGTTACTCTAAAGTCCAATTAAAACAACTCTTCACAAATGCATTTAGATTACATCATCATCTGTGACCAAAAACACACAAATGTGTGCACGTGTGCGCACACCCACACACTCGCACTGCTAGTCAACTGCCAAGAATAATGTGGACAAATTAAGGACCATGAAAAGTGAGCACAAGGAAAACAAAATTATTCCCCAGTGAAAAACAAGTATGTGCCTTTGTGGCCTCATTTCTCAGGTTAAGAGGAAGTTCTTCTCTTTTAAGTTGGTGAGAAGAGACTTAAACAACTGGGTGGAAAAGTCGAGAGAGAGTGCCTTTGCCATTCTGATCTTTAGGAAGACACAAAAATAGAGCGTGGAAAAAAAAAGAAGAGGCACAGCACAGCTAAGACAGGAGATTCTCATCAACTGTTGATCTTGCTATGAAGAAAGGAAAAAAGTTTTCCTTAATCTGAAAATGTAAAGCAACAAGCTACAGGACCTTAAAGTGAAAAGGGGATGGGGAGTGAGGGAGGGGAAGGGAACAGAAGGAAGGAAGGGTTGATCGAATTTCCTATGATAAAGCCATCATTCATTTTCAATCCACTTAAGGCAAGGATTCTGTCTTGTTAACAAAAGGAAGAGTCTGGACAAGGGTTTTACCAATCTTTCTGCTAATCCCCACCACTCGTTGTCAGGAAGGACATTAGGAAACTGATAAATCCAAATATAGTTATTTTCAAGTATTTGCCCATCAGATCAACAAGTACTGCAATATAGCTGCACGATAGAACAGGCTGACATAGAAGAAGCAGATCACATCATATTCTTTCAGAACAATCTAGATGCAGGGAGATCTTCTTAACTGGAGCTAATGAAATGCACGTGCAGATGAGCAGCCTCCTTTCAGAAGCAATATTGTGTTAGTTGTGTAGAAGTATGTTTGCAAGCAGCAAACTCCATACTCCACAATGCTCTAAATACTTCATCAACCTCCTGGATAATAAAAATCATGGACTAAATATAGACACTGGATTTATAACACATTATAACCTGCCTGACATCTGACTTCCCAGGTGCTTCTCCACTATTCATCCTCCTTCTTTCACCCCCACACCCAGCCTGTCTCTCACCCATTGACTCGTTAATCTACATCTTCACTGACTGCCTATCTTGTCTGCATACCAGCCCAGCCTCTGGCTTCTTTACTTTTCATTCCATCAGGAAGAGCACACACCAACTGCTGAAACTTCCTCAGCTTGGTGAAGGGTTTTTGAACCCGAAAGCTTGCTTAAAAAATGTTTTCTAACTATTTAAGTTGGTCTAATAAAAGATATCAGAGTCCCCCAAAGAACCTTGTCTACCTATACTCCACAATGTGCTTCTAACAGCTTTTAATGTCTGGATATTTGTATATGATTGGTAGAAGTGGGAGCAAAAAGGACTGGACTCTTACTTCCTAGAATTATGTTAACAGGAAAATGCAGCATCTATGAGAAATTGACCTTGCCCTAGGTTTAGAATGATTAACAAATATATTCATTTTAAGAGTCTGACCGTCTAATGTCAAGTCTAACACCGCACTGGATGACAATGAACTCTTTTGTAGTGTGAAAATACCAGTTATCCCCAAGGCGGTCACTCTGTGACTCATTCCTAGCTCTACTGTCCAGGGCTAGGGACAGACAAAAGCTGAGCCTAAATTGATTCAATCTTTCCAGGTTCGTAGTACCTACAGAGCTTGAACTGATCTGCATTCACTTTTGATTCAGAAAATGCAGGCACATGCCTGAAGTGGCTCAGGCTAGAAGTGGGGGGCACTAAAGCACCCTTCCTTTCCCTTCGACAGTGTTGAGCTGAGGCGACAGGGACAGGCCCCAGCAGGATGTTATGATTAGGAAGGGGTTTAAACCCTCACCCTGGCCTGCACAATGTGCCTGGAAGGGGAGGGAGAAGCAGCCCTCGCCAGGCTTTTCCCTACTACTTGCTGCTCAAGGGGCAGGAGTGTTGCCAGACCCTGGCCCCTGGCTAGCATTCTGAGGCAAAAGGGGATGGAGGGGGGACTGCATATATCTGTTGACGATACTGAACTTTTCAATCTCCCTCTCCCTGCTTCTTCATACTGTCTGTAGCAAACTGACAGGCAAGGGAGCCAGCTGGGAGCTGATAACACAAAGCTTATCAGCCCATCAGTAAAACAAAGCCTCTCTCATTAGTTCAAGCTCTTCTTAAACAACTTTTTCCAAGGAAGGAACAGAGGGATGTGACCAGCTACCTGTTGATTAGCTCCCAAAAGCCCTAAGCAGACACTGCTCTGTCTGCCTTTGTCCCAGTGAAACTGGAGACACACACATACACCTCTCAGCATTAGCTAGCATGGGGATGGCGTGACCATGACAAGATGCTGGCTGGGGTCCATGCTGTGGGAGAGGGGAGGGAGGGAGACAGGGATCCCTGCTTGAGCAGCAAGGGGGCAGTGAGGCAGGGGGAAGCCAGGCAGGTGCTGCTGTGCCTGCAGTCCCCCACCCGCTTCTCAGCCAGCCAGAGTGATAGTGTTCTGGTTACGGAAGAGAGGGGCAGGGCCAGCCCTGCTCTCTGGAGCAGACAGCCCAGCCCAGGGCTGAAAAGCATGCTGGGGGACTATGATTTAACTTAAACTAGGAAGGGGTCTGGGACAGAAGTTCCATAAACCAGTTTGACCCAAATCAGTTAAGTCTGATACTACATTCAATCAGGTTTATCTTAAGCCAGTTTTGACCATTTTGAAACTGGTTTATGTGTACTGAACTTCTGTTTTGTTGCAGGTTTAAACCAGCTTCTGATCACTTAAATTGGTTTATGTGCAACTTGTGTCCCTAGCCCAGGGGTCACAAGCCCTGCCCCATATTTACCCTGCTTTTTTAAAGCTGGGCCCACAGACATGCCTGGCAGCCATTTTCTGGATCACAACCCAAGGAATTCATACTGTGCCCTTCCAGCACACTCTCAAACATCCACTTAGCCACCACAATACAACACCTGACACCACCCTTCCCTGCCATGCTTGTCTAGTCAAGTCAAAGGTCCTCCAAAGCCCAACAACTCATTAAAGCACACCAGTTTCTGCTGCAAATGGTACAGAAGACAGTGATGGGACCAGCCCCATATTCAGCTGCCTTAGACCCTGCAACCTCAGTGACTAGGTACCCATATACTGTTGGGTCAACGGGGGGGGGGGGGGGG